>NC_143262.1:51628333-51971666 GCF_984573655.1 Nuphar pumila | reverse complement strand
TGACCGTGAAATTAAAAGCATGCTATGCAATCTAATGGATGCTGCTAATGTGAATGAGTTATAGCTAACTAGATGGATCTATGATGCAGAAGAGATAAACATGATGAAGATGCAAAAATTGTGTGTGCAGAAACTACAAGAAAAATGAGAGAAGAATAAGAAAACATGATGCAAGAAAAATGATAAATACAACTATGCTACGTGAATTGCAAGAAAAGAAAAACGAGGGAAGAAGTAGGGGGAAAGGAGAATAAAGAAAGGGAGAAGAAGAAAGGAACAGAGAAAATCTGACCAGTTTGGGTTGAGAGGAGAGGTGGACTCCATCCTTTGCACACCCGCTAGTGTGTAATTTCTCTGCCAGAAAAGAAGAAGAGGGAAAAGAGAAGAAAAGAGGAAGAGAAAAGAGATGGAAGAAGAAAAAGAGGGAAGAAATTCCAGCTAGAGAGGAGAGGGAAGAGGAGAAGGAGGCATGCGTAGTGGAGGAGACCCCTTTTCCCTCCTCTACGTGGGTTTTTAAAGCAGTTTGGAGTTTTTTGTGGTAAAATTACAACTCCAAATTTTTTTAGAAAAATCTAAAACCTACACTTCTAAAAAAACTTAATTGCTAAAAGCCTCTATTTCACTATCTTTTATTGAAACTAAAACTAAACCTATTCTAAATACATGTTTTCATTATTTTTCAAACTTAACTTTCTAAATTAATTACAAATGATAAACTTTGAACTAAATTGCGAAATAAACTAATTTTCAAGCATTTTCCAATGTTTATTCTTTTTGCATGTTTTCTTGAAACTAACAACAAATCGGGATTTTAATGTGTTTTCCTATAAAATCATGTAAAGTTTAATATGAATTAGACTCTAAAATGTATGCATGATCAAATACCCCCATGGTTATCTTTTGCTACTCCTCGAGCAAACTAGAAAAATACAAGAAATACAACTATCACTAACTCACTTTCGTAGGAATCACGGTTGCATTTAGCACATGCAACAAGCCCTTTCAATCCATGGGTTACCCCAGTGGACGAGTGAGGTCTCATAAAGGTTTGCAACAATGCTACCCAAAAACATCTCTATCATGTATGCACAATATTACACATTCTCATAAAGAGTAGGTAGTTAAAGACTTTGTTTTTACAAATATTTCTTGTTATTGCAAAATCAAAACATAATTAGAGTCTTTTATATACCACCATAGAAAAAAAATTCTTTTACTTTTCTAAATATCACAATTATTTATGTTTTATTCTTGGAAAATCAAATAAAAATAAGTTATTATTTACTTATCCTCACTCATATGTTTTCTGCACAGTTTTTCTCAATCATATTTCTAAGCTGTGAACTTTTTCTTTTTACGCTCTTTTCTTTTTTTATTTTCAATTTTTCATGTTTTTCTTTTTGCGCATTTATTTTTATTTTATGGCTTGCATATGGTCCGCTTTTATGTTCTGTGCAATGCCAATATCTTTTATGCAATTTCAATGTATACCAAAAGATATTAACTAAGACACAAAAGTGACTTTCTTCATTTACCTTTTCGAGATGAGACTCAAACACTTCAACTTATGTTTGTTCTCCGCTACTAAGGATCACAAAGTTTTTCACTCTCCTTTTCAACATGAAACTCAAACGCTTCAACTTGCGTCTAAGTCTCATCTACTAGGGATTGTGAAATTATCCAAACAACCTAACACATGCATTTTTTACTTTTGAGCTTATTTTTGCTTTTGTTCATTTGCTTAGTTTTTTCGAAAATAAAACTGTGCATGTTCATATTTGTGATTCAAAATAAACTCTAGCATGCGTCTATCGTCATTTCTTTGAAATCCACATAAACAACCACAATTACTAGATCCAAAAACAGAATTTTATGCACCTCAAGTAGGTTTAGATGATTCCATTAAGCGTCAATTTTAGGAAGATTTAGATGGAGTAGTACAAGGGCTATCTTATGGAGAAAGGCTTTTCATCGGCGGTGACCTTAATGGGCATGTAGGCATTAGTAGGGATGGATTTGAGAGTATCCATGGAGGCTATGGTATAGGAGAAAGAAACGAAAGTGGAGAAAGGATTTTAGATTTTGGTTTGCCCTATGATATGATCTTAGCAAACACTTGGTTTAGGAAAAGTGAGTCTCACCTAGTAACATTTAAAAGTGGGGTTAATACGAGTCAGATAGATTTTTTCCTACTTAGAAAGAGAGATAGGGGTTGTTATATCGATTGTAAGGTTATACCGGGAGAAAGTGTAGCTACACAACATAGAGTCTTAATTTTAGATCTTAGAATTAGACAATGCCGCAAAAGGAATAGACATAGGATAGATCCTAGAATTAAGTGGTGGGCACTAAAAGGAGCTAAACAAGGAAGGTTTGTAGATCAGGTAGTTAAGGAAGCTGATTGGTGTCTCGAGGAGGATTCAGAATCTATGTGGAATAAGATAGCGGGTGGCATGCGAAAGGTGGCTAAGGAGGTATTGGGTGAGTCTAAAGGCGGTGCATCGCTAGGTAAGGATACATCGTGGTGGAACGAGGATGTCAAATTAGCTATTAAGGTTAAAAGAGAGTGTTATAGAAATCTAAGTAAGAGTCGTGATAATGAGAATTTTGAGAAGTATATGATATCAAAGAAGGAAGCTAAAAAAGTAGTTCGGAACACGAGGGATAAGGTATATAAGGAGGTTTATGACAAGTTGGATACCAAAGAAGGCGAGAAGGATATTTATAAGCTTGCAAAGATGAGAGATAAGAAATTGAGGGATTTGGGTATGGTTAGATGTATCAAAGATGAAACACAAAGGGTTTTAGTCAAAGATGAGGAGATTAAGGAGAGATGGAAAGATTATTTTGATAAGCTATTTGTGAACACCCCAAATTTTCCAAAAAATCCAAAAATGACCTTTTTGCCCCAGACCTCCGTCCTCTGAATAATCGGGTAAATTTTTAACCAAAAATTTCATTCATCGTTTGGATTCGTTAGAATTCGGATCCAAAGTCTTAGCTCTAACCCAATTCTGATCCAAATCGGATCCGATCCCCTCTTTGAAAAAAAAATTCAAAAATAAAAACCCGAATTCTTAGAAAACTCGCTTTTGTAAATATTTTTGCAAAAATACAAAAAATCAGTTTTAAATCTTTATTTCTCGTAAATCTTAGGATTTTATTCTAAAAATACAAAAGAAAAAATGGAAAGATAACGCAAAAACCAAAAGAAAACAAAAATTTGGGAAAATTAGGAGAAAAACAAAGGAGTGTAAAAAATTGATTTTTGCTAAAAAGACCTCGGAAGCCCTTTTTTGTAAAAAGTTGAAAAACAAAAGGAGGTCTTTTGCAAAAACCTTTTTAGGGTTTTACAAACCTTCGTAAGGAAGGAAGAAGGCGAAAAGGGGCTCTCCCTCACTCTGGTCTCTCTCTCTCCTCCATGACCCGAACTCCCCTCTTCACTCCATCACCAACGGATTTACCTCTGGCCGCCCATCTCCAACAAACCCCCCCTTTCGAGAGGCTTCTTCCTCTTCTTTAAGAATGGGCAGAGGCAAACCCTACGGCCCCCGCTTCTTCACCCCCGCATCTACCTCTCCACGTTTCTTCTCCCTTCTCTCGGTCACCGCTTTTTCCATCTTTCCCCCTTCTTCTTTCTTCTTCATTCAGTTTCAACCCACCGTGATCTCTTATCCCCACCATCTTCTTCTCCTTCCTCTTGTTTTCATCCGCCCTCAGCAATCCAACCTTCTCTCACGCCAATATTGCAAAGCCACGCTGAAGGGAATCGACTCTCCTTGCAACGTTCGAAGAAGCTAATCCCTACAACCATCAGGAGTTCAATCAGCTCCAGCAATCCGGCAGCAAAGGAGAAGGGGAAATTACCCCCTCCTTCACGGTGCCTTTTCTTCCTAATCAAGTAAGTCCCCTTCCCCTCTTCTGTTTTCTTTATTTTTCCTTTATTTTTCCTTATTTTTGCCCATTAGAGCACCCGTGTAGGATCATTCTGATGATGGCAAGACTGATCTACACATGTGCAAAAACAACTGGAACGTATGAGTTCCGACATTATCTCCTATTTCTTTCTTCTTCTTTTTTTCCTTTCTTTTGTTTTTCGATTTTCTCACCTTTTTGGCTTTGCTTTAGATTTACTTTTTCCATTTATTTCATGAATTTATGTTCATCCTCCTAAGCATTAGGGATATTTAGCAATAGCATGTCGATCTTCAGCCGGATTTCCCTGCATTATAGCATTTCGTCTCCGATTTATGTTTCTGTTGTTACCAATGTCGGATATGTTTTCATGGTTTTGTGGCTTCAGTGTTCTATCGATTCATCTTACTGCTGTAACAGATTTTCTGTTTTACTTTGATCATAAGCAATAGCCTTTTAGATGTTTCCAATTCATTTTCTTTATGCATTTTGACTGCACTTTGATGTTTGGTCGGTCATGGGATCCAAGGGTCCCTCCCGGTTTTCCCCTTTCTTCTTTTTTTTTTTACCAGAGGCAACCCCACATCACTGATCTACCTATCATAGCCTCAGTGATATACATTGCCATAGTAACATGGCCCCTAGCTCTATACTGGTTGCGTTTGAAATTATAATGGACCATGGGCACATCGTTTTTCATGTTCTGTGGATTATTTGCTTGAATCACTCATAGATTGTTTGAGTACATTCGTTCATTGCGTCATATTTTGTGTTTCCAATCTTCTATTGTTCCTGTTTTGTTTCTGGCATTATGATCAAGCTTATTTCCTTTTGCTTGCCACCAATTGGTATAGATACAACTTTTACCTTCATATTTCTTTTGAACATCCTTGTTGCAATTGTAATCTCATGTATAGCAGAAATGACCATCTCCTCGGCTTCATGTATTGTATGATGCCATCCAGAAAAAAAGGTTTCAGGAGGTCCTCCTCCTCTTTTTCAGCAGGCCGAGAGCCTTACCTGAAGTGACCCTTCTCGGCTTTGTCAGAATGCTAGGATTCAGATATCGCCCAAATCAACCGTGTGTGGGCTCAGGCTCTATATTTGCAAGCATGGCTAGCAGGGACATAACCTTGAGATGAGAGATACAAGAATTGTTTCATACTTGCAGCAAACCAGTTCAAATACTTTATTGGAGCAACAAATGGCTGTGGTTAATGATCTGCTAAGCCTTGGAAGACTGACCTGTTACGTGTGTGTCCTCTTTTGGTTTCAGATCCACCTGGAATAGCAGTCCTACCCAACATTCTGAGAGGTACTCATTGCCATATAAAAGCAAAAAAAAAAAAACGGTTGTGGAAGAAGAAGTTGAGACACTGGATAATTATTTCTGAGAGATTTAAAAAAAAAAAAGGATAATAGACAACTGCAAGGTTCCTTTTCTTTCTCTTTTCTCATTATTATTATTACTTGTGATAGCAGTGACGGTTCCCTCTGTATTTAAAAGATTGATTCTTCTCATATACCATTTTGTTTTCTCATTTTGGGCATATTTTTGTAGTTTTTAGTTATTTATTTATTTATTTATTTTTTTTACTCCCTAGTGTTTTAGTTGGTTTTGTCCATCCTGAAATTAATTATCCACTAGCAACTTGAAATAAGCAGGGTCGGATCCCAGTCCTTTCCCACTTGTGTTTTCTAATATGAACCCTGGCCTTCTTAAGGTATCGAAGGGAAAATAGATTTAGAAAATTGATAAACCGCCTTCATGAATAAATACACATCACTTTTTTGTTCGTATAGTATTTATTGTATTTTGACTGTTTAACTATGTGTAGAGTGACCAAAAGCATGCTGGATCATTATGGTCATTGGTCTGTACATTTCTCTATAGCAACGTGAATATTGTTCCTGCATTGCTGCTTGAGCCGGAATTGCTGTCACTCATGCTTCAGCTCAGCAACCAAACCCACTCAGAGGCTGCTTTTCTCATATTGCCCAGCCACTAGTTCTGGTCCCTCTGTTGTTGTACCTACAACAGCTGAATTTTCTCTCGTTGCTACCACATCATATGGCAAATTTGTGGATCATTCGACGGATTTGGCCTTGGCTCCACTGCATCGAATACCCCCCTAAAAGTAATCCTTTCGGTGGCTCATTTTCTGGTTCAACGCGAGCAGATACTGCATCCTCCTCATCAGTCCCTCCCGATAAGCTCTCTAAACCAACATCCTCTAGTTTGTCTGTTGCGCAACACCTTTTGCACTTGCCATTCACCCCTTCCAGCATGTTGATGTGACACTATGATGCACTTGCCATAACAAAATATATACTTTTTTTTTATAATAGCTCATGTTTCCTCTGTTACACCATGTAGCATATCTTTATCAACTGTATCACTTCCATCCATTCTACATTGTTCATCACTTGTATAGTGTGAAAAATTTTGTATATTTATGTCACCTGCAAAGTACACATCCATCTGCTATATCTTCACTTCCCAATACATAACAAGCATCTTCCTGCAAGCAGCATCATTACACTTACAGATGTAGGAACATCGTCATCTTCCTCACCCATCTGCCACTGCATCATTTTCTCCACAAAAGCACCACCAATCATCTCCTGCATTTCACTTTCAGCATGCACACATCACTGTGCACACATTTTCTGCTGCACATCTGTAACAACAGAATTCCATATGTATAATCCACATGAAATAGTATACATATTTTCAGTAGGTTCTCTATTTTCACATCAGAGTCTCTAATTTTAGTCATCCCACTTGCCTCAACAACACATGAATAGCTTAAGTTTTTACTTAGTGGATGCAGCTGAAGGGTTTAGTCCTTTGTGCATTACCATTTTTTTTTTCTTCTCCTTTCACATCCATCAGAATCATTTTTGACATTGGCTGAGGTATCGAGCATCAAGGTTCGATCCGTCATGCTTGAATTTTGTCATAAGTAAGCAGTATGAAAGCATTACCTGTACATTAAATTGTTTCATCTATATTCAACATATTTCATTTACTTGTTCATTTCATCAAACACCTTTCATCCACCTGTATCGAATGTAGGTATGTGATATATGTATATATATACATATATATTCGTATATATATATATATATGTGTATACATATAGGTATGTATATAGGTATATATGTCGCTTTTCGTCTTTTAATCAGGTATGCCTTGACCTATGAACATTTTTTTTTCTCTTAACATCTTTTGACATTCACATGGTATGTACAAAATCTCTTCCATTTTTCATATTAATCAGGTGTTTTTGCAGAAGAATATGTGAAAAAGATCATTGTTTGGGGTTGTGAATTCAATGTTATATGTTGTAATAGTTAGATCTTAATGAGAATTTACATTTTTCTGTCTTAGATAGAATGAATGAGCAGTGTAAATATTATGAATTACTTGTTTTTCATGCATTTTTGCCTTTATTTTTCAAATTCTCACAAATGGGAACACGAATGGCACGTGCACCATTTCGTAAGAGATAATAAGTGCTAAGTTGATGATCCACATCAATGGCCATAGTCAGGGTGTGGACAAAGCTTAGCATTTTTATCTTTTACAAAATAACACTGGATCCATTTTCAGAATTCATCATATTTTTCCTAAAATATTCTATTCTTTTATCAGAATTTAACTTAAAATTAACTCAAAATATATACCAATGGCCATAGTCAGGGTATATTGAGGGTTAATTTCATTTTAAATTCTATAAAAGCACTAAAATGTATTTTATTCTTCTTTTGAATTTAAATATAGATTATCATATAATACATTCAATGACCATAGTCAAGGATGTATTATATTTTCAATCTTATTTTAATTCATTTAAAGAATGAAATAGCTTTTCAAATTCCAATTTCAAACTTATTGAAATTCATTCATCATATAGGATAAAATTACATCATATTTTTCAAAATTCTTTTCCAAAATCCAAGAGATCTCAAATATCTTTCTTAAGTCTATAGTTTAAAGATTTAAATTCCAGGTTCAAAGTCCAATTTGACTTTGAAATTTCAAAAATTCAATCTTTATATTCTTGATTCATTCCAAATTCAAGCTCCAAATTCAAAGTCCAAATTGACTTTGAAGTTCATTTATAAATCCAAAATTCTCAAATCAATTTTGAAATTCCAAAATTCCAACTCAATTCAAAATTCAATTCCAAAGTTCAAATTAAACTTTGAAGCCTCTGATTCATCTTCTGATTCAAAATCAAGTTTTCTTCAAGTTTTAAACCAAGGTTGAGATTGACTTTGAATCTCAAAATCCAAACATTCCTAAAGTTCCATCTGGGTTTTCAAAACCCAGATCCATCTTCAAAAGTCCCATTTTGGACTTTCAAAATCCAAATCAAAAGATCAACTTAGATCCAATCTTCTGAAAACAATTCTACTTTTGGATCTTAGACTTCAGATCCAAATTGCATCATGAATTCCTAACTTCGGACCCAAATTCCATTTAGGATCCAAATCCTTATTCCACTTTGGATCTCCAATTATAGATCCAAAATCCCATTTAGGATCCAGAACCAATTCAGATTCAGATCCAATTCCATTTCAGGATATAGTATCCAATTTCATCTCGGATCTCAAAAATCAGATTCAAGTTCCCATTTCAGATCCTAAATTCAAAATTCAACTTTGAACTCTATTCAGAATCCAGATCTTGGATTCGGATTTCATCTTGAAATTTCAACTTTTAAATCAAAATTCCATCTCTTAATGTTATTCAGATTTCCCAATTCCATCTTTTTCTTCTGATTCAATTCCATGTCCATTTTCATTCAAAGTCCATTTATGATTTTGAAAATTTCATTTCTTCTCTTTTTATCTCAAAACTTCAAAATCACCTTCCAAAATCCAGATTTATTTTCCCGAGCTCTTGATTATTCTAAAAACTTAGAACTTTAATCTTAAGTTCTAAGTTAGAGAACATTTCTTCACTTTATCAGATTCACTTGGAAATTCTTCAAAATATTTTCAAAAAGAGCATATATCTTTGCATTTGCACAAACATGATTCATTGTACATTTTAGACTTAGAATAATTTCTTAGATAAATTCTTAGCAAAACAAAAGGCATAAAATTCGACCCTTGGTTCGATTACCCCTGGTAAAGGCGCCAGGAATGGTCGAACCTCGTACCGACGAGCGGATCCCGTCTCCCAGTTTTCCCGCAAATATTTCAAAAACGGAGGCGAGTTATTTCAAATATTTTTAAAATTAAGGTCAAGTGAGACCCGCAAAAGAGTTCCTCTTCTCTTCTTTCTTTTCTCTTCTCTCTTTCTTTTCGTTCTTTTATCTTTTCTCCTTTCAAAAAGGAAGAAAATAAGAGACTGGAAAGGAAAAGAGAAGGAAGAGAGAGAACATTATGAGAGAAAAAATTTTGCGATGATCACAGGATTGGCGACCGTGTCGTTCGGTCGAATTTAATGCCTTTTCTTTTGCTTTGACATTATCTAAGTCTTTATTCTTCAAAATGTCAGCTACATTTTCATGCAAACCTTAGGAGCCTAGATTTTGTCCTAAGCTGACATCATTGCATATAGGATTTAAGTATGGTTTGATAGGACTATATTGAGGAGATTATTCATGTTCACATTAGACTTAGGTCTTAAATACAACTCTCCTCAATTTTAGGGATTGAATGCAAAACAATGTATGCAAGTGTATGCTTCTCTTTATTTTAATCTATCTCTTTAGGACTTGCATTAGCGCCTTCTGATTTCTTGCATGTTGCCCATATTTTGAAAACCTCCTTACGTATATTGTCCCGGTCTTCACGTTGCTGGGCTGTCTCACTGAACCATAGTTCGGGAGAGAGCCTCACAGCTGGGCCACTTATTTGGGTTTGCGCCCTCCTACCACGTACCTAAGGGCCATAGTCCAAGGTATATCGGTAGGTGCTCAAGGATGTTGGGAAGCCATTACTTTAGAACCGGAGGAATATTTCTATGCCACGTACTTCGAGCTTTGGCTTGAGTATATCAGCATATCTTGATTGAAATCAGATGATCTAAACCCTAGAGTTAGGATTAAGGTCCTACAAGCCATTTCAAAATATTGCATTTAGAGTCAGCCTCTAGGGAGTGTCGTTTGTGCATTCTTGTTTGTATATCTATGATTGTATGATATTTTATATTCCCTATATTTTCCAAAACCCTGGGTATATTATTATTCAAAATTTCCTCTTTGTTTTAAAACCCAGGTGTATTTTCCTTTTTCTTCTCTTAATTTCTTCTAATTCTTTTTTATCCTGCCTGCAATTCTTCAAAAATTTTGATATTCTATTTCTTATCCTCATTTACAATAAAACGTCTTTGTCAGGAGATGTCCTTTTTCAAAATTAAACTTTTTTGCCCATATTTTACTTGTTTATCTTTTTCTCAATGAGGTTGTCACAAATTTTGGTGACAACCCGATCCCTCGTAATGGGATATTTTCATTGTCTAATTTGTGATTCCATCCTTCATTAAAATTTCCTTCCTAAAGTCTTTTTCTAAAAACCTCCCATTCTATTCATCAGTGAAAACGTCAACGTTTCATCATGGTTCAAACGAGAGCAAGAAGAAGGGCAGCTCAGCAGCACAATGACAGCGAAGTGAAAGAAATAAACTCTTCCAGATTGTCTCGAAAGCATAATTCAGAGAAAGATGATGTTGACCCGGCAATGTATAAGATCTTTCAAAAAATGATGGCAAAAATGATGTCCGAGCAAGCTGGGGCAAGTTCAAAGAAGACATCCTCTAAGAGCAAGACCAAGAGAAAGCCAGGGAAGAAGCATGTCAGGATCAACAAGAAGAGGGTCCAGCAGAACAGCACCTCAGAGGGTTCAGAGTCAGGAGAAGAGGATTCCGAAGAAGAACTGTTTGTATTTGTCCTGAAACATCTGCGATAAGTCAAGAAGGTGGCAGAGGAACCTGAATCAGTCAACAAGCCTAAAGATGGAGTCCCGGCAGAAGACTCAGTTCAAATATTGACGAAGACGGTCAAAGACCTACAGACTCGAGATAAGGGAAAGAGAGTATATACCAGACAGGATTTCTACCTTGGTTTAGATGGGGACAATAGCTTGGAAGATCTCCCCCGGAAGTTTATCAAATTCGATGGGTCCGGCAACCCAAAGGCCCATCTCGCAATGTTCTTTGCCGAATGTGCCAGGTTCAGTGAAGACAATCGAGCCCTCTTCTTGTGTTTTCCTCGCAGTTTGGAGGGTGTAGCAGCTAAGTGGTATGCAAAACACATCAACCCCGTCGAGCTGCGTGATTTTGATAAAGTTGTTAATCTGTTTATAGAAAGATTCATGTTCAATACTGAGGCACCGCCAACCCTCAATCACTTATGAAATTTGAGGCAAGATGACAACGAAAAGGCCATAGATTTCATCCGTAGATGGAGAGATACTTGCAACAAGATGAGAACCCCCGTCTCAGAAGAACATGCCCTTCAACTCATCCTCAATAACTTCTCTCAACCCCTGAAAAGCCTCATTTTCCCATACCCTTCCAAGTCATTTATTGAGTTGACTGAGCGAGCTGAATGGCTCGAGATGGGAATAAATAACGGAGTCTATGATGGCACCACTCTGGCAAGGGGCAATCAAGATGCAAAGAAGAAAACCCATTTCACTCTTTTCGCTGGTCCCTTGTCCGACAACGAGGGTAACAAGGATGATCATGTCAGCAATTCAGAAGGATCCAGAGGTCAAAAAGGAAGGTCTTCTAGCAGCAATAAGCCTTCCCAACCTAATTCTCAACAACGAGAAAAGAATCAGGAAAAATCAAAGCGTAAGGATTGGGGTCCTGACCGCGAATTCACCCCTTTAGAGCAGACACTCGATGAGGTTCTGGAATATATGCTCACAAAGAATATGATTCGTCTGCCAAAAGCTGGCGATCCTTCAGTAATCTTGGGCAGCTTCAAGGAACAGTTCTGCAAATATCATCGAGCAGTGGGGCACGACACACAGCATTGCTTCGTTCTGAAAAATATCATCCAGGACTGCATCGATAAACACCTTCTGATAGAGGAGAAAACTGAAGAGCATCCCGCCATCCAGACATAGCCTTTTTCGGATCATTCAAAAAGCTGATGACACTAGAGTCTTTTTCTATTGTCCTCCCTTTTCTTTACCAAACCATCATGTAAGGGCAAGTCAGCCCGAGTCTTTTGTGATCTTTTGGTCAAAAATACCTGTAAATATTTCAGTCTTTGCTGTCAATTTTGCTTATAAATGAAATGTCAATTTCCTTCCTATCTTTGAGGTTCAATTCTTATTTCTTTTCGCAATACTGGGGCATCTTTTATTGTTTAAAATTTCACTTACACTTTAAAATATTCTTTTGCCATCAAATTCCTATTCTTTTCAAAAACGCGGGACAATCCTGACATCATTCATGAGAGAAATGATATTACCTATGAGGGTCTTTCAAAAATCATGAAAATTCTAGTTCAAATATTTTATTACAATCTATTTTTTTTCAAAGGTCAACCCTCGTGTTGATCATATTTTTTCTATAAATTGATTTCAAAACGTTGCATTTCAAAGATCAACCCTCGTGTTGATCATATTTTCTGAAAATTGATTTCGAATTATTGTATTTCAAAAAAATCAACCCTTGTGTTAATCATATTTTCTAAAAATTTCGGTCTTCAAACCATTACATTTTAAAGATCAACCCTTGTGTTGATCATATTGATTTTGAATCATTTCAAAGATCGACCCCTGTGTTGATCATATTGATTTCGAATTATTGCATTTTAAAAATCAACCCTTGTGTTGATCATATCTTCCAAAATTGGTCTTTTAAGCCATTGCATTTCATAGATCAACCCTTGCATTGATCATATTTTCTAAAAATTTGGTTTTCAAATCATTACATTCAAAGATCAATCCCTTGTATTGATCTCATTTTCCAAAAAATTGATTTCATTTCATTCAAAGATCAATCCCTTGTGTTGATCTCATTTTTCAAAAAATTGATTTCATTACATTCAAAGATCAACCCTTGTGTTGATCATATTTTCTAAAAAAATTAATTTCGAATAATATATTCAAAAATCAACCCTTGTGTTGATCATATTTTTTTTTTTAAAAAAAAAATTGATTTCAAATCATTACATTTAAATATC
Source organism: Nuphar pumila (assembly GCF_984573655.1). Lineage (NCBI taxonomy): Eukaryota > Viridiplantae > Streptophyta > Magnoliopsida > Nymphaeales > Nymphaeaceae > Nuphar > Nuphar pumila. Next base: position 51,958,590 of record NC_143262.1, on the reverse strand, counting down.
AACCCTCGTGTTGATCATATTTTCTACAATTTGATTTTCAAATCATTGCTTCAAAAAAATTAACCCTCATGATGATCTCTCATGAATGATCCCCTTTCAAAGATTAGCTCTCGCAGATAATCTTTCTTTCCAAAAATGATTTTCTCATATTCTTCTCTCATTTTGAAGATCACATGCAGGCAGGATCAAATCCTTCTCAACTTTTTCATTTATCAAATCTTCTTTTCAGTTTTTATCAGTTTTATTCATCTTTATCAAATTTTATTTTATTCATTCATTTTATTAAATCACCCTTTCAGGTTAAGGGATAAACCTGATGCCTCTTTCCCATGAGGTATTTCTTTTTCCTTCTTTTCTTTTTTCCCCCCTTTCAGGTTAAGGGATAAACCTAAAACCTCATCCTACGAGGTTCTTCTTTCTTCAGGAGAAGGGATAGTCCTGAATGTCTTTCCTCCTCTTTTAAAGCTTCATTAATCTCCGCCAAATCTCTTCTTTATCAAATTTTCAAGCATTGCTGATTCTTTTTATTCTTTATCAAACATTTTATCAATTCTTTTCAGAATTTTATTTCTGCCCCATTCAGGATAAGGGTTTAATCCTGAAAAACCAGGCCACATACAACTTAACTATGATGGTCTATTTCAATTCATAAGTTGAATCCTTTCTTTAGGTTGAATTCCTATAGAATCAAAAGCCCATAGGATGAACCCCTGTCAAACCAATATGGCTCACAGGTTAAATTCTTCATGAACTAAGATTCTTTCTTAAACCGTCGATCTTTAGGCTGAACCCCTACTGATCAGCGAACTTTAGGTTGAAGACCTACTGATTCGCACTCCTTAGGTTGAAATCCTTTAGGACCATTTCTTCCGATCTTTAGGCTGAACTCCTACTGATCAGCGAGCTTTAGGTTGAAGTCCTACTGATTCGCAGTCCTTAGGTTGAAATCCTTTAGGACCATTTCTTCCGATCTTTAGGCTGAACTCCTACTGATCAGCGAACTTTAGGTTGAAGTCCTACTGATTCGCAGTCCTTAGGTTGAAATCCTTTAGGACCATTTCCTTCGATCTTTAGGCTAAACTCCTACTAATCAGCGAACTTTAGGTTGAAGTCCTACTAATTCGCAGTCCTTAGGTTGAAATCCTTTAGGACCATTTCCTTCGATCTTTAGGCTGAACTCCTACTGATCAACGAACTTTAGGTTGAAGTCCTACTGATTCGCAGTCCTTAGCTTGAAATCCTTTAGGACCATTTCTTCCGATCTTTAGGCTGAACTCCTACTGATCAACGAGCTTTAGGTTGAAGTCCTACTGATTCACAATCCTTAGTTTGAAATCCTTTAGGACCATTTCCTTCGATCTTTAGGCTGAACTTCTACTGATCAGCGAACTTTAGGTTGAAGTCCTACTGATTCGCAATCCTTAGGTTGAAATCCTTTAGGACCATTTCCTTCGATCTTTAGGCTGAACTCCTACTGATCAGCGAACTTTAGGTTGAAGTCCTACTGATTCGTAGTCCTTAGGTTGAAATCCTTTAGGACCATTTCTTCCGATCTTTAGGCTGAACTCCTACTGATCAGCGAGCTTTAGGTTGAAGTCCTACTGATTCGCAATCCCTAGTTTGAAATCCTTTAGGACCATTTCTTTCGATCTTTAGGCTGAACCCCTACTGATCAGCGAGCTTTAGGTTGAAGACCTACTGATTCGCAGTCCTTAGGTTGAAATCCTTTAGGACCATTTCTTCCGATCTTTAGGCTGAACTCCTACTGATCAGCGAGCTTTAGGTTGAAGTCCTACTGATTCACAATCCTTAGTTTGAAATCCTTTAGGACCATTTCTTTCGATCTTTAGGCTGAACCCCTACTGATCAGCGAACTTTAGGTTGAAGACCTACTGATTCGCAGTCCTTAGGTTGAAATCCTTTAGGACCATTTCTTCCGATCTTTAGGCTGAACTCCTACTGATCAACGAGCTGTAGGTTGAAGTCCTACTGATTCGCAGTCCTTAGGTTGAAATCCTTTAGGACCATTACTTTCATCGATCTTTAGGCTGAACTCCTACTGATCCGCGATCTTTAGGTCGAACTCCTACTAATTCGCAGTTCTCATTTTTAATCCCCTTCAGATCATTCATAAGTCAATCTGTAGGTTGAATTCCTACTAATCTCTATTCTTCCGCGGTTCTTGGGTCGAATTCCTATTGAGCCAAATTCATCTTTTAAAAAGTAAATCTGTAGGTTGAAATTCTACTGATCCATATTTTTGGCAGGTTCTTAGGTCAAATCCCTACTGAACTAAAATTCATTTCTATCCAAAATTTCAGTCTGTAGGATGAATTTCTACCAATCCATATTCTTTTGCAGTTCTTAGGTTGCACTCCTATTAAACTAGAATTCATTTTTCCAAATTTTAATCTAAAGATTGAATTCCTACTAACCCATGTTCTTTTACGGTTCTTAGGCTGAATTCCTATCGAACCACATTTATTCTTCAAAAAGCAAATCTGTGGTTTGAATTCCTACTAATATATATTCTTTTGCAGTTCTTAGGTTAAATTCCTATTGAACAAAATTCATTTTTTGTAGGCTGAATTCCTACTAATCTATGTTCTTTTGTTGAAATCCTATTAAACCAAAATTCATTTTTCAAAAATCCAATCTGTAGTTTGAATTCCTACTGATCCATATTTCTTTTGTTGTTCTTAGGTTGAAATCCTATTGAACCATATTCATTCTTTCGAAAATGCAGTCTATAGATAAATTCTTATTAGTCACAAATTCTTTTACAAAATTCTTGTGTCGAAATTCCTATTAAATTAAAAATTCATTTTTTTCCAAAATTTCAATCTGTAGGATGAATCCCTACGGATCCAATATTCTTTGCGACTCTTAGGTTGAGTCCCTGTTGAGTCAATGTTGTGTGATAAAACCAGTATTTTCATGTTATTTCCTCCAAAATTTCAGTTAAAGGATGCATCAAAATCTATATTGAGTAATTATTTCACAAAAGAATTCTGGAACATTATGCCAATTTGCTAAAAACAGTTGTTGACTCCAATATTCTTGCTACACAAAAAGAATTTCCTTAGATTACCTCCTGTATTTCCTTCCAAGAAGGTGAAACCCTTTGCGAAAAAGAGGTAAAATTCAAATCATTTCCTGTTGATCAACCAAAAGGATGTAAGAAATATCCTCGATATGATCAATGAAAGAAATCTTCAATGATATTGAAAAGCCAGAAGTGAATTTATATTGATCTTGGCTATGACACATGTTTAAAAATGACTTTCTGGCAATCAGGCAGTGGAAATATCTTGAGCTATAAAAAGAATCCACTCAACCAATCCCTTCTCATTTTCGTTTAAAAGTTGCAATCAAATATCCGCAAAAGGGATCTCTCAATTGTCGTCAAGATGAAGGCGAATTAAGCGAGTAGATCCCCGGGGCCAAAGAAGATTTGAAACATCTCCAAAATGACGGAGTTTGTGACGGATCCTTCCAGGGAAAGTTCGGATCACTGTCGAGATGAAGGCAGATGCGATGAACCTACCGACAAACCCTAAAGGATATTTGATTCCAGCTATCATCTAAAAACCTTTTGAGCCAATATCATATACAATCCCTGAGAGAAAGAAGGATCGGAGCATCTCCAAGATGGAGTTTGTGATGTACCCTTCCCTGAAAAAGAGAAGAAAAGTCAGGACCCATCCAAATGAAGGATGATGTGAAAAACCGAGAAAGCCCAATGACTCAAAAAGAGTGCAAAAGATCATCATGGGAAAACACCTTGGATATCAAACTGCCAAAGTTGTCAGAAGTCATCTTTTCTCATGCAAAATTCTTTTATCAATATCTCTTCATTTCCTGCTTTTATGAAATTAAGAATATTTCTTTTATTCTCATACCAGGGAAATGGACAGCTTCCTTGAAGAAAATCATCAGTGCTAAAATTTGAATTTGACTCTTAGAACTGAGGAGTTAACCTCATTGGAGGAAATACTCTAGGTAAAAGACGGAGTATCTTTGCACATACGTGCACATTTTCAAGCGTTTTGAATCAACTATGATTTTATCTTATTGGCAAAATTTTTTAGCTATTCCAAAGAATAAAATAAACATTCAATATCCATTTTGATGCAACCTAGCGTTGTTTATATCTCCCAGAAGAGTTGCCTCATCCAGTTGAAGTATCTCCTGTCCCATCGCGGTTTCTTCAGTCTAGGATTCCGTATGGTGCCCCCACTCAGGATAAGGGTCAAACCTGAACCATTTGCGAAAGATCATTTAATTTCAAAAAGCTATTTCAGTCTCAGCAATGAGACACCCAATTTCTTCCCCTTTTTCAAAGCTTTAGGGACTCTATATTTCCTCCTTTCGCAAAAACCCCACTCGGATTTGTTCGTCCAAATTCCGAAGGTCCCATCGTGCTTTCTCCATTTCTGAGAAACCCATATGGTAGATTTCCTATCCAGATTAAGAGTTAACCCGGAACCTTGCTTCGCGAGGTATCTTTCTTGCAGGTTTGGGTTAAACCTGAGTCACATTCCAATGAGATTCCTCGTTTTTGACAAGATGTTTTCTTCCAGTCCCATCATGGTTCTTCCGTCAAGGAACCCATGCTCTGTATATCCATCCAGGATAGGATTTCACTCGAGCTTCAATTCACGAGGCATTTCTCAAAATGTCCCATCAAGGTTCTCATGTATTCCTTTCCTCATCTGATTCATCTTGATATATCTTCGTCCCATCCAGGTTAAGGGGTAAATCTGAATCATTCCGATAAGAGTATCTGGTCTCACCCATAAGACCTGATCAAAATTCTCATTTCCCACCATTTCAGAATTTCCATCTAAAGTCCCATCACGATTTCCTCATCTATTACTCAATCATATCATATTCGAGGATTTTTGTCTCCCCAAAACCATTCAGGGTAAGGTTCTAAGCCTAAAAAGCCATATTTTCAAAATAATTCTTCCACACCCAGTTCAGACCTGCTGACTGGGGCATTTTTAAAATTTGGAGTGTTGTCTTTGCCACTAAGCTCGGCTTTCAACCGGCTTAGTAGCAAAGAGGGGCATCTGTGAACACCCCAAATTTTCCAAAAAATCCAAAAATGACCTTTTTGCCCCTGACCTCCATCCTCTGAATAATCGGGTAAATTTTTAACCAAAAATTTCATTCATCCTTTGGATTCGTTAGAATTCGGATCCAAAGTCTTAGCTCTGACCCAATTCTGATCCAAATCGGATCCGATCCCCTCTTTGAAAAAAAAAATTTCAAAAATAAAAACCCGAATTCTTAGAAAACTCGCTTTTGTAAATATTTTTGCAAAAATACAAAAAAATCAGTTTTAAATCTTTATTTCTCGTAAATCTTAGGATTTTATTCTAAAAATACAAAAAAAAATGGAAAGATAACGCAAAAACCAAAAGAAAACAAAAATTTGGGAAAATTAGGAGAAAAACAAAGGAGTGTAAAAAATTGATTTTTGCTAAAAAGACCTCGGAAGCCCTTTTTTGTAAAAAGTTGAAAAACAAAAGGAGGTCTTTTGCAAAAACCTTTTTAGGGTTTTACAAACCTTCGTAAGGAAGGAAGAAGGCGAAAAGGGGCTCTCCCTCACTCTGGTCTCTCTCTCTCCTCCATGGCCCGAACTCCCCTCTTCACTCCTCCATCACCAACGGATTTACCTCTGGCCGCCCATCTCCAACAACCCCCCCCTTTCGAGAGGCTTCTTCCTCTTCTTTAAGAATGGGCAGAGGCAAACCCTACGGCCCCCGCTTCTTCACCCCCGCATCTACCTCTCCACGTTTCTTCTCCCTTCTCTCGGTCACCGCTTTTTCCATCTTTCCCCCTTCTTCTTTCTTCTTCATTCAGTTTCAACCCACCGTGATCTCTTATCCCCACCATCTTCTTCTCCTTCCTCTTGTTTTTATCCGCCCTCAGCAATCCAACCTTCTCTCACGCCAATATTGCAAAGCCACGCTGAAGGGAATCGACTCTCCTTGCAACGTTGGAAGAAGCTAATCCCTACAACCATCAGGAGTTCAATCGGCTCCAGCAATCCGGCAGCAAAGGAGAAAGGGAAATTACCCCCTCCTTCACGGTGCCTTTTCTTCCTAATCAAGTAAGTCCCCTTCCCCTCTTCTGTTTTCTTTATTTTTCCTTTATTTTTCCTTATTTTTGCCCATTAGAGCACCCGTGTAGGATCATTCTGATGATGGCAAGACTGATCTACACATGTGCAAAAACAACTGGAACGTATGAGTTCCGACATTATCTCCTATTTCTTTCTTCTTCTTTTTTTCCTTTCTTTTGTTTTTCGATTTTCTCACCTTTTTGGCTTTGCTTTAGATTTCCTTTTTCCATTTATTTCATGAATTTATGTTCATCCTCCTAAGCATTAGGGATATTTAGCAATAGCATGTCGATCTTCAGCCGGATTTCCCAGCATTATAGCATTTCATCTCCGATTTATGTTTCTGTTGTTACCAATGTCGGATATGTTTTCATGGTTTTGTGGCTTCAGTGTTCTATCAATTCATCTTACTGCTGTAACAGATTTTCTGTTTTACTTTGATCATAAGCAATAGCCTTTTAGATGTTTCTAATTCATTTTCTTTATGCATTTTGACTGCACTTTGATGTTTGGTCGGTCATGGGATCCAAGGGTCCCTCCCGGTTTTCCCCTTTCTTCTTTTTTTTTTACCAGAGGCAACCCCACATCACTGATCTACCTATCATAGCCTCAGTGATATACATTGCCATAGTAACATGGCCCCTAGCTCTATACTGGCTGCGTTTGAAATTATAATGGACCATGGGCACATCGTTTTTCATGTTCTGTGGATTATTTGCTTGAATCACTCATAGATTGTTTGAGTACATTCGTTCATCGCGTCATATTTTGTGTTTCCAATCTTCTATTGTTCCTGTTTTGTTTCTGGCATTATGATCAAGCTTATTTCCTTTTGCTTGCCACCAATTGGTATAGATACAACTTTTACCTTCATATTTCTTTTGAACATCCTTGTTGCAATTGTAATCTCATGTATAGCAGAAATGACCATCTCCTCGGCTTCATGTACTGTATGATGCCATCCAGAAAAAAAGGTTTCAGGAGGTCCTCCTCCTCTTTTTCAGCAGGCCGAGAGCCTTACCTGAAGTGACCCTTCTCGGCTTTGTCAGAATGCTAGGATTCAGATATCGCCCAAATCAACCGTGTGTGGGCTCAGGCTCTATATTTGCAAGCATGGCTAGCAGGGACATAACCTTGAGATGAGAGATACAAGAATTGTTTCATACTTGCAGCAAACCAGTTCAAATACTTTATTGGAGCAACAAATGGCTGTGGTTAATGATCTGCTAAGCCTTGGAAGACTGACCTGTTACGTGTGTGTCCTCTTTTGGTTTCAGATCCACCTGGAATAGCAGTCCTACCCAACATTCTGAGAGGTACTCATTGCCATATAAAAGCAAAAAAAAAAAAACGGTTGTGGAAGAAGAAGTTGAGACACTGGATAATTATTTCTGAGAGATTTAAAAAAAAAAAGGATAATAGACAACTGCAAGGTTCCTTTTCTTTCTCTTTTCTCATTATTATTATTACTTGTGATAGTAGTGACGGTTCCCTCTGTATTTAAAAGATTGATTCTTCTCATATACCATTTTGTTTTCTCATTTTGGGCATATTTTTGTAGTTTTTAGTTATTTATTTATTTATTTATTTTTTTTACTCCCTAGTGTTTTAGTTGGTTTTGTCCATCCTGAAATTAATTATCCACTAGCAACTTGAAATAAGCAGGGTCGGATCCCAGTCCTTTCCCACTTGTGTTTTCTAATATGAACCCTGGCCTTCTTAAGGTATCGAAGGGAAAATAGATTTAGAAAATTGATAAACCGCCTTCATGAATAAATACACATCACTTTTTTGTTCGTATAGTATTTATTGTATTTTGACTGTTTAACTATGTGTAGAGTGACCAAAAGCATGCTGGATCATTATGGTCATTGGTCTGTACATTTCTCTATAGCAACGTGAATATTGTTCCTGCATTGCTGCTTGAGCCGGAATTGCTGTCACTCATGCTTCAGCTCAGCAACCAAACCCACTCAGAGGCTGCTTTTCTCATATTGCCCAGCCACTAGTTCTGGTCCCTCTGTTGTTGTACCTACAACAGCTGAATTTTCTCTCGTTGCTACCACATCATATGGCAAATTTGTGGATCATTCGACGGATTTGGCCTTGGCTCCACTGCATCGAATACCCCCCTAAAAGTAATCCTTTCGGTGGCTCATTTTCTGGTTCAACGCGAGCAGATACTGCATCCTCCTCATCAGTCCCTCCCGATAAGCTCTCTAAACCAACATCCTCTAGTTTGTCTGTTGCACAACACCTTTTGCACTTGCCATTCACCACTTCCAGCATGTTGATGTGACACTATGATGCACTTGCCATAACAAAATACTGGGAGAAGCGTTTTCTGGTAGATGCGGTGGTCGAGGCTTTTACGCCAAATCACCTTCCGTCTGTTATCTCACTGACCATTATTTTGGATGTCTGTTACTGGGAGAAGCGTTTTCTGGAAAGTTTCTATTGAAGTTGCTTCATTCATGAGTTGGTATAACAATATAATCATCACTTTGGATCTGGGTTATTCAAGATCTTTGACTGGCAGTATTCTCCATTTTCAGTGAAATCGCTTCTGACAGAGGATTGGTATACCTCTGAGTTTGAGTCCTCTTTGCAGTGCCTGTGCGCAATCTAATTTGTTTCCAATAAGAATATTCATTGAGTTGTTCTCAACATGGCAGTTGTATGCTAGATAGGATACAAATGGTTGATGCCCTTTTGATGTGCGAATAAAAGGAGAAAATATCAGTAGATATCCTCAGCTGTTCGGACACCTGAAGAAACTACAAAACGAGGTTCTTGCTACTTTATCCCACAGTTATTTAGATACTTATGTTTGTTGGTTCTTTTGATTAACATGCATGCGAAATTGTTTTTACATATATCGTACACATGCTTTCGCCTTAATTTTAGACGCTTTACTTATTCATCTCATGATCGTCATCCACAAGCATGCTTATGCTCACATATGTGCAAAACTCTCTCTTGTATATGTTTGAACATGGGCTCATGCATATGTGTTGGCGTGTGATGGAATGACAGTAAGTGTCTCTGAGCTCTGAAATACCTTGTTTATAAGAAGAAACACATTGCACATTTATGATATCTGATTAGCTCATCTAAGCTTAGAAGAAGTCATATACTGTAGGAAGTAATGCTCTCATCCCCTTATCTGACTTTAAACAGTGAGTTGCTCTGACCCAGTCACATGGCTAAAGTTACTATAGGGAATTTCAGGTCCACCTACCTGTAGTTCATGTTCAGGTCCATCACCAACACATAGTAGATGCGCTTCATGTATAGTTCCAGCATACCTTACCTCTTACAGCGGTTACACAGATGTAACTCTGAACTGCCATGGTTGTCGGTCGAAACTTGATAATGGTCGAACCTCTGCAGCAACAGCCCCAGGGATGCTATACTTCTTTGGAATCGACATCTTCATACTGCCTGTTGCACATCAACAACACGGCTTAGATACTATTATCTCATACCATTGGATGTGGGTGTCTTAGCAACCCCTGTCAACATTGTACTCCCAGCCTAAGAAGCATCACAGGGTTAAAATATATTTTTCCTTAGCAATTCATAAATAAGGTGTTGGAGTGTATTCATGGCATAGAGATTTGCCGAAAAACTATGATTTCTCATATTAGTTTAATGACCTCCCATGAATGGTTCATCACTAGCAGTCATTTTGGGCCATCCTGGCCCCCGTCTTCATTCATTACATATAGAAGTCACTTAGCTAGGGCCTTGCGTATTATACATACATATATATATATGTATACCCATATAGATATGTACATTTCCTAAACAAATGCAGGGTAGGCCCGATACCTTTTCTCATTCAGCATGAACATAACATCTTGCATTAGGAACAATACAAATCATATACAATTTTGCTTTCAATAAAGTATCTTCTCCTATATTGTACTGACTCATTCCCCCGCAGGGAGGTCATGGGAGACTTGTATTACTTTCTTAGATTAGGGATGTTATTACTCCAAGTTTCAAGGATTGTAACAACTTAGATATTAATGGGAAATTTACATTTTCCGCCTTAGATAGAATGAATGAGCATTGTAAATATCAAGAATTACTTGTTCTTCATACATTTTTTTCTTTATTTCTCAAATTCTCACATTGGTGAAACACGAATGGCACGTGCACCATTTCATAAAAGGTAAACTAGTCCTAAGTTGACGATTTACATCAACGGCCATAGTCGAGATGTAAACAAGACTTAGGATTTTTACCTTTTATAAAATAACATTGGATCCACACTGGATCCTCTTCAAAAAATCATCATATTTTCAAATATTTCCTTCTTTTATTAGAGTTTAACTTAGAATTAATTCAATATATATACCAATGGCCATAGTCAGGGTATATTGAGAGTTAATTTCATTTTAAATTCTATAAAAGCACCAAATGTATTTCATTCTTCACCTGAATTTAAATATAGATTATTATATAATACATCCAATGACCATAGTCAAGGATGTATTATATCTTCAATCTTATTTTAATTCATTTAAAGAAGGGAATAGCTTTTCAAAATCCAATTTCAAAAATTTAAATTCATTCATCATTTAGGGTAGAATTGCATCATATTTTCAAAATTCCTTTTCCAAAAACTCCAAGTGATGTAAATATCTTCCTCAATCTATCTTCAATTCTTATCAATTTCATTCTTTCAATCTCAAAGTTCAATTTAACTTCGATTTCAAATTCATTTCATATTTAGATTCAAATCAGATTTCAAAAATCAAATTTGACTTTGACATTTCAAAATTCATTCAAAACTCCAATCCAATCTCCAAAGTTCAATTTAAACTTTGAGATTCTTGATTCATCTTCTAAATTTCAAATCCAAGGTCTAATTTGACTTTGAAATTCATTTGTATATTCAAAGATTCAATTCATTTTCCAAGTTCAAATCAAACTTGGAAGTTCTTGATTCATCCTCTGAATTTAAACTCCAAATCCATTTTAGGATCCAGGATTCAACACTCATATTGGATCTCAGACTTTAGATCCAATTCCTCTTTAGGATCCAGAGTCCAATTCACTTTTGGATCTCAGACTTCAGATCCAATTCTCCTTTAGGATCCAGACTCCAATTTCACTTTGGATCTCAGAACACAGATCCAAATCCATGTTAGGATCCAGAATCCAACTCTACATTGGATCTCAGACTTCAGATCCAAATCCATCTTAGGATCCAGAACCCAATTCTATATTTGGATCTCAGACTTCAGATCCAAATCCATCTAGGATCCAGAACCCAAATTTACATCGGATCTCAGATTTCAAATTTTAAATCCATTTTAAGATCCAATTTCATGCCTAAATTCTAGATTTCAAATCCAATTCCATTTTTCAGATCTCGTCTGAATCTATTTCTACTTTCTATATCATTTGGATCTCCCAAGCTTGTCCTGATTTCAAACCTTAAGATTATACTTTCAAATTTCATCTTCTTCTCTTAAATTCAAGCTCAAATTCAAAGTTCATTTCCAACTTTGAAATTTCATTTCCTTTCATTTTCAAAAGCTTCAAGTCATTCTCAAAATCAAGATTTATTTTTCCCAAATCCTGATTTATTTCAAAGACTTAGAACTTCTCTGATCTATCTCAAGTTCTAAGTTAAATTCAATCATCTTCTTCACTCCCTTACCAAATTCATCTCAGACATACTTGGAAATTTCTAAATCAATTTTCAAAAAGAGCATACATCCTTGCATTGCACAAGCATGATTCTTTGTGCATTTAGAGTTAAAATAAATTCTTAGAACATATTTAGGCAAAGCAAAAGACATAGATTCGATCCTTGGTTTGATTACCCCTGGTAAAGGCGCCAGGAACGGTCGAACCTCGTACCGACGAGCGAATCCCGTCTCTCCATTTTCTCCCGCAATATTTTCAAAAACGGAGGCGAGTTAAATTTCTAAATATTTTCAAATTAAGGTCAAGTGAGACCCCGCAAAAGAGTTCCTCTTCTCTCTCTCTTTCTTTTCTCTTCTCTTCTCTCTCTCTTTTCTTTCTTTTATTTTTCTCCCTTCAAAAAGGAGGAGAATAGGGGTTAGAAAAGGAAAAGAGAAGGAAGAGAGAGAAACCACGAGAGAGGGAAAATTTTGCGATGATCACAGTTATGGCGACCGAGATGGGACATCGTCTCCGTCTGGTCGGATTATGCCTTTGCTTTGCTTTTATATAATCTAAGTCTTTTTTTCTTCTATGTCAGCTACATTTTCATGCAAACCTTAGGAGCCTAGACTATGTCCTAAAGCTGACATCATTGCATATAGAATCTAAGTATGGTTTGGTAGGACCATATTGAGGAAATTATTTCATGTTCATATTAGACTTATGTCTTAAATACAACTCTCCTCAATTCTAGGGATTGAATGCAAACAATGTATGCAAGTGTATGCTTCCTTTCATTTAAATCTATCTCTTTAGGACTTGCATTAGTGCCTTCTGTTTTTTTCTGCATGTTGATTATATTTTGAAAACATCCCTACCTATATTGTCCCGGTCTTCACGTTGCTGGGCTGTCTCACTGAACCATAGTTTGGGAGAGAGCCTCACAACTGGACCACTTATTTGGGCTCGCGCCCCCCTACCACGTACCTAAGGGCCATAGTCTGAGGTATATCGGTAGGTGCTCAAGGATGTTGGGAAGCCTTACCTTAGAACCGGAGAAATATCTTATATGCCACGTACTTCGAGCTTTGGCTTGAGTATATCGGCATACCTTGATTGGAATCAGATGATCTGAACCATAGAGTTAGGATTAAGGTCCTACAAGCTATTTCAAATATTGCATATAGAGTCAGCCTTTAGGGAATGCTGTATGCATATCCTTGTTTGTGCGGTTTTGGTTATGCAATGTCTCTCATGTTTTCTTATATATATCAAACCTTTCCAAAACCTTGGGTATATATTATTTAAAATTTCCTCTTTTAAAACCCCAGGTGTATCTTTTTTTTCTTCTTCTTTTCTTGATTTCTTTAAATTCTTTTCTGATCCTGCCTGTGATTTTTTTCCCACTTTTCAAAATTTACCATCTATTATTCTAAAATTTTCTTCTACGTATCTTCTAAATCTATTTTGTAACAAAAATTTCTTTCATCAAGAGATGTCCTTTTAATCATATTCTAAATTGTTTATTTCTTCTCACGGGAAAATAATACGACTGTCGTGCCTCTCGTGCGGGCTCAATCCCTAGTAGTGGGATATCTCTTTGTCAATTTGATTTCTTCCTTTATCAAAGTTTTCCTCCAAAATCTTTCTAAAAGGGTCCCATTTTGTCCTACAGAGAGAGAGCATTTGGTATTAACGAGTGGTTCAGACTGAGATCAGAGACCGCACCAGTCAGAAGCAAGAATTGAGAAATGGACTCTCAGAGGTTTGCCAGAGAAGGAGGTCAGGACAGCCAGAAGGAGATCGATCCCACCATATATCGATTGTTCAAAAAGATGATGGTTGAGATATTATCCGAGCAGGCTGAAGCCAGTTTTGGAAAAGCTCCCACCAAGGAAGAGAAACCTGTCACCTTCCGAACAAGCAAGCAAAGCGATAGCAGTGCAGGAAGTTCTAAAATCAGCAGGAGTAGCAACAAAGGCAACCCGGGCAGTCAAAACAGCAATTTGGAGTCATCTAGAAACCAGAAGGGAAAGTTCAGCAGAAACCAAGATGAACCACTTCAATCTAGTCCTCCACAGAAGGAGAAGAATCAGGAAAAGCTAAAACGTAAAGATTGGAGTAGTAACCGAGATTTCACTCCCTTGGATGAGCCGCTGGATAAAATTCTCGAATACATGTTAACCAAGAGACTAGTCAGGCTCCCAAAAGCCACGAGTCCTTCCACTATCTTGGGAAAATACAAGAACCAATTCTGCAAATTCCATCGGACAACAGGACATGACACTGATCATTGCTTTGTCTTCAAAAATATTATTCAAGACTGCATTGATAGGAATCTTTTTGTTGAAGACGAAGAAGAAAAGTGCCCGATTCCCCTAACCAAGCATGCTCAGTCTAGCTCTCAGGAAAGGGACGGCTATCGACAAAAATCAAGCAAGCCAAAGGAGACAAAGCATGATGGCTAGAGTTACGATCGCGAGTTTTCCCCTTTAGGTCAGCCAGTCGAGGAGGTTCTCGAATACCTGCTCACGGAGGACATGATCAAGCTTCCCAGGGGAGTTGATCCTTCGGTCACCATGGGAAAATGGAAAGAGTGTTTTTGCAAATTTCATCAAGGGGGCACGATACAGAGCATTGCTTCGTCCTAAAAAACATCATACAGGATTTCATCGACAAAGAAATTTTGGTACCAGATGAAGGAGGGGAGCAACCTGCAGTTCCAACCTAGACTCTTCCGGATCACCCGAAGAATTGATAAAACCAAAGTTTCCTGCTTTCGTCTCTTTTTGTTAGTTATCTTGTAGGGGCAAGTCAGTACAGCTTTCTATGGATCTTTTCCTTTTAAAGTTCTTGTAAATATTCAGTTTTTGTCAGCAAACCTTTACTTATCAATGAAATGTCAAGTTTTCTTTATATCTTTGATATTCAAATACTTTCTTCTTTTGCCATACTGGGACATTTAAATTCCTGTTCTTTTCGGAATGCGAGACAATCCTGACATCATTCATGAGAGAAATGATATCGCCTATAAGGGTTTTTTTTTCAAAAATCATGAAATTTTAAAAAATCTTCATTATGACCAAAGAGTTCAAATATTTCTTGGTCTAACCTTTGACAAAAAATCAACCATCGTGTTGATCACGTCTTCAAAAATAAGTTTTTCAAACCATTATATTGAAAGATCAACCCTTGTGTTGGTCTTATCTTCCAAAATGAATTTTAAATTTTTCAAAGATCAATCCTTGTGTTGATCTTATCTTTCAAAATGGATTTTTTAAATCTTTATATTCAAAGATCAACCTTTGTGTTGGTCTTATCTTTCAAAATGGATTTCAAATCTTTATAGATCAACCCTTATCTTTCAAAGTGGATTTCAAAACCTTTATATTCAAAGATCAATCCTTGTGTTGGTCTTATCTTCCAAAATGGATTTCAAATCTTTTTATTCAAAAGATCAACCCTTGCGTTGGTCTTATCCTCCAAAATTGATCTCAAAACTTTTCAAAGATCAACCCTGGCGTTGATCTTATCTTTTAAAATGGGTTATAAATCATCATATTCAAAGATCAATCATTGCATTGGTCTTATCTTTTAAAATGGGTTATAAATCATCATATTCAAGGATCAATCATTGCATTGGTCTTATCTTCCAAAAATGGGTTTTAAATCATTATATTCAAAGATCGACCCTGTGTTGATCTTATCTTCCAAGATTGGTTTTTAAGCATTATCTTCAAAGATCAACCCTTGTGTTGATCTTATTATCAATTTCGAACTGTTATTTTTAGAAATCAGATCTATTGTTGATCTTCTTCTTCAAAAATAGGTTTTCAAAACCATTGCCTTCAAAAAATTGACCCTCATGATGATCTCTCATGTCGATTCGAAGGATCGGTCCTCGCACTAATCACTCTTCTTGCGGTGGATTTTCTTCCCAAAAATAAATTTTTCCACTTAAATAAACATTTTCCTTTAAAGATCCCACGTGCAGGCAGGATCAGACAAACTCTTTTGCAAAAAATCTTCTCTACTTTTCAGTTAATCTTGTTATCTTTATTAGTTGCATTCATTTCATCTTCAATTTAATCAAATTTTCGTCAGTTCATTATCTTTATCAATTTTTTTGTCAAGTTTTCATCAATGTCATTAAATTCTATCAATTTTTATTCTTTAACCCTTTCAGGTTAAGGGATAAACCTGATGCCTCTTTCCCATGAGGTATTTTCTAAATCTTCTTTTTTCGCCCTTTCAGGTTAAGGGATAAACCTGACCCTCGTTGTCCGAGGTGTTTTACCCTTTCAGGTTAAGGGATAAACCTGACCCTCGTTGTCCGAGGTGCTCCCATTCAGGATAATGGATAATCCTGAAATCCCTCGTAGGAGCCACAATGCTACTTATGAGGATTCTTTTGTAAATACAAGTTTTTTTAATCTTTGTTGATTTTCTAGATTTATATCAGTTTCTCTTTATTAAATCTCTTTAAATTCTATTCTTCTTCCCATTTAGGATAAGGGAAAAATCCTGAGACCCCTCGTAGGAGCCACAATGCTACCTATGAGGATTCTTTTGTAAATACAAGTTTTTTTAATCTTTGTTGATTTTCTAGATTTATATCAGTTTCTCTTTATTAAATCTCTTTAAATTATATTCTTCTTTCCATTCAGGATAAGGGATAATCCTGAAACCCCTCGCAGGAGCGATAGTGCTACCTATAAGGATTCTTTTGTAAATAACAAGTTTTATCAACCTTCATTTGATTTTCTAAATTTATATCAATTTCTCTTCATTTAAATTTTCCTTAAATTCTATTCTTTTCCTATTCAGGATAAGGGATAATCCTGATACCCCTCATAGGAGCATCGCTGCTACCCGTGAGAATTCTTTTTCAAAACAAATTTCCGAATAAATCTATTTAAATTCCTCTCCATGTTTATAAATTTTATTCTTCTTCAAATTAAGGGATAAATCTGGATTATTCCCCCCCCCCCCAAAAAAAAATCTTCAATTCTCATCAAATTTTATTCCATACTCCTTTAGGATAGGGGGAGATCCTGAAGTCGTTCGAATCTTAGGCAATCTTGGGTCAAGGATCTCGAATAAATCCCTCATCTTCATCATCAAAATTCAATCCTTCAAGTTCCGACTCTTGGGTAGAAATTATTTCCTTCCCGTCTGAGTTCCGACTCAGGTTTTTGTTTTTTTTTTTTTTTTTTTCATTTTTATTTTAAAAATCTGGGTTCCGACTCGGGTTTTCCTTTTTTATATATCGTTTGAAGTCTCGAGTTCCGACTCGGACTTCCTATCGGATTCAACGCTCGTGTTGGAACCGATCGTACCCTTGAAGATTCGAGTTTTTCAAAACTCGGGTTCTTCTATTTTTATCATTATTTTTAAAGATCCGGGTTCCGACTAGGGTTTTCCCTTTTTATATATCGTTTGAAGTCTCGAGTTCCGACTCGGACTTCCTATCGGATTCAACGCTCGTGTTGGAACCGATCGTACCCTTGAAGATTCAAGTTTTTCAAAACTCAGGTTCTTCCATTTTTATCATTATTTTTAAAGATCCGGGTTTTGACTCGGGTTTTCCCTTTTTATATATCGTTTGAAGTCTCGAGTTCCGACTCGGACTTCCTATCGGATTCAATGCTCGTGTTTGAACCGATCGTACCCTTGAAGATTCGAGTTTTTCAAAACTCGGGTTCTTCCATTTTTATCATTATTTTTAAAGATCCGAGTTCCGACTCGGGTTTTCCCTTTTTATATATCGTTTGAAGTCTCGAGTTCCGACTCGGACTTCCTATCAGATTCAATGCTTGTGTTGGAACCGATCGTACCCTTGATGATTTGAGTTTTTCAAAACTCGGGTTCTTCCATTTTTATCATTATTTTTAAAGATTCGGGTTCCGACTCGGGTTTTCCCTTTTTATATATCGTTTGAAGTCTCGAGTTCTGACTCGGACTTCCTATCGGATTCAACGCTCGTGTTGGAACGATCGTACCCTTGAAGATTCAAGTTTTTCAAAACTCGGGTTCTTCCATTTTTATCATTATTTTTAAAGATCCGGGTTCCGACTCGAGTTTTCCCTTTTTATATATCGTTTGAAGTCTCCAGTTCCGACTCGGACATCCTATCGGATTCAACGCTCGTGTGGGAACCGATCGTACCCTTGAAGATTCGAGTTTTTTAAAACTCGGGTTCTTCCATTTTTATCATTATTTTTAAAGATCCGGGTTGCGACTCGGGTTTTCCCTTTTTATATATCGTTTGAAGTCTCGAGTTCCGACTCAGACTTCCTATCAGATTCAACGCTCGTGTTGGAACCGATCGTACCCTTGAAGATTCGAGTTTTTCAAAACTCGGGTTCTTCCATTTTTATCATTATTTTTAAAGATCCGGGTTCCGACTCGGGTTTTCCCTTTTTATATATCGTTTGAAGTCTCGAGTTCCAACTCGGACTTCCTATCGGATTCAACGCTCGTGTTGGAACCGATCGTACCCTTGAAGATTCAAGTTTTTTAAAACTCGGGTTCTTCCATTTTTATCATTATTTTTAAAGATCCGGGTTCCGACTCGGTTTTTCCCTTTTTATATATCGTTTGAAGTCTCGAGTTCCGACTCGAACTTCCTATCGGATTCAACGCTCGTGTTGGAACCGATCGTACCCTTGAAGATTCGAGTTTTTCAAAACTCGGGTTCTTCCATTTTTATCATTATTTTTAAAGATCCGGGTTCTGACTTGGGTTTTCCCTTTTTTATATATCGTTTGAAGTCTCGAGTTCCGACTCGGACTTTCTATCGGATTCAATGCTCGTGTTGGAACCGATCGTACCCTTGAAGATTCGAGTTTTTCAAAACTCGGGTTCTTCCATTTTTTTATCATTGTTTTAAGGATCCGGGTTCCGACTCAGGTTTTTCCTTTTATATATCATTTGAAGTCTCAAGTTCCTACTTGAATTTTCTTTTGAATCCAATGTTCGTGTTGGACAAAATTGTTGGATTGAGAATCTGAGTTTTTCAAACTCGGTTTTCACTCATTTCTTATATTTGAAAAACCGAGTTTCGACTTGGATTTTTGCTTTTGTATATTTCCCATTCAGGATAAGGGATAATCCTGAAACACCGACAATCATTCTCGCTCAATTCCCAAGTATCTTCGAATGTCGGTCTCATTTTTTAAATCCTCCTTTGAAAAACCCAGTACTCGTACTGGTGTGCATTTTTTTCGAAAACCCAGCACTCGTACTGGGCATTCTTTTTTTAAAAATCCAGCGCTCGTACTGGAGCATCTAGCGCTTGCGCTAGTGTTCGGCTGACTGATCAGTTAGCCATCTAGGTTCAGTCTTTGTACTAACCAAACATCATCATTTCAAGCTCTAAATTCTCAATTTCGACCTCCAGGTCATCATTTTATCAAAAATCAATCTTTTTTTTCTTGCGAAGGACCCTCTTCAGGGAGAGTTCGAGGGAGCTCGTTCTTTTCGCATGCAACCATCTTCCGTTTGCAGGAACCCTCGTCCAGGGAGAGTTTGAAGGGACTCGTTTTCTTCGCGAACAGTTTGCAAAACAACAACCAACTTTACACAAGAGAACCCTTTTTCCAGGGAGAGCTTCGACGGAAGCTCGTTTCTTTTGTGGCCCCTGTTTTTATCATCTTTGGCCAACCCCTTCACAGAGGACCCTCTTCTAGGGAGAGTGTGATGGACTCGTTCCTCTGTGATACTTTCTCAACTTTGTTTTTCGTCCGCCTTTCCATAAGAGAAGCCTAGAGATAGGGAGTTTTGACGAAAACTTAATTTCTCTTCGAAAGTTCCGTTTTGCAAACACCTCCTCTTTCACGGAAGAGAGGAGTATTTTCAACTTCCCATTCAGGTAAGGGCTTAAGCCTGAGTCTCTCTTTTTTTGGGGTAAAAGAGAGGAGAATTTTGTCATGGACATGTCGATTCGACATCAAGTGATTTCTTTCGTCAAGTATTTTCTAGAATACGTTGCCAATTTGCTATCAAAAGTTATTGTTGATCTCAAAGTTTTCATCGCACAAAGAATTATCTCAAACTACCGTCAGTACCATTTTCAAAGGAGCAAGACTCTTGCGAAATAAGAGCTAAACTCAAGCTTTTCTGTTGGTCAACCAAGAGGATGAAGAAAAAATCTTCGATATGACCGGCAAAGGAAAATTCAATGATGTTGAAAAGCCATAAGTGAGCTGATGTTGATCATGGCTGTGGCATATTCTTAAAGATTATTCTTTTGGCGGTAAGATAGTGGAAATATCCTGGGCAGTAAAAAAGAACCTACCCAATCCATATCTCCTCAGTCATCCCAACTAAGCTGCAATCAAATATCCGCAAAAGGGATCTCTCAATTGTCGTCAAGATGAAGGCGAACCAAGCGAGTAGACCCCCGGGGCCAAAGAAGATTTGAAACATCTCCAAGATGACGGAGTTTGTGACGGATCCTTCCAGGGAAAGTTCGGATCACCGTCGAGATGAAGGCGGATGCGATGAACCTACCAACAAACCCTAAAAGATATTTGATTTCTGCTATCACTTAGAGATTTCAACCCAATGAACCTATATCATCAAGCATAGTTCCTGAGAAAGAAAAAGAAGGATCAGATCATCTCCAAGATGAAGGAGTTTGTGACGTACCCTTCCTTGAAAAAGAAAGAAAAGTCAGGACATCTCCAAAATGAAGGAGGATGTAAAAGAAACTAGAAAAGATCCATGGTTCAAAAAAGTGCAAACAGATCATCATGGGAAATGCCCAGGATATCAAACTGCCTGAAACTGTCAAGAATCATCTTTATCTATGTGAAATTCTTTATCAATGTCTTTTCACTTAATTGCTTTTATGAAGCTAAGAATGTTTCCTCTCTTTCATATCAAGGAAATTGATATCTTCCTTGAAGAAACTCAACAACAACAAATTTGAATTTGATTCTTAATTCTTCAGAGTTAGCCCAATTGAAGCTAATACTCTAGGTAGAAAGAGGTAATATTTTCACACATGAGCACAATTAAATCATTCTGAATCAACTACAATTTTCGGCATCTTATTGGCAATATTTTCTAGTTATCCCAACATGAAGTATGAACTTGAGGATCGTTTTGACGTATCCAGACGTCATCCCTCCTTAGGACTGAAAAGTCCTTTCCTTCCGTCTGATCTGAGCGCTCTCGGATCCGCACACTTCTCTGTGTCCCCCACTGTCCCGCCATAGACAGTTCCCGCTCAGGATAAGGGTCAAACCTGAACTTTTTGCAAAAGATCTTTTATTGTCAAAAGCTATTTTCAGCCTCAGCAATGAGGCGCCCAAGAACAATCCCTTTTCAAGCTTTAGGGACCCCCATTTTTATCCTTTTGCAAAAACCCCTCTTGGACTTGTTGTGCAAAGTATAGAGTCCCATCACCGTTTTCTCGCTCCTCGAGGATTCTGTATCCATTCAGACTAAGGATTAAACCTGTCACCTCGCTCCTCGAGGTGTAACCCAAAAACCTTCTGTGAGAGGTCATTTGTTTTTAGAAAGCTGATTTTAGTCTCAGCAATGAGGTGCCCAAGATCATCCCCTTTCCAAGCTTTAGGGAACCCCTTTGTTTTTCTCTTCTCGCAAAACCCCTTCTGGATTTGTTCGTCCAAATTCCGAAGGTCCCATCATGGTTTCTTCATCCGAGGATTCCGTATGGTCATACCTTTCAGGTTAAGGGTTAAGCCTGAACCTCGCTCCACGAGGTACCTTCCGTTCAGGTTAGGGTTAAACCTGAGTCCCATTCCGACTAGATATCCTTTCTAGGCCCATCATCGTTTCCTCGCTCCTCGAGGATTCTGTATCCATTCAGGCTAAGGATTAAACCTATTACCTCGCTCCTCGAGGTACCACCCAAACCTTCTGCGAGAGGTCGTCTGTTTTTAGAAAGCTGATTTTAGTCTCAGCAATGAGGCGCCCAAGATCATCCCTTTTCCAAGCTTTAGGGAATCCCTTGATTTTCTTTTCTCGCAAAAACCCCTTTCGGATTTGTTTGTCCAAATTCCGAAGGCCCCATCATGGTTTCTTCATCCGAAGATTCCGTATCATCCCCCACTCTGGTCAAGGATTAAAATCTTAAATCTTCTTCTGATGATATATTCCTTCCTGTCCCATCACAGTTTCTTTGTTTAAAGAGTCCGTATGGTCATCCCTTTCAGGATAAGGGCGAAGCCTGAACCTCACTCCGCGAGGTACCTTCCTTTCAGGTTTGGGTTAAACCTGAGCCTCGTTTAGACGAGGTAATCCTCCCCGTCCCATCATGGTTTTTTTTCCCCACAAAGGAATCTGTGCTCTTTGTACATCCATCCAGGAGAGGATCATCCTTGAGTTTCATCTCATGAGGCATTTCTCTCAAAATGTCCCATCGAGGTCCGTTTATGTTTTCTTTCCCCATCCAAATTATCTTGATCTATCTTCGTCCCATCCAGGTTAAGGGTTAAACCTGAGTCATTCCAAAGGGCTGATCTTGTCTCACCCATGAGACTTGATCAAAATTCTTATCTTTCACCATCCCTGAAATTTTCACCCAAAGTCCCATCACGATTTCCTCATTTCTATCATTCAGTCGTATCCTTGTCGAGGATTTCATCCCCCCAGGACTATTCAGGATGAGGTTTTAAGCCCGAAAAGCCGTGTTTTCAAAATAAATTCTTCCACACCCAGTTCAGATCGGCTTACTGGGGCATTTTTCAAAATTTCGAGTGTTTCTTTGCCACTAAGCTCGGCTTTCAACCGGCTTAGTAGCAAAGAGGGGCATCTGTGAACACCCCAAATTTTTCAAAATGTTGTAAATATTCCCTCTTTGCCCTTTTCTCCCATCTTTTGGGTAATTGAGTCGGTTTTAAATCTAAATTCTATTTTTTTTATTTCTCAAATTTTGTTGAAATTAAATTCATTTTATATCTGACTCAATTTCGGATCCGGATCTACATCAAAATCCAAATATGAGCTTCATTATCCAATTTTAAATCAAATTCTCAAAATTATCAAAAATAACTTTTGAAAAGCTCAGACACTTCATCCGGTATCCGTTTGGATCCATCGTATTATAGTCCTCGAATCGAGGTTTAAAACTCGAATGTTTTCTCAAAACTTGGATCCAAACCCATTCTTCTGAAGAAATTTCCCCAAAATGGTCTGAAATTCTCAGAAAAATACTCTTGTAAATATTCCTCAGAAAATACAAAAAAATTAGTGTTTAATCTTTGTTTTCGTATAAAAAACTTAGATTCTGTTCCAAAAATACAAAAAATGGAAAAATCATGCAAAAAAAAAACCCAAAGAAATTAGGAAAAACTACGTGGTTTTGAAGATTTTGCCGAAAAACTCACCCTTAACCACCTTTTTTGAAAAACCTGAAAAGGAGGCCTTTTTTTTTTTTTTGGAAAAAACTAATTTTCGAGGTTTAAGGGTCGAGTTAGGGTTTTGAAAACCCTAACTCGCCTCCCTCCCTCAGCCGCCGCTCTCTCTCCCTCCATGGCCTCCATTAACCCCTCTTCGCAGAACCGCCTTCCTTGTATTCCGCCCTTGATCACCATGGCCATCCACCATCCGTCGTTCATCTCCAACCACATCGCACATTCCAGAAGCCCCCTCTCTATAAAAGGGACGCAAAGGGGGGAGAGAAAGGAGAGGAAGAAAGACAAACAATCCACCTTCAGCATATCTCAATTCCTCTCATCGGGCGTTCATTACTCCTGGGAAGCAAAAGGAGAGCTTCTTGGACCACTGCGCCTCTTTCCTCCTTCCTCTTCATTTCGGTTCTAAAAGGAAGCCCCATTTTGGAATCTGTATGATGATTAGTTATTCTGAGGTATGGTGCACTTACTAAGTAAATCGCTTATGCATGGTGCTGAACATCCGTGGTCCCCTCCCCTTCTGTTTTCTTTCTTTCTGTGAATATGTGATTTTTTACATAAGTGCCTCCACCTCAGGCAATCATGTCAGTTTTGACATACGTTGTTTCAAGTATCTTCATACTGGTTCACTATAAGTGATATTTTGAAGATAGATACATGAATACAATAAGATTTTCATTAGGATTAATTGGTTAGTAACTCAAAATCAGTCTAAACTATGTACAAATCCCTGATAGGTTCAAAAAAAAAAAATGGCAGTCATTAGCACCTTGGATCAGTAATGAATCTAGGCTTTGATATACAAATATATATGTCACCATCTGGTTTACTTGCCGGCTTCAAGAGTTGTTTTGTGAAAACCCAGCACCAGTCCTTAGTTCTTAGATAAGCAGTATAACTTCTCCAATTTGTAAATCATCATTACCCGATTTCATTATATCTGTCAATATCCTGTAATTTTACGAGGTACCAATGGTAGATGCGGTGGTCGAGGCTTTTACGCCAAATCACCTTCCGTCTGTTATCTCACTGACCATTATTTTGGATGTCTGTTACTGGGAGAAGCGTTTTCTGGAAAGTTTCTATTGAAGTTGCTTCATTCATGAGTTGGTATAATAATATAATCGTCACTTTGGATCTGGGTTATTCAAGATCTTTGTCTGGCAGTATTCTCCATTTTCAGTGAAATCGCTTCTGACAGAGGATTGGTATACCTCTGAGTTTGAGTCCTCTCTGCAGTGCCTGTGCGCAATCTAATCTGTTTCCAATAAGAATATTCATTGAGTTGTTCTCAACATGGCAGTTGTATGCTAGATAGGATACAAATGGTTGATGCCCTTTTGATGTGCGAATAAAAGGAGAAAATATCAGGAGATATCCTCAGCTGTTCGGACACCTGAAGAAACTACAAAACGAGGTTCTTGCTACTTTATCCCACAGTTATTTAGATACTTATGTTTGTTGGTTCTTTTGATTAACATGCATGCGAAATTGTTTTTACATATATCGTACACATGCTTTCGCCTTAATTTTAGACGCTTTACTTATTCATCTCATGATCATCATCCACAAGCATGCTTATGCTCACATATGTGCAAAACTCTCTCTTGTATATGTTTGAACATGGGCTCATGCATATGTGCTGACGTGTGATGGAATGACAGTAAGTGTCTCTGAGCTCTGAAATACCTTGTTTATAAGAAGAAACACATTGCACATTTATGATATCTGATTAGCTCATCTAAGCTTAGAAGAAGTCATATACTGTAGGAAGTAATGCTCTCATCCCCTTATCTGACTTTAAACAGTGAGTTGCTCTGACCCAGTCACATGGCTAAAGTTACTATAGGGAATTTCAGGTCCACCTACTTGTAGTTCATGTTTAGGTCCATGACCAACACATAGTAGATGCAGTTCATGTATACTTCCAGCATACCTTACCTCTTACAGTGGTTACACAGATGTAACTCTGAACTACCATGGTTGTCGGTCGAAACTTGATAATGGTCGAACCTCTGCAGCAACAGCCCCAGGGATGCTATACTTCTTTGGAATCAACATCTTCATACTTCCTGTTGCACATCAACAACACGGCTTAGATACTATTATCTCATACCATTGGATGTGGGTGTCTTAGCAACCCCTGTCAACATTGTACTCCCAGCCTAAGAAGCATCACAGGGTTAAAATATCTTTTTCCTTAGCAATTCATAAATAAGGTGTTGGAGTGTATTCATGGCATAGAGATTTGCCGAAAAACTATGATTTCTCATATTAGTTCAATGACCTCCCATGAATGGTTCATCACTAGCAGTCATTTTGGGGCATCCTGGCCCCCGTCTTCATTCATTACATATAGAAGTCACTTAGCTAGGGCCTTGCGTATTATACATACATATATATATATATATATATATATATATATATATATATATATATGTATACCCATATAGATATGTACATTTCCTAAACAAATGCAGGGTAGGCCCGATACCTTTTCTCATTCAGCATGAACATAACATCTTGCATTAGGAACAATACAAATCATATACAATTTTGCTTTTAATAAAGTATCTTCTCCTATATTGTACTGACTCATTCCCCCGCAGGGAGGTCATGAGAGACTTGTATTACTTTCTTAGATTAGGGATGTTATTACTCCAAGTTTCAAGGATTGTAACAACTTAGATATTAATGGGAAATTTACATTTTCCGCCTTAGATAGAATGAATGAGCATTGTAAATATCATGAATTACTTGTTCTTCATACATTTTTTTCTTTATTTCTCAAATTCTCACATTGATGAAACACGAATGGCACATGCACCATTTCATAAAAGGTAAACTAGTCCTAAGTTGACGATTTACATCAACGGCCATAGTCGAGATGTAAACAAGACTTAGGATTTTTACCTTTTATAAAATAACATTGGATCCACACTGGATCCTCTTAAAAAAATCATCATATTTTCAAATATTTCCTTCTTTTATTAGAGTTTAACTTAGAATTAATTCAATATATATACCAATGGCCATAGTCAGGGTATATTGAGAGTTAATTTCATTTTAAATTCTATAAAAGCACCAAATGTATTTCATTCTTCACCTGAATTTAAATATAGATTATTATATAATACATCCAATGACCATAGTCAAGGATGTATTATATCTTCAATCTTATTTTAATTCATTTAAAGAAGGGAATAACTTTTCAAAATTCAATTTCAAAAATTTAAATTCATTCATCATTTAGGGTAGAATTGCATCATATTTTCAAAATTCCTTTTCCAAAAACTCCAAGTGATGTAAATATCTTCCTCAATCTATCTTCAATTCTTATCAATTTCATTCTTTCAATCTCAAAGTTCAATTTAACTTCGATTTCAAATTCATTTCATATTTAGATTCAAATCAGATTTCAAAAATCAAATTTGACTTTGACATTTCAAAATTCATTCAAAACTCCAATCCAATCTCCAAAGTTCAATTTAAACTTTGAGATTCTTGATTCATCTTCTAAATTTCAAATCCAAGGTCTAATTTGACTTTGAAATTCATTTGTATATTCAAAGATTCAATTCATTTTCCAAGTTCAAATCAAACTTGGAAGTTCTTGATTCATCCTCTGAATTTAAACTCCAAATCCATTTTAGGATCCAGGATTCAACACTCATATTGGATCTCAGACTTTAGATCCAATTCCTCTTTAGGATCCAGAGTCCAATTCACTTTTGGATCTCAGACTTCAGATCCAATTCTCCTTTAGGATCCAAACTCCAATTTCACTTTGGATCTCAGAACACAGATCCAAATCCATGTTAGGATCCAGAATCCAACTCTACATTGGATCTCAGACTTCAGATCCAAATCCATCTTAGGATCCAGAACCCAATTCTACATTTGGATCTCAGACTCCAGATCCAAATCCATCTTAGGATCCAGAACCCAAATTTACATCGGATCTCAGATTTCAAATTTTAAATCCATTTTAAGATCCAATTCCATGCCTAAATTCTAGATTTCAAATCCAATTCCATTTTTCAGATCTCGTCTGAATCCATTTCTACTTTCTATATCATTTGGATCTCCCAAGCTTGTCCTGATTTCAAACCTTAAGATTACACTTTCAAATTTCATCTTCTTCTCTTAAATTCAAGCTCAAATTCAAAGTTCATTTCCAACTTTGAAATTTCATTTCCTTTCATTTTCAAAAGCTTCAAGTCATTCTCAAAATCAAGATTTATTTTTCCCAAACCCTGATTTATTTCAAAGACTTAGAACTTCTCTGATCTATCTCAAGTTCTAAGTTAAATTCAATCATCTTCTTCACTCTCTTACCAAATTCATCTCAGACATACTTGGAAATTTCTAAATCAATTTTCAAAAAGAGCATACATCCTTGCATTGCACAAGCATGATTCTTTGTGCATTTAGAGTTAGAATAAATTCTTAGAACATATTTAGGCAAAACAAAATGCATAGATTCGATCCTTGGTTTGATTACCCCTGGTAAAGGCGCCAGGAACGGTCGAACCTCGTACCGACGAGCGAATCCCGTCTCTCCATTTTTCCCACAATATTTTCAAAAACGGAGGCGAGTTAAATTTCTAAATATTTTCAAATTAAGGTCAAGTGAGACCCCGCAAAAGAGTTCCTCTTCTCTCTCTCTTTCTTTTCTCTTCTCTTCTCTCTCTCTTTTCTTTCTTTATTTTTCTCCCTTCAAAAAGGAGGAGAATAGGGGTTAGAAAAGGAAAAGAGAAGGAAGAGAGAGAAACCACGAGAGAGGAAAATTTTTGCGATGATCACAGTTTTGGCGACCGAGATGGGACATCGTCTCCGTCTTGTCGGATTATGCCTTTGCTTTGCTTTTATATAATCTAAGTCTTTTTTTCTTCTATGTCAGCTACATTTTCATGCAAACCTTAGGAGCCTAGACTCTGTCCTAAAGCTGACATCATTGCATATAGAATCTAAGTATGGTTTGGTAGGACCATATTGAGGAAATTATTTCATGTTCACATTAGACTTATGTCTTAAATACAACTCTCCTCAATTCTAGGGATTGAATGCAAACAATGTATGCAAGTGTATGCTTCCTTTCATTTAAATCTATCTCTTTAGGACTTGCATTAGAGCCTTCTGTTTTTTTCTGCATGTTGATCATATTTTGAAAACATCCCTACCTATATTGTCCCGGTCTTCACGTTGCTGGGCTGTCTCACTGAACCATAGTTTGGGAGACAGCCTCACAACTGGACCACTTATTTGGGCTCGCACCCCCCTACCACGTACCTAAGGGCCATAGTCCGAGGTATATCGGTAGGTGCTCAAGGATGTTGGGAAGCCTTACCTTAGAACCGGAGAAATATCTTATATGCCACGTACTTCGAGCTTTGGCTTGAGTATATCGGCATACCTTGATTGGAATCAGATGATCTGAACCATAGAGTTAGGATTAAGGTCCTACAAGCTATTTCAAATATTGCATATAGAGTCAGCCTTTAGGGAATGCTGTATGCATATCCTTGTTTGTGCGGTTTTGGTTATGCAATGTCTCTCATGTTTTCTTATATATATCAAACCTTTCCAAAACCTTGGGTATATATTATTTAAAATTTCCTCTTTTAAAACCCCAGGTGTATCTTTTTTTTCTTCTTCTTTTCTTGATTTCTTTAAATTCTTTTCTGATCCTGCCTGCAATTTTTTCCCACTTTTCAAAATTTACCATCTATTATTCTAAAATTTTCTTCTACGTATCTTCTAAATCTATTTTGTAACAAAAATTTCTTTCATCAAGAGATGTCCTTTTAATCATATTCTAAATTGTTTATTTCTTCTCACGGGAAAATAATACAACTGTCGTGCCTCTCGTGCGGGCTCAATCCCTAATAGTGGGATATCTCTTTGTCAATTTGATTTCTTCCTTTATCAAAGTTTTCCTCCAAAATCTTTCTAAAAGGGTCCCATTTTGTCCTACAGAGAGAGAGCATTTGGTATTAACGGGTGGTTCAGACTGAGATCAGAGACCGCACCAGTCAGAAGCAAGAATTGAGAAATGGACTCTCAGAGGTTTGCCAGAGAAGGAGGTCAGGACAGCCAGAAGGAGATCGATCCCACCATATATCGATTGTTCAAAAAGATGATGGTTGAGATATTATCCGAGCAGGCTGAAGCCAGTTTTGGAAAAGCTCCCACCAAGGAAGAGAAACCTGTCACCTTCCGAACAAGCAAGCAAAGCGATAGCAGTGCAGGAAGTTCTAAAATCAGCAGGAGTAGCAACAAAGGCAACCCGGGCAGTCAAAACAGCAATTTGGAGTCATCTAGAAACCAGAAGGGAAAGTTCAGCAGAAACCAAGATGAACCACTTCAATCTAGTCCTCCACAGAAGGAGAAGAATCAGGAAAAGCTAAAACGTAAAGATTGGAGTAGTAACCGAGATTTCACTCCCTTGGATGAGCCGCTGGATAAAATTCTCGAATACATGTTAACCAAGAGACTAGTCAGGCTCCCAAAAGCCACGAGTCCTTCCACTATCTTGGGAAAATACAAGAACCAATTCTGCAAATTCCATCGGACAACAGGACATGACACTGATCATTGCTTTGTCTTCAAAAATATTATTCAAGACTGCATTGATAGGAATCTTTTTGTTGAAGACGAAGAAGAAAAGTGCCCGATTCCCCTAACCAAGCATGCTCAGTCTAGCTCTCAGGAAAGGGACGGCTATCGACAAAAATCAAGCAAGCCAAAGGAGACAAAGCATGATGGCTAGAGTTACGATCGCGAGTTTTCCCCTTTAGGTCAGCCAGTCGAGGAGGTTCTCGAATACCTGCTCACGGAGGACATGATCAAGCTTCCCAGGGGAGTTGATCCTTCGGTCACCATGGGAAAATGGAAAGAGTGTTTTTGCAAATTTCATCAAGTAAGGGGGCACGATACAGAGCATTGCTTCGTCCTAAAAAACATCATACAGGATTTCATCGACAAAGAAATTTTGGTACCAGATGAAGGAGGGGAGCAACCTGCAGTTCCAACCTAGACTCTTCCGGATCACCCGAAGAATTGATAAAACCAAAGTTTCCTGCTTTCGTCTCTTTTTGTTAGTTATCTTGTAGGGGCAAGTCAGTACAACTTTCTATGGATCTTTTCCTTTTAAAGTTCTTGTAAATATTCAGTTTTTGTCAGCAAACCTTTACTTATCAATGAAATGTCAAGTTTTCTTTATATCTTTGATATTCAAATACTTTCTTCTTTTGCCATACTGGGACATTTAAATTCCTATTCTTTTCGGAATGCGAGACAATCCTGACATCATTCATGAGAGAAATGATATCGCCTATAAGGGCTTTTTTTTTTCAAAAATCATGAAATTTTAAAAAATCTTCATTATGACCAAAGAGTTCAAATATTTCTTGGTCTAACCTTTGACAAAAAATCAACCATCGTGTTGATCACGTCTTCAAAAATAAGTTTTTCAAACCATTATATTGAAAGATCAACCCTTGTGTTGGTCTTATCTTCCAAAATGAATTTTAAACTTTTCAAAGATCAATCCTTGTGTTGATCTTATCTTTCAAAATAGATTTTTTAAATCTTTATATTCAAAGATCAACCTTTGTGTTGGTCTTATCTTTCAAAATGGATTTCAAATCTTTATAGATCAACCCTTATCTTTCAAAGTGGATTTCAAAACCTTTATATTCAAAGATCAATCCTTGTGTTGGTCTTATCTTCCAAAATGGATTTCAAATCTTTTTATTCAAAAGATCAACCCTTGCGTTGGTCTTATCCTCCAAAATTGATCTCAAAACTTTTCAAAGATCAACCCTGGCGTTGATCTTATCTTTTAAAATGGGTTATAAATCATCATATTCAAAGATCAATCATT
The DNA here is from genome assembly GCF_984573655.1 of Nuphar pumila. NCBI lineage: Eukaryota > Viridiplantae > Streptophyta > Magnoliopsida > Nymphaeales > Nymphaeaceae > Nuphar > Nuphar pumila. The sequence continues at coordinate 51,927,536 of NC_143262.1, read as the reverse complement.
GCATTGGTCTTATCTTTTAAAATGGGTTATAAATCATCATATTCAAGGATCAATCATTGCATTGGTCTTATCTTCCAAAAATGGGTTTTAAATCATTATATTCAAAGATCGACCCTGTGTTGATCTTATCTTCCAAGATTGGTTTTTAAGCATTATCTTCAAAGATCAACCCTTGTGTTGATCTTATTATCAATTTCGAACTGTTATTTTTAGAAATCAGATCTATTGTTGATCTTCTTCTTCAAAAATAGGTTTTCAAAACCATTGCCTTCAAAAAATTGACCCTCATGATGATCTCTTATGTCGATTCGAAGGATCGGTCCTCGCACTAATCACTCTTCTTGCGGTGGATTTTCTTCCCAAAAATAATTTTTTCCACTTAAATAAACATTTTCCTTTAAAGATCCCACGTGCAGGCAGGATCAGACAAACTCTTTTTCAAAAAATCTTCTCTACTTTTCAGTTAATCATGTTATCTTTATTAGTTGCATTCATTTCATCTTCAATTTAATCAAATTTTCGTCAGTTCATTATCTTTATCAATTTTTTTGTCAAGTTTTCATCAATGTCATTAAATTCTATCAATTTTTATTCTTTAAGCCTTTCAGGTTAAGGGATAAACCTGATGCCTCTTTCCCATGAGGTATTTTCTAAATCTTCTTTTTTCGCCCTTTCAGGTTAAGGGATAAACCTGACCCTCGTTGTCCGAGGTGTTTTACCCTTTTAGGTTAAGGGATAAACCTGACCCTCGTTGTCCGAGGTGCTCCCATTCAGGATAAGGGATAATCCTGAAATCCCTCGTAGGAGCCACAATGCTACTTATGAGGATTCTTTTGTAAATACAAGTTTTTTTAATCTTTGTTGATTTTCTAGATTTATATCAGTTTCTCTTTATTAAATCTCTTTAAATTCTATTCTTCTTCCCATTCAGGATAAGGGAAAAATCCTGAGACCCCTCGTAGGAGCCACAATGCTACCTATGAGGATTCTTTTGTAAATACAAGTTTTTTTAATCTTTGTTGATTTTCTAGATTTATATCAGTTTCTCTTTATTAAATCTCTTTAAATTATATTCTTCTTTCCATTCAGGATAAGGGATAATCCTGAAACCCCTCGCAGGAGCGATAGTGCTACCTATAAGGATTCTTTTGTAAATAACAAGTTTTATCAACCTTCATTTGATTTTCTAAATTTATATCAATTTCTCTTCATTTAAATTTTCCTTAAATTCTATTCTTTTCCTATTCAGGATAAGGGATAATCCTGATACCCCTCATAGGAGCATCGCTGCTACCCGTGAGAATTCTTTTTCAAAACAAATTTCCAAATAAATCTATTTAAATTCCTCTCCATGTTTATAAATTTTATTCTTCTTCAAATTAAGGGATAAATCTGGATTATTCCCCCCCCCCCCCAAAAAAAAAATCTTCAATTCTCATCAAATTTTATTCCATACTCCTTTAGGATAGGGGGAGATCCTGAAGTCGTTCGAATCTTAGGCCATCTTGGGTCAAGGATCTCGAATAAATCCCTCATCTTCATCATCAAAATCTACTCATGCTTCTGTCCATCCTTCAAGTTCCGACTCTTGGGTAGAAATTATTTCCTTCCCGTCTGAGTTCCGACTCAGGTTTTTGTTTTTGTTTTTTTTGTTTTCATTTTTATTTTAAAAATCCGAGTTCCGACTCGGGTTTTCCTTTTTTATATATCGTTTGAAGTCTCGAGTTCCGACTCGGACTTCCTATCGGATTCAACGCTCGTGTTGGAACCGATCGTACCTTTGAAGATTCGAGTTTTTCAAAACTCGGGTTCTTCTATTTTTATCATTATTTTTAAAGATCCGGGTTCCGACTAGGGTTTTCCCTTTTTATATATCGTTTGAAGTCTCGAGTTCCGACTCGGACTTCCTATCGGATTCAACGCTTGTGTTGGAACCGATCGTACCCTTGAAGATTCAAGTTTTTCAAAACTCAAATTCTTTCAATTTTATCATTATTTTTAAAGATCCGGGTTCCGACTCGGGTTTTCCCTTTTTATATATCGTTTGAAGTCTCGAGTTCCGACTCGGACTTCCTATCGGATTCAACGCTCGTGTTGGAACCGATCGTACCCTTGAAGATTCGAGTTTTTCAAAACTCGGGTTCTTACATTTTTATCATTATTTTTAAAGATCCGAGTTCCGACTCGGGTTTTCCCTTTTTATATATCGTTTGAAGTCTCGAGTTCCGACTCGGACTTCCTATCAGATTCAATGCTCGTGTTGGAACCGATCGTACCCTTGAAGATTTGAGTTTTTCAAAACTCGGGTTCTTCCATTTTTATCATTATTTTTTAAGATCCGGGTTCCGACTCGGGTTTTCCCTTTTTATATATCGTTTGAAGTCTCGAGTTCCGACTCGGACTTCCTATCGGATTCAACGCTCGTGTTGGAACGATCGTACCCTTGAAGATTCAAGTTTTTCAAAACTCGGGTTCTTCCATTTTTATCATTATTTTTAAAGATCCGGGTTCCGACTCGAGTTTTCCCTTTTTATATATCGTTTGAAGTCTTGAGTTCCGACTCGAACATCCTATCGGATTCAACGCTCGTGTTGGAACCGATCGTACCCTTGAAGATTCGAGTTTTTTAAAACTCGGGTTCTTCCATTTTTATCATTATTTTTAAAGATCCGGGTTCCGACTCAAGTTTTCCCTTTTTATATATCGTTTGAAGTCTCGAGTTCCGACTCGGACTTCCTATCGGATTCAACGCTCGTGTTGGAACCGATCGTACCCTTGAAGATTCGAGTTTTTCAAAACTCGGGTTCTTCCATTTTTATCATTATTTTTAAAGATCCGGGTTCCGACTCGGGTTTTCCCTTTTTATATATAGTTTGAAGTCTCGAGTTCCGACTCGGACTTCCTATCGGATTCAACGCTCGTGTTGGAACCGATCGTACCCTTGAACATTCGAGTTTTTCAAAACTCGGGTTCTTCCATTTTTATCATTATTTTTAAAGATCCGGGTTCCGACTCGGTTTTTCCCTTTTTATATATCGTTTGAAGTCTCGAATTCCGACTCGAACTTCCTATCGGATTCAACGCTCGTGTTGGAACCGATCGTACCCTTGAAGATTCGAGTTTTTCAAAACTCGGGTTCTTCCATTTTTATCATTATTTTTAAAGATCCAGGTTCTGACTTGGGTTTTCCCTTTTTTATATATCGTTTGAAGTCTCGAGTTCCGACTCAGACTTTCTATCGGATTCAATGCTCGTGTTGGAACCGATCGTACCCTTGAAGATTCGAGTTTTTCAAAACTCGGGTTCTTCCATTTTTTTATCATTGTTTTAAGGATCCGGGTTCCGACTCGGGTTTTTCCTTTTATATATCATTTGAAGTCTCAAGTTCCTACTTGAATTTTCTTTTAAATCCAATGTTCGTGTTGGACAAAATTGTTGGATTGAGAATCCGAGTTTTTCAAACTCGGTTTTCACTCATTTTTTATATTTGAAAAACCGAGTTCCGACTTGGATTTTCGCTTTTGTATATTTTCCCCTTCAGGATAAGGGATAATCCTGAAACACCGACAATCATTCTCTCTCAATTCCCAAGTATCTTCGAATGTCGGTCTCATTTTTTAAATCCTCCTTTGAAAAACCCAGTACTCGTACTGGTGTGCATTTTTTTCGAAAACCCAACGCTCGTACTGGGGCATTCTTTTTTTAAAAATCCAACGCTCGTACTGGAGCATCTAGCGCTTGCGCTAGTGTTCGGCTGACTGATCAGTTAGCCATCTAGGTTCAGTCTTTGTACTAACCAAACATCATCATTTCAAGCTCTAAATTCTCAATTTCGACCTCCAGGTCATCATTTTATCAAAAATCAATCTTTTTTTTCTTGCGAAGGACCCTCTTCAGGGAAAGTTCGAGGGAGCTCGTTCTTTTCGCATGCAACCATCTTCCGTTTGCAGGAACCCTCGTCCAGGGAGAGTTTGAAGGGACTCGTTTTCTTCGCGAACAGTTTGCAAAACAACAACCAACTTTACACAAGAGAACCCTTTTTCCAGGGAGAGCTTCGACGGAAGCTCGTTTCTTTTGTGGCCCCTGTTTTTATCATCTTTGGCCAACCCCTTCACAGAGGACCCTCTTCTAGGGAGAGTGTGATGGACTCGTTCCTCTGTGATACTTTCTCAACTTTGTTTTTCGTCCGCCTTTCCATAAGAGAAGCCTAGAGATAGGGAGTTTTGACGAAAACTTAATTTCTCTTCGAAAGTTCCGTTTTGCAAACACCTCCTCTTTCACGGAAGAGAGGAGTATTTTCAACTTCCCATTCAGGTAAGGGCTTAAGCCTGAGTCTCTCTTTTTTTGGGGTAAAAGAGAGGAGAATTTTGTCATGGACATGTCGATTCGACATCAAGTGATTTCTTTCGTCAAGTATTTTCTAGAATACGTTGCCAATTTGCTATCAAAAGTTATTGTTGATCTCAAAGTTTTCATCGCACAAAGAATTATCTCAAACTACCGTCAGTACCATTTTCAAAGGAGCAAGACTCTTGCGAAATAAGAGCTAAACTCAAGCTTTTCTGTTGGTCAACCAAGAGGATGAAGAAAAAATCTTCGATATGACCGGCAAAGGAAAATTCAATGATGTTGAAAAGCCATAAGTGAGCTGATGTTGATCATGGCTGTGGCATATTCTTAAAGATTATTCTTTTGGCGGTAAGATAGTGGAAATATCCTGGGCAGTAAAAAAGAACCTACCCAATCCATATCTCCTCAGTCATCCCAACTAAGCTGCAATCAAATATCCGCAAAAGGGATCTCTCAATTGTCGTCAAGATGAAGGCGAACCAAGCGAGTAGACCCCCGGGGCCAAAGAAGATTTGAAACATCTCCAAGATGACGGAGTTTGTGACGAATCCTTCCAGGGAAAGTTCGGATCACCGTCGAGATGAAGGCGGATGCGATGAACCTACCAACAAACCCTAAAAGATATTTGATTTCTGCTATCACTTAGAGATTTCAACCCAATGAACCTATATCATCAAGCATAGTTCCTGAGAAAGAAAAAGAAGGATCAGATCATCTCCAAGATGAAGGAGTTTGTGACGTACCCTTCCTTGAAAAAGAAAGAAAAGTCAGGACATCTCCAAAATGAAGGAGGATGTAAAAGAAACTAGAAAAGATCCATGGTTCAAAAAAGTGCAAACAGATCATCATGGGAAATGCCCAGGATATCAAACTGCCTGAAACTGTCAAGAATCATCTTTATCTATGTGAAATTCTTTATCAATGTCTTTTCACTTAATTGCTTTTATGAAGCTAAGAATGTTTCCTCTCTTTCATATCAAGGAAATTGATATCTTCCTTGAAGAAACTCAACAACAACAAATTTGAATTTGATTCTTAATTCTTCAGAGTTAGCCCAATTGAAGCTAATACTCTAGGTAGAAAGAGGTAATATTTTCACACATGAGCACAATTAAATCATTCTGAATCAACTACAATTTTCGGCATCTTATTGGCAATATTTTCTAGTTATCCCAACATGAAGTATGAACTTGAGGATCGTTTTGACGTATCCAGACGTCATCCCTCCTTAGGACTGAAAAGTCCTTTCCTTCCGTCTGATCTGAGCGCTCTCGGATCCGCACACTTCTCTGTGTCCCCCACTGTCCCGCCATAGACAGTTCCCGCTCAGGATAAGGGTCAAACCTGAACTTTTTGCAAAAGATCTTTTATTGTCAAAAGCTATTTTCAGCCTCAGCAATGAGGCGCCCAAGAACAATCCCTTTTCAAGCTTTAGGGACCCCCATTTTTATCCTTTTGCAAAAACCCCTCTTGGACTTGTTGTGCAAAGTATAGAGGCCCATCACCGTTTTCTCGCTCCTCGAGGATTCTGTATCCATTCAGACTAAGGATTAAACCTGTCACCTCGCTCCTCGAGGTGTAACCCAAAAACCTTCTGTGAGAGGTCATTTGTTTTTAGAAAGCTGATTTTAGTCTCAGCAATGAGGTGCCCAAGATCATCCCCTTTCCAAGCTTTAGGGAACCCCTTTGTTTTTCTCTTCTCGCAAAACCCCTTCTGGATTTGTTCGTCCAAATTCCGAAGGTCCCATCATGGTTTCTTCATCCGAGGATTCCGTATGGTCATCCCTTTCAGGTTAAGGGTTAAGCCTGAACCTCGCTCCATGAGGTACCTTCCGTTCAGGTTAGGGTTAAACCTGAGTCCCATTCCGACTAGATATCCTTTCTAGGCCCATCATCGTTTCCTCGCTCCTCGAGGATTCTGTATCCATTCAGGCTAAGGATTAAACCTATTACCTCGCTCCTCGAGGTACCACCCAAACCTTCTGCGAGAGGTCGTCTGTTTTTAGAAAGCTGATTTTAGTCTCAGCAATGAGGCGCCCAAGATCATCCCTTTTCCAAGCTTTAGGGAATCCCTTGATTTTCTTTTCTCGCAAAAACCCCTTTCGGATTTGTTTGTCCAAATTCCGAAGGCCCCATCATGGTTTCTTCATCCGAAGATTCCGTATCATCCCCCACTCTGGTCAAGGATTAAAATCTTAAATCTTCTTCTGATGATATATTCCTTCCTGTCCCATCACAGTTTCTTTGTTTAAAGAGTCCGTATGGTCATCCCTTTCAGGATAAGGGCGAAGCCTGAACCTCACTCCGCGAGGTACCTTCCTTTCAGGTTTGGGTTAAACCTGAGCCTCGTTTAGACGAGGTAATCCTCCCCGTCCCATCATGGTTTTTTTTCCCCACAAAGGAATCTGTGCTCTTTGTACATCCATCCAGGAGAGGATCATCCTTGAGTTTCATCTCATGAGGCATTTCTCTCAAAATGTCCCATCGAGGTCCGTTTATGTTTTCTTTCCCCATCCAAATTATCTTGATCTATCTTCGTCCCATCCAGGTTAAGGGTTAAACCTGAGTCATTCCAAAGGGCTGATCTTGTCTCACCCATGAGACTTGATCAAAATTCTTATCTTTCACCATCCCTGAAATTTTCACCCAAAGTCCCATCACGATTTCCTCATTTCTATCATTCAGTCGTATCCTTGTCGAGGATTTCATCCCCCCAGGACTATTCAGGATGAGGTTTTAAGCCCGAAAAGCCGTGTTTTCAAAATAAATTCTTCCACACCCAGTTCAGATCGGCTTACTGGGGCATTTTTCAAAATTTCGAGTGTTTCTTTGCCACTAAGCTCGGCTTTCAACCGGCTTAGTAGCAAAGAGGGGCATCTGTGAACACCCCAAATTTTTCAAAATGTTGTAAATATTCCCTCTTTGCCCTTTTCTCCCATCTTTTGGGTAATTGAGTCGGTTTTAAATCTAAATTCTATTTTTTTTATTTCTCAAATTTTGTTGAAATTAAATTCATTTTATATCTGACTCAATTTCGGATCCGGATCTACATCAAAATCCAAATCTGAGCTTCATTATCCAATTTTAAATCAAATTCTCAAAATTATCAAAAATAACTTTTGAAAAGCTCAGACACTTCGTCCGGTATCCGTTTGGATCCATCGTATTATAGTCCTCGAATCGAGGTTTAAAACTCGAATGTTTTCTCAAAACTTGGATCCAAACCCATTCTTCTGAAGAAATTTCCCCAAAATGGTCTGAAATTCTCAGAAAAATACTCTTGTAAATATTCCTCAGAAAATACAAAAAAATTAGTGTTTAATCTTTGTTTTCGTATAAAAAACTTAGATTCTGTTCCAAAAATACAAAAAATGGAAAAATCATGCAAAAAAAAAACCCAAAGAAATTAGGAAAAACTACGTGGTTTTGAAGATTTTGCCGAAAAACTCACCCTTAACCACCTTTTTTGAAAAACCTGAAAAGGAGGCCTTTTTTTTTTGGAAAAAACTAATTTTCGAGGTTTAAGGGTCGAGTTAGGGTTTTGAAAACCCTAACTCGCCTCCCTCCCTCAGCCGCCGCTCTCTCTCCCTCCATGGCCTCCATTAACCCCTCTTCGCAGAACCGCCTTCCTTGTATTCCGCCCTTGATCACCATGGCCATCCACCATCCGTCGTTCATCTCCAACCACATCGCACATTCCAGAAGCCCCCTCTCTATAAAAGGGACGCAAAGGGGGGAGAGAAAGGAGAGGAAGAAAGACAAACAATCCACCTTCAGCATATCTCAATTCCTCTCATCGGGCGTTCATTACTCCTGGGAAGCAAAAGGAGAGCTTCTTGGACCACTGCGCCTCTTTCCTCCTTCCTCTTCATTTCGGTTCTAAAAGGAAGCCCCATTTTGGAATCTGTATGATGATTAGTTATTCTGAGGTATGGTGCACTTACTAAGTAAATCGCTTATGCATGGTGCTGAACATCCGTGGTCCCCTCCCCTTCTGTTTTCTTTCTTTCTGTGAATATGTGATTTTTTACATAAGTGCCTCCACCTCAGGCAATCATGTCAGTTTTGACATACGTTGTTTCAAGTATCTTCATACTGGTTCACTATAAGTGATATTTTGAAGGTAGATACAGGAATACAATAAGATTTTCATTAGGATTAATTGGTTAGTAACTCAAAATCAGTCTAAACTATGTACAAATCCCTGATAGGTTCAAAAAAAAAAATGGCAGTCATTAGCACCTTGGATCAGTAATGAATCTAGGCTTTGATATACAAATATATATGTCACCATCTGGTTTACTTGCCGGCTTCAAGAGTTGTTTTGTGAAAACCCAGCACCAGTCCTTAGTTCTTAGATAAGCAGTATAACTTCTCCAATTTGTAAATCATCATTACCCGATTTCATTATATCTGTCAATATCCTGTAATTTTACGAGGTACCAATGGTAGATGCGGTGGTCGAGGCTTTTACGCCAAATCACCTTCCGTCTGTTATCTCACTGACCATTATTTTGGATGTCTGTTACTGGGAGAAGCGTTTTCTGGAAAGTTTCTATTGAAGTTGCTTCATTCATGAGTTGGTATAATAATATAATCGTCACTTTGGATCTGGGTTATTCAAGATCTTTGTCTGGCAGTATTCTCCATTTTCAGTGAAATCGCTTCTGACAGAGGATTGGTATACCTCTGAGTTTGAGTCCTCTCTGCAGTGCCTGTGCGCGATCTAATCTGTTTCCAATAAGAATATTCATTGAGTTGTTCTCAACATGGCAGTTGTATGCTAGATAGGATACAAATGGTTGATGCCCTTTTGATGTGCGAATAAAAGGAGAAAATATCAGGAGATATCCTCAGCTGTTCGGACACCTGAAGAAACTACAAAACGAGGTTCTTGCTACTTTATCCCACAGTTATTTAGATACTTATGTTTGTTGGTTCTTTTGATTAACATGCATGCGAAATTGTTTTTACATATATCGTACACATGCTTTCGCCTTAATTTTAGACGCTTTACTTATTCATCTCATGATCATCATCCACAAGCATGCTTATGCTCACATATGTGCAAAACTCTCTCTTGTATATGTTTGAACATGGGCTCATGCATATGTGCTGACGTGTGATGGAATGACAGTAAGTGTCTCTGAGCTCTGAAATACCTTGTTTATAAGAAGAAACACATTGCACATTTATGATATCTGATTAGCTCATCTAAGCTTAGAAGAAGTCATATACTGTAGGAAGTAATGCTCTCATCCCCTTATCTGACTTTAAACAGTGAGTTGCTCTGACCCAGTCACATGGCTAAAGTTACTATAGGGAATTTCAGGTCCACCTACTTGTAGTTCATGTTCAGGTCCATGACCAACACATAGTAGATGCAGTTCATGTATACTTCCAGCATACCTTACCTCTTACAGTGGTTACACAGATGTAACTCTGAACTACCATGGTTGTCGGTCGAAACTTGATAATGGTCGAACCTCTGCAGCAACAGCCCCAGGGATGCTATACTTCTTTGGAATCAACATCTTCATACTTCCTGTTGCACATCAACAACACGACTTAGATACTATTATCTCATACCATTGGATGTGGGTGTCTTAGCAACCCCTGTCAACATTGTACTCCCAGCCTAAGAAGCATCACAGGGTTAAAATATCTTTTTCCTTAGCAATTCATAAATAAGGTGTTGGAGTGTATTCATGGCATAGAGATTTGCCGAAAAACTATGATTTCTCATATTAGTTCAATGACCTCCCATGAATGGTTCATCACTAGCAGTCATTTTGGGGCATCCTGGCCCTCGTCTTCATTCATTACATATAGAAGTCACTTAGCTAGGGCCTTGCGTATTATACATACATATATATATATATATGTATACCCATATAGATATGTACATTTCCTAAACAAATGCAGGGTAGGCCCGATACCTTTTCTCATTCAGCATGAACATAACATCTTGCATTAGGAACAATACAAATCATATACAATTTTGCTTTTAATAAAGTATCTTCTCCTATATTGTACTGACTCATTCCCCCGCAGGGAGGTCATGAGAGACTTGTATTACTTTCTTAGATTAGGGATGTTGTTACTCCAAGTTTCAAGGATTGTAACAACTTAGATATTAATGAGAAATTTACATTTTCCGCCTTAGATAGAATGAATGAGCATTGTAAATATCATGAATTACTTGTTCTTCATACATTTTTTTCTTTATTTCTCAAATTCTCACATTGGTGAAACACGAATGGCACGTGTACCATTTCATAAAAGGTAAACTAGTCCTAAGTTGACGATTTACATCAACGGCCATAGTCGAGATGTAAACAAGACTTAGGATTTTTTACCTTTTATAAAATAACATTGGATCCACACTGGATCCTCTTCAAAAAATCATCATATTTTCAAATATTTCCTTCTTTTATTAGAGTTTAACTTAGAATTAATTCAATATATATACCAATGGCCATAGTCAGGGTATATTGAGAGTTAATTTCATTTTAAATTCTATAAAAGCACCAAATGTATTTCATTCTTCACCTGAATTTAAATATAGATTATTATATAATACATCCAATGACCATAGTCAAGGATGTATTATATCTTCAATCTTATTTTAATTCATTTAAAGAAGGGAATAACTTTTCAAAATTCAATTTCAAAAATTTAAATTCATTCATCATTTAGGGTAGAATTGCATCATATTTTCAAAATTCCTTTTCCAAAAACTCCAAGTGATGTAAATATCTTCCTCAATCTATCTTCAATTCTTATCAATTTCATTCTTTCAATCTCAAAGTTCAATTTAACTTCGATTTCAAATTCATTTCATATTTAGATTCAAATCAGATTTCAAAAATCAAATTTGACTTTGACATTTCAAAATTCATTCAAAACTCCAATCCAATCTCCAAAGTTCAATTTAAACTTTGAGATTCTTGATTCATCTTCTAAATTTCAAATCCAAGGTCTAATTTGACTTTGAAATTCATTTGTATATTCAAAGATTCAATTCATTTTCCAAGTTCAAATCAAACTTGGAAGTTCTTGATTCATCCTCTGAATTTAAACTCCAAATCCATTTTAGGATCCAGGATTCAACACTCATATTGGATCTCAGACTTTAGATCCAATTCCTCTTTAGGATCCAGAGTCCAATTCACTTTTGGATCTCAGACTTTAGATCCAATTCTCCTTTAGGATCCAAACTCCAATTTCACTTTGGATCTCAGAACACAGATCCAAATCCATGTTAGGATCCAGAATCCAACTCTACATTGGATCTCAGACTTCAGATCCAAATCCATCTTAGGATCCAGAACCCAATTCTACATTTGGATCTCAGACTTCAGATCCAAATCCATCTTAGGATCCAGAACCCAAATTTACATCGGATCTCAGATTTCAAATTTTAAATCCATTTTAAGATCCAATTCCATGCCTAAATTCTAGATTTCAAATCCAATTCCATTTTTCAGATCTCGTCTGAATCCATTTCTACTTTCTATATCATTTGGATCTCCCAAGCTTGTCCTGATTTCAAACCTTAAGATTACACTTTCAAATTTCATCTTCTTCTCTTAAATTCAAGCTCAAATTCAAAGTTCATTTCCAACTTTGAAATTTCATTTCCTTTCATTTTCAAAAGCTTCAAGTCATTCTCAAAATCAAGATTTATTTTTCCCAAACCCTGATTTATTTCAAAGACTTAGAACTTCTCTGATCTATCTCAAGTTCTAAGTTAAATTCAATCATCTTCTTCACTCCCTTACCAAATTCATCTCAGACATACTTGGAAATTTCTAAATCAATTTTCAAAAAGAGCATACATCCTTGGATTGCACAAGCATGATTCTTTGTGCATTTAGAGTTAGAATAAATTCTTAGAACATATTTAGGTAAAGCAAAATGCATAGATTCGATCCTTGGTTTGATTACCCCTGGTAAAGGCGCCAGGAACGGTCGAACCTCGTACCGACGAGCGAATCCCGTCTCTCCATTTTTCCCGCAATATTTTCAAAAACGGAGGCGAGTTAAATTTCTAAATATTTTCAAATTAAGGTCAAGTGAGACCCCGCAAAAGAGTTCCTCTTCTCTCTCTCTTTCTTTTCTCTTCTCTTCTCTCTCTCTTTTCTTTCTTTTATTTTTCTCCCTTCAAAAAGGAGGAGAATAGGGGTTAGAAAAGGAAAAGAGAAGGAAGAGAGAGAAATCACGAGAGAGAAAAAATTTTGCGATGATCACAGTTTATCCCTTAACCCAAAAGGGATTTTGATGTAAATTTAATGCAATTGAATAAGATTGAATGCAAATTGATTCAAATGAATGCAAAATTAATGCAAATGGGTGCATATACATGCAAAATGAGAGATTGGTTTATCCTACTTGTATATAGGATGTTTTGAAGTAAAGATAAATTTTCAAAAAAAAATGCCCCAGTGTAACTAGGGAGGAAAATTTTGAATAAAAGAAGGATAATTGATGAATAAGGTGACAAACTCCTTGACTGGTAGACGTCTTCAAGATCATTCCTCACAAGAGAGACATTGTGAAAAGGAAGGAGAAACAAATAAGATGGCTCCAAGCTATTGAAAAATTTGATGATTTTATTGATGCTTTAAAATCAAGGAAAGAGAATGGGATTATATTATTCTTTTGAAAAAGCAAGATGAGAAATGAGAAAGTGTCGGCATTTTCAGCTTCTGGAATGATTGGGGAAAAAGCTTAGTCAGGATGACTTGTCCTCATTTTCATCTTCAACAAGAAGCTTCTTGTCAATGCAGTCTTGAACAATGTTCTTAAGGACGAAGCCGTTTTCCGTATTGTGCCCTATTGCTCGATGAAACTTGTAAAACTGTTCTTTGAATCTGCCCATAATTGCAGGGGGATCTGCGACTTTAGGCAACCGGACAATGTCTTTCGCAAGTAGATATTCGAGGATACTCTCGAGTGTCTGATCCAGAGGAGTGAATTTTTGGTCAGTGCTCCAGTCCTTGCGCTTTGATTTTTTCTGATCTTTCTCCTTATGCTGAGGTCTAGATTGAAGACGTTTATCATTGTTGATGTCCTTCCCTTTTTGCCTTTTGAATCTCTCCAAACTATTGTCAAGATTATTCTTGTTGCCTTTGCTATTATTAAAAGCTTCGGCTGAAGAAGTGAAGTGAGTCTTCTTTTTGGCATCTTGACGGTTTCTTGCAATGGTAATGCCTTCATAGACCCCATTTTCCATTCCCATTTCGAGCCATTCGGCTCGTTCAATGAGTTCAATGAAAGACTTGGAGGGTAAGTTAGAGATTAATCCTCTCAGAGGTTGCGAAAAATTGTTGAGGATCAGCGATAAAGCATGCCTTTCTGATATAGGATCCCTCATTTTGTTGCAGGTCTCTCTCCATCTGCGAATGAAGTCCCTTGCTTTTTCATTTTCATTCTGCTTTAGATTGCAGAGATGGCTCAATGTTGGGAGCGCTTCCGTGTTGAAAAGAAAGCATTCAATAAACAGATTTACAACTTTATCAAATTCCTTGAGCTCGATGGGATTGACATGCTCAGCATACCATTTGGTTGCAGCTCCTTCCAAGCTGCGAGGAAATCAAAGAAACAATGCTCTGTTGTCTTTCTTGAATCTTGAGCACTCTGCGAAGAACATGGCGAGATGGGCTTTGGGATCACCAGAACCATCGAATTTGATGAACTTACGGGGAAGATTCTCCATATTTTCATCCCCTTCTAAACCGTCGTAAAAATCCTCACTGGTAAAGACTTTCTTGCCCTTGTCGCGGGCTTGCAGATCTTTAACAACTCTAGCCATTTCCTTGAACTGCGCTTGAAAAGGATCTGTCACTGCTTGAACTTTTGGCTTGTGAGTGATTTTTAGAATGATCTCGCATTCTTCATCTGTATCATCTGCTGATTCTTCTGAAGTGTCTTCTGGTTGAACATGTTTCTTAGAAGACTTGGTGGACTTCTTAGTTGCATGATCTTTGAGGCTAAAGGGATTCTTCTCTGAACTCGTGCCAGCTTGCTCACTCATCATTTTCTTTATCATCTTCTGGAACATGGCGTACATATGGGGATCTATGTCATCGTCCTCTTGCTGCTGACCTTGACTTCTGACGGATCTGAGTGAATCCATTTCTTCTTCTGAAGCTGAGGAATAGATAATGCGCTAAGATGATGTTTTTCTTCCGGACCTTGTTTTAACCATCAAATGTTGTGGATGCTCTCTGTAGGGCAAAGACCTGATCAAATTCTGAAGGAATCTATTATTTGAAAGAAATAGTTGCTGAAAATATGGTAGACAATTAAAAAAGTATCCCATTACTAGAGATTGAGTCGTCACGGGAATCACGACAATTGTGTTGTCATTCTTTGCAAGAGAAATAAACAACGAAAAATGTGCCTTGTTATCTAGGCGAGGTCGTCAACCACGAGAAAAACACCATTTTTGAAGAGATATTTCTTGGAAAAACAATCCGCAAACGGATTTAGAATAAGGAGAAGGCAAAAGGGATGGTGGAGAAGCAATTTCCACCGCAATAATCAAGGTATGCATGAGGAAAATAAGGTAAAGAATTTTGCAAATAGACAAAAGGATTGAAAATCCAATGAGAGAAAACATATGATTTTAGAAAATCGCAGACAGGATAAAAATGAAGCCAGAAATTCGAGGTCCAGTAGAACGGAAGAATGAAAAATCACTTGAACTTTTGAGAGAAATTAGATAGTTTAAAAAAATCGTCCAGGGTTTGGAGAAAATAAGAGAAATATCTTGTGAAAGAATAAGGATATTTGAAAAATAGTCCAATATTTTGGAAAATGAGAAATTAAGGAAATAAGGTACATACAATCACATTCATACACATACAACACTCTCGAAAAGGCTGACTCTAGATGCATCATTTTGAAAAACAGCTGTAGGACCCTAATCCTAACTTTAGGTTCAGATCATCTTTGTCCAATTCAGTCATGCCAATATACTCAAGTTGAGACCCGAAGTATGTGGCATAGAATTTCAACTCTGGTTCTAAGGTAAGGTTTTTCAACATCCTTGAGCGCCTACCGATATACTTCGGACTGTGGCCCGTGGTACGTGGTAGGGGGGCGTTAACCCAATTAAGTGGCCCAGTTGTGAGGCTCTGTCCCGAACTAGGGTTCTAGAAGAGAGCCCAGCAACATGAAGACCAAGTAAAGATAGGTAAGGGAGGTTTGAAAAAATGATCACATGCAAGAAATAGATGGCTCTAAAACCTAAAGAGATAGATTTTGAAAATCTTTGAAGAAGCATACATTGTTTGCATTCAAATCCTGAATTGAGGAGAGTTGTATTTAGACCTAAGTCTATGTGAGCATGAAAATATCTCCTTAATCTGGTGCTACCAAACCATGCCTATGCTATATGCAGTCAATGTCAGCTAGGTTCAGAATCTAGGCTCCTAGGCTCACATGATATCATAAAGTAAAAGAGCTGACATTTTGAGAACACAGTTTTGATAATTGAACTAAGTCAAACACACTTTTGATCAGACGAGGACAGGTCCTATCACGGTCGCCAAACCAGTTATCATCACAAATTTTTTCCCTCTTCCCTTCCCTGCGGGAGAGAAAGAGGAAAATTGCTTTCGTGAGTCAAACTTGACCAGAGTTTTGGAAATTATTTTGAAATACTCGCCTCCATTTTTTAAAATAGCGGGAAAATCCATGGGATGGGGCTCGACCTGTCGGAACGAGGTTCAACCGTTCCTACTGCCTTTAACAAGGGTAATCGAACTAAGGACAAAAAATGTGCTTGACTTAGTTAAATTATCAAAATCGTATTCTATCCTAAATGCATAGAGAATTTAGACATGTGCTATGAGATTTTGTAAAATGGAAGTTGGAAAACATGATGCATGCTTGGAAAATGCTTTTGGAGTTGGAAAAAGCTTTCTCAGGCAAAAGATGGAAATTAATTTCTCATGAAATTCTGATGAAAAGTTGTGAAATCTCATCAAAATTTGTAAAGATTTGGGAAAATCATGAATGGTTGAAAAATCCTGGGAAAGTAGAAGAAATTCTTGAGAGAAGATGAACATTTGAGAAGGAAAATGTATGTCAGGAAAACTCTGATTTTGAAAATCTTCTTTGGAAAAATGATTGAAATTTTATAGGAAAAATTCTTTGGAGAGGGGAAATCAAAACTTAGGAAATTGAAATCCAGAGAATATTATCCCTGAAATATTTGAAAATCGATTTTGATTCTTGAGAAAGATGAGAAACTCCTTTTGAAAATCTTAAGAAAATAACATTTTTCAGGGAAAACCGTGGAAAAACTTGACTTGGGAAATCCAATTTTGAAAATTCTCAGAGTTTCTTGAGAAATCAATTTCCATGGGATGAAATTTTCATGAGAAAATGCAGGTGATTTCATGATGCAAGTGATTTGAATGGATGAATGCCCTTTTGAGAAAACATCTTTTCTGGAAAATATGCAATTTTAGGATTAGACTAAGTAGAATTATCTCATATTCCGACTATGGCCGTAAATATGTTCATAATTTACTTAGTTAACTCTAAAATATTTTGAAAAACCTTGAAGATATGCAGTGAATTTTGGAAGATAGCCTAAGAGTGTAGGCTCAGTGTGACTAATAGGAAGATGCTGAATCTGGGTCTCGTCCGAGTTCATCAACTCCCTAAGAGTTAGTGCATGTGTCATTTGTGTACATCCACAGTGATGTTGAAGTAAAATGCATGAATCACATAATCAGGATATTGCGGAAGTTCAAACTATATGATATGCATCCTAATCTAAGCAGGAAATTAAGCCTCCTATTCCAAAATTTACATTATTACATCACTAATTAAATGAAATAAAAGGAAATTTCAGACTTCAGATCCTTCTTTTGAATATCCCTGCCAAACTTGAAATGGGGTTAACTCAAATATGTGGGTTTTTCCAAGATTTTCCAATAATATCCTGAGATTATTGGACTTAACTGGATATAAACTCTATTATCATGCTTTCTTGATATTTGAAATGATGTAAATGCAAGAAATTCAGTAAGAAATAGTTTAAAATTCGAAATTGTGGTCAAAATGACCAAAATACCCCTGATATTGAAGTTATACCTTTAAAATCAGGGTTTTTTGAAGGAATTTTGGTAAAAATTGAGATTTTGAAATTTGAATTGAACCAAATGCATGATGAGACATGATGACATGCTGCTAAACACATTAGAACTGTAAAATCAGAATTTTACATTTTCAAATTATCCAAAAAAAATGAATTTCGCTTGTTTTTCGCTTGGATCGGGATCCCGCAGGGCCCTGTTTTGATGATATAGCTAAACTGAGCATCAAATGAATTCCAAATCACATCAAATTCGGTATGAGGAATCCCTCTACCCTTATGAACAACTTAAAATACTAAAATGGACGAAATGACACGATTTAGATGCAAAAATTTACAGAAAATCCTAAAATGGGTGAATTTTGCCTGCGAGCACGGACCAAATGTAGCATTTAACGCACTAATGCAAAATCCTACCATAGAAACATCTGATATTTTGCAGACTTCTAAATGACATTAAAATAATCAATTTTGTCTTTTACAGCCTCGACATTTGAACTACGTTGAGTTCGGTAATGAGAATTTGATTCTGATGGAGGTAAAATCAACCTGATCTGATGTAAAATTGCATAAAAAATAGCATCTGACCATAGCAATTTCTGATATTTAACGGAGGAACTGTTGACAGATGCAGAAATAACTTTCATTTTTATGATTTTGGCATTTGATCAACAGGAACAGAGATAAAAATACATCTTTTTATGCCTAAATCAACAGAGTAGATAAATATCACAAAACAGAAGACTGACAAGAAAAATCCGAAACAGATATTAAGACTGTCTTAAAAATCATAAAATTTTAGAGGCAAACAGAGGACATCCCTAACATGACATTCACTTTTTACAGGTTTTGATTTGAAGTAACAACCAAAGATAACCCATCGACTTGAGTCGATCCTAATTCTCAGAGGTTCAAATCAAGCTCTGACTTGTGTCCCAAACTATCGGACTTTTGTCAGACATTCAAAAAATTCATAAAAATCTGAGAAAATCATATTAAACACTACACTTCATCCCACATTCATGAAATCTTTCGGATCGAAAATAAAATCTTATATGAGAGAGATCTTGATTTTACAAGTCGGAAATGAATTTCCAAAACGTGTCCTGAGTAACAAAACCCGACCTACGATTTTGAACTTTTAATGTAATAAACAAATTCAAATCATTCTGAATTTTTTGCAGATTTTCAAGGACACCTAATGGCGCGTACTATGGTTTGTTTAGAATTTTTAACGAAAAATAAATGCATGAAATGACATGTGTACTGACTGACAAAAATAGGGAGTTACCTAAATGAAGCTGAATGCATGGAATATTAAATAAATTCATGGAACATGCTATTTTAATGAAATAAAACGTAAATATAACCAATTTTAATGCATGAATGTGATGAAATGTGAAAATATAATCAAGAAAGCATGAAAGACATCTTTTTGATATGTGTCATTTTATGAGAATAGCTCGATCCATCCCTCGGATGAGCTCTTTCTTCAAAATAACGATTTGAATCGAGTAGGGATATTAATATAATGAAATAAATGTGGATAGAAGTGCACCTTGCATTTTCTTGCAGCTTTGGAACTCCCAAAATGAACGACTACAAACGGCTTCTTTCGTCCTTGGATCCGGGCTTCAGATGTTTCATGAAAATTGATCCATGCCTAGATCGAATTGGAAATGGTGCGAGCAAGGTTGGCGCTTCAATGCACCCTCTCAATTGAGCCCAAGGTGAGCGTGAATTTAAATCTCAAAATCGTGTAGTAGGGCAACTCTGAGTGAAAATTGCTAAACCAAAGGGATACCCCCTCTAGTTGGGAGTGTGCCCTTGTATTTGTAGCATTTTCTGAGATTTTTGAATTCCAAACAGGCTTAATTTGAGCCCTCTATGTGGCGCCATCTCAAGGTATGCCACTTGGATTTTTGAGAAAATAAAAATGAGAATTTTGTGGGTGAAACACCTCAGCAGGGGATTTTGAAAATTTTCAAAATGTAGCTTGATTTTCTCTGTAGGAGTCTCCCAAATGGCACCACCTCAGAGGGGGTTGCTTGGGGTTTTTGAAATTCAAACTCTGCTTTTCTGAAGCTTCTCATATGGCACCACCTCATGGGGCTACCTTTTAAAAAAAATAAAGTAAATAAAAAAAAACTAAAGCCAAGTGGGGTTCTGAAATGGCGCCACCTCAAAAGGGAGTTTGAGGTTTGAATCTGGAAGCAGTAGGAGCAGGCCATGTGGTGCCAGCTCTGAAGAGTTTTTGAATATTCAAATTTCTGCTTTTTCTGTTGCAGGGGGATTTGGACACGTGGCGGTTTAGGATGGCTCTGCTTCTGACAAGTGTCAGCTAGCTGAAGGAGTCTTCTCAAATGGTGCCACCTCAGGGCAGATTTGAAATTCAAATGAGGTTGGTTCTAGAGGAATGGAGGGTGGACATGTGCCAGTACCTCTAGAAGATCATGCAGTGACACGTGGCAAAAGGGGGGAGAGAAGGAGGAGAAGAACCATGTTGCGCCATCTCAAAAATAAAATAAAGATGAATTTATGCAGGAAAATCAGCATTTGCACAACCTAGGCCTTGTTTGAAATTTTTTGAATGGTTGCTTTTTCTAAAGAAGGCCAGGGGTGACACGTGTCCTCTGCTTTTTCTGAAGGAAGCTAGAAATGACGTGTGTCACCTACTTTTCTAAGAAAAGTAGGGAGAGACATGTGTCAGTCTACTTTTTTTGAAGAAGGGAGAGAGTAACACGTGTCTCTTGCAGAAGACACATTTCAAATGGCGCCACCTCAGAGGAGACAAGCTTTACTTTTTCTGAACAGGGCAGCACATGACACGTGGCATCTCATGGTGACCTAGGAATGACACATGGCACATGGTGAAGATGGTGGACATGTGGCGCCATCTTAAAGAGGCCCCACACTGACACTTGGCAAGGAAATGGACAGAGAGAGAAAATGACATGTGGCGCCACCTCTAGGTGAACCCCACACTGACACATGGCAAAGAAATGGGAGGAGAGAGAAAAAGACAAGTGGCGCCAATCCAGGGACAAGGCTCCTATATTTTTTGTTTTTTTCAAAATTCAGGTTTTTCAATAGAAAAGCCTATGTGACACTACCTCAGAGTGGGACCTACATTGCTTCTTAATTGAAATAAGGACAAGACAGTAAAACCGCTTTTTGGAATTTTCATAAAATCTAGACTAATTGGCAAAACAGAAATTTTGAAAAGAGTTGGCCCCTGTAGGGCGATTTTGTAAAAGGAAGATATTTGAAATTGTTGACAAAGGGGGCAAAATCTGAGATAAGGTGGCTGCAATTCATATTGAAAACTATCCATATCGTTTTCCTGAGAAAATATTTTGAAATTCAGAGTTCTGGGGGTAAAATGGGAAGAATTGACAATTTTGAAGACCCAGGGTTTTGAAATCGATTTTGAAAATAGTTGAAATTCGAATCTGGATTGAAAATTTTGAAATCGAGAGTTCTGGACCTCGAAATGACATGTTGTGCAGTGCAGTGATATAAAATGTTCATGCAATGCTATGCAATGACATGTCTTATGAAATGTAATCCTAAACCAGGATTTGGAGATTTATGTCTCCTATCAGGAGTAGAATTTTGAACATGTGAGCTAAAATAGAGAAATTTTGAGAGTTGGAGATGTAATTTGGACTTTTGCAAGTTCCGAGCTCAAAAAATAACCATTTTGCCCTTCGGCAATTTCAAAGGCTGGATGATGATGCTTGGTGGAAATGTCGGGGAGGTGAGTGAAAATTTGGGGTGTTTACAACCACTTCTGCAGAAGTTTGGATGCGCATCCATTGGGCCTTTGTTTGTCTTTGAGAATTTACTCTCTTGGTCACAGATCGTCCCCTTAGGAAGCGGACTCAGTCAGTCATTCGGGATATAATAAAATACATAGCATAACAGACCCCCAAATCGGTCTCGGCTGTTTCTACGTTTTTCCTTGTGCGTACCCACAACAGCCTGCTCATAATTAGACAAGATATAACTTATACACATGATCATAAGATATGCGTGTTGTAACGTGCATTGCTTGCTTGCTTGTTAGCTCGGTAGTCAGTATGCTACTCATTGAGCTACGTACGCCTGTCGAGGCGTTACCCTTGTTGGTTAAACTGCTTACGCAGTTTCTCGCTTAGTAATAACTAGCTTCTCATACTAGTTGATTGCTTATCATGTGTAGCTCATGTATTGCTTGTGATGCAATAGCTTGTGCCTTACAATTAATGTAGCTATTTGCCGATAGACTGAGTCATCCAATGGTACTTGTATATGTATTACGAGCGTCGTTATGAATGCTTGTCTTATTCTATTGCTTTGCTTGACTGGTGGATAGAGTTAGTTACTCTTCACCTATAGTATATGTTGGAGTGCTATGGTTGCTTGTTTAATACTATGGTTCTCACTGCTCTTGTACGTAGTTGTTTGCTTTGCTAGAGTTTTGCTTACTCCACAGTACTTTTGTTAGATCTGCTAGGTTTGTTTTTTTTGCTTGATCTAGCGATTATCTTGCTTATTGTAGCCTTTGTTCTTTCTTGTCTTTTGCACTCCTGCTAATCTGTTGTGAGACTGGCCCATTTCATGGGCAGGTGGTGAACAGGTTATACTACTGCAATAGCACGATGACGTGATGCGATCAAGGCAAGGCCCTTTCCTGATGTTGCATTCCTGGGGATACTCTTAATAGATGTGGTATAATGTTTCTTTAAAAGCATCTCTTTTGATTAGAACTCTGAATTTCTAAAATTGTATTATCAAACAGTGGTTCTTCTTTTCATTTCAAAAAGACTGAATACTTGAATTGCAAATCAGTTTATAAGGGGAAGTCTGCATTTGTGTTGTAATGAGCTCAAAGTCTTAGAACTTGCTATTTTGAACATGATCTTCCGTTGAACTTCTGTTTCAAACTCTGATAAATGATTGATTTCAAAGCTTTCAACCTTTCTCATAAAATGTTTCAAGTCCACGGTTTTGGGGCGTTACAGAAACTTTCAAAAGCAAAGTCATACTCGAATTTGGATCTTATATAAGGTGCTTAAATACCTTATATAAGATCTCAACTTTCAGATTTCAGGTGCTTAAAAAATTTCTTTTCACATGAGATATTTTTTTCACTTCCAAACATAGAATAAATAAATAAAAGCCCACAATGGCATAAACCTCTCTCTCTCTCTCTCAAAATGAAGCTCCAAATTTGGCGGGAGAGGTCTTAACTTGCTCCTCTTTTCACCACCCACCTCAATATCTTCTTCTTTCCTTCATCCAATCCTCGGACGCGCGATTCCTCTGCAAAAACATTGATGGGTTCAGCGACTCTTCCAGATTGAGCCTCCCAACCCTGTATCATGGGCATCGACGAAGCTGGCAGGGCCCCTGTTCTTGGTATGATCAACCCTACCCTACCCTACTCTCTCTCTCACTCTCTCTCCATATTTTGTCTATAATCATATGACACATTCTTCAATGAAGGTCCCATGGTGTATGGATGCCTCTATTGTCCTCTCTCTTATCAAGACACCCTTGCCTCCTTAAATTTTGCAGGTAACCTTGATTTTTTACCTTGGGTTTTCTCTCATATTGCTTTCTTTAGGAACCATAGGAAATGGGTACTTGGTGAATCGTGATGGGGCCACTTGCATATAGTGCAATTTTGCTTTTGGTGATTGTGGGAGATTTGCTTGCTTGAATTTGGTCTTGTTTATAATGATATAATCCACAGATATTGGGTTTCGTGCTTGAAGTTTGTAATGGGTTTTTCATGTTACTCATGCTTCTTTTTCAATGGTGTTTGTTTGTGTGTGTCATGGTTACTCTTGCAACAATATACTACCTTTCCATGGTGGTGCTGTTTTAGGTGATCATGTAATATGCCTAAACCATCATAATTGACGTCCCTTGATCTTCTATCCTATAATATGCCTAATCTGTCACTGATCTTCTCCTTTATTGCCACTATCACCTACACTTTTTCTACCATATAATTTCTTGAGCTTGGTCTTGTTACTTTTGACATTTACTTTAATATACGTATTCTGGTTACAAGATATCTGTATCTTTTGCTTTATTGAAGCCAATAAGTAACATCTGGGGTGAAGATCTCATTGGAATGTTATAAAAACACTCCTTTGATTGGAGAGAGGATAAAAACTTCCTACCTCCACTCTTGTCTCCAGAAAGAATGGAATGCGACATCCTAGTTTATTTCAAACAGAACCAGATTGATGAATTCACAGCTTATTATTCATAATTACACTTTCTAAAGCAATTTTCTATTTATCATCGCTCAAGCATGTTTTGTAACACCCGTGAAAAAAAAATCATGTCTGACTCGTGTCTGACACGTGTCGGGGGTCTGAGTAGCTTTGTCGGGCCCGGATCCGGGTTCGTACCGGACTCGAGCTCAACCCGAACCTGGGTTCTCGAACCCTCGAGAACCTGCATCTTTTAAAAGATGCAGGCATCTCGGGCGAGGGGCAGAACCCCTCGCCCCTTCTCTCTCTCCTCAGCTTTGCCCCCCCTTCGCGCTGCCGTCGGCGATCGGAGACGCCGACGAGCGATTCCGTCTGGCCGCTTCCCCTCTGAGTTCCGGCGACCCAGTGTGATCATCGCAAAATTTTTCCTCTCGTAATATTCTCTCTCTTCCTTCTTTTTTCCTTTCCAACCTCTATTTCCTCTTTTTTGAAGGGAGAAAATAAAAGACGGAAAGAAAGAGGGAAGAGAAAAGAAGAAGAGGAATTCTTTTGCGGGTCTCACTTGACCTTAATTTTGAATTTTTTTGAAATAATTCACCTCCGTTTTTTAAATATTTGCAGGAAAACTAGGAGACGGGATCCGCTCGTCGGTACGAGGTTCGACCGTTCCTGGCGCCTTTACCAGGGGTAATTGAACCAATGGTCGAATTTATGCCTTTTGCTTTACTAAGAAATTATCTAAGAATTTATCCTAAGTCTAAATGCACAAAGAATCATGCTTGTGCAAATGCAAAGATGTATGCTCTTTTTGAAAATATTTTGAAGAATTCCCAAGTGTTTCTGAGATGAATATGATATTGGAGTGAAGAAAATGATTTCTAACTTTAGAACTTAAGATTTAAAGTTCTAAGTTTTTAGAATAATCAGAGTTTTAGGAAAATGAATCTGGATCTTGAGAAAAATGATCTTTAAACTGAGATAAAGAGAGAAGAAAGGAAATTTCAAAGTCATAAATGGACTTTGAATTTAGAAATTTGAACTTGGATGAATATTTGGAATGGAATTGAATTCCAACTTTGAGGTTTGAAGTCAAAATGAAATGTGGGAAATAGAATTGATTTGAAAGTTAGAATTCAAGATAGAATTTGAATCTGAAATTCTGAATGAAATTGGATTTAAGAATTGGAGATCTGAGATGGGATTGGATCTGAAGTTTTGAATGGAATTGGATCCAAGTTTTAAAATCCAAGATGAAATTTGGATCTGAAGTCTGAGACCCAAAGTGGAATTGGGTTCTGGTTCCTACAATGGATTTTGGATCTGAAGTCTGAGATCCAAAGTGAATTGGGTTCTGGATCCTAAAGAATGGAATTTGGATCTGTAATATGAGATCCAATGTAGATATTGATACTTGGAAATCTGGATCCAAGTTGAGATTAACTTTGAGTCTGGGTTTTGAAAGTCCAAATGGGACTTTCGAATATGAATCTGGGTTTTGAAAAACCCAGATTGAATTTAAAGTTTTAGGAAAGTTTAAGATTTTGAGATTCAGAATCAATCTCAAGCTATGGTTTTTGAATTTGAAGATAAGAAGATGAATCAGAAACTTCAAAATTGAACTTTGAAATCGAAAATTGGAAATTTGAATTTTGAATACAAAAGATGATTCTGAAATTTCAAAGTCCAATTGGACTTTGAAATAGAATTTTGAATCTTTGAAGAATGAGATAGAATCGAATTTGAATCCATATTTGATCTAAGAAATGAAGAAAAGAATCACTTGAAATTTTGAAAAGGGAATTTCGAAAATATGATGCAATTCTATCCTAAATGATGAATGAATTTGAATAAGTTTGAAATTGGATTTGAAAATCATATTTCATTATTCAAATGAATTTAAATAAGATTAATGATATAATACACTCCTGACTATGGTCATTGGATGTATTATATAAAAGTCATATCTAAATTCAAATGAAGGATAAAATACCCTTTTGGTGCTTTTATAGAATTTAAAATGAAATTAACCCTCAATATACCTTGACTATGGCCATTGATACATATTTTGAGTTAATTTTAAATTAAATTCTGATAAAAGAAGGAAATATTTAAAGAAAATATGATGAATTTTGAGAAATGGATCCAGTGTGGATCCAGTGTTATTTTGTAAAAGATAAAAATGCTAAGTTTTGTTTACACCCCCGACTATGGCCGTTGATGTAAATCATCAACTTAGAATTAATTTACCTCTTACAAAATGGTGCACGTGCCATTCGTGTTTCATCATTGTGAGAATTTGAGAAATGAAGGCAAAAATGCAAGAAAACAAACAATTCGTGATATTTTATAATGCTCATTCATTCTACCTAAAGCAAAAAATGTAAATTTTTATTCCAATCTAGCTATTACAACATATAAAATCAAATTCACAACTTCAAATGATAACTTTATCCACATATTTCCTGCAAAAACAACTTGGTTAATAATGAAAAGAGAAGGAAAAGTACAAGTGTGAATCATGTTTATGGAAGACATTTAGAAATGAGGAGGAGGTTTACAATGCACATGAACCCACTATCCAGAAATAACATAAGGTTACATTACCAATCAAGACCCAACATATATAATCATGATATCCCCTGCATGTGTTATGACATATCGAACTTTGGAAAATGAGATAACTGGAAATGGGCTATAATGGCACTTAAGGTGAATGATAACCATCTAAGCTGGAAGTCTAAAGGTGGTGAGGTAATGCAGAGGGTAATGGTGCAGTGAGTGCTAGGAATGAAAATTATGTTGTGCAAAGGAGGTTACCAACACAGTTAAGTGCTTGGGTGCATTGGGTAGCAATCACCACAGGTGATATGCTGCAGGCCTAGGTATGAAGATGTTAGGTGCTGTGTATTTATAGGGTGCTACTGTGCTGTTGGCGCAAAAGGTAAAGAAAATAGCAGAAGTTGATATGTATTGCCAACATATCTGTGAACATATATGAACAGGGGGGGGGGATGTATGCAATACAATGTTATGTGCTGGTGGA
Organism: Nuphar pumila; assembly: GCF_984573655.1. Classification (NCBI taxonomy): domain Eukaryota; kingdom Viridiplantae; phylum Streptophyta; class Magnoliopsida; order Nymphaeales; family Nymphaeaceae; genus Nuphar; species Nuphar pumila. Next base: position 51,900,814 of record NC_143262.1, on the reverse strand, counting down.
GATGGTGAGTGGTGACACACTGCAGCAGTGCAGGGGATGAAGGAGATACATCTTGAATTAATACTGCTGATGCTAATGCATGTATACTAAAATCGACTTCAATAAAACAAGGAATAATGAACATGGTATGTAATATCTAGATCTTAATCAGAACAAATAAATGACCTCTACCTGATTTCAATAACTTAATGGCAACTTAATTCCTGCAAAAGGATTATCAAGGTTGGATAGTGCATGGTACAACAGTTTTAGTTTCTGAATGTTACATAACACCCTACTCAAACCTAAGGCAGTGATGAAATCCTGTGAGGATAAATGGTTTTCAACCATTAAATTCTATACCAGCAAGATTTTATTCTTGCAAATGAGTTCTAAAAGCAGGCTCCATCCCATCAGTGGGATATCAAACGACTTCAGCAATGGAGGCCAAGAGATTCGATGGTGACTGGTGATAGGCTACAGCGATTGCTATGCATGGCGATGGCAGCTTAAATGCCAAAAATATATATTTAGATGGTGGAGCATATGAATTATACAGAGTGAAGGCATGACTACATGTGAGTGAGGTTACATTACTATGATGACTAAAAGAGACAAGTGTTTAAGCCAAAGAGTGTGAAAATATGCAAGTGATATTTTAAACAAGAGTAAAAAAAGAAATGATGAATCAGGAACTATCAGAGCAAGAAATAAAGATTTAAACAAAAATGCTGACTATAGGTGCTGAATGTGGGTGTTTACAACAATGGTGTGGTGTTTTGAGAATCTCTATCAATTTCTGAACTACCCGGGTACCATGTGTATCTAATGAGATACTGGCGAATCTTTCAAGCTTTACTGTCACCATATGAACAAATTGAGTTATATGCGATTCAATGCAGATGTCCAACAACTTCTGCCTCAGGTAAGCATGACAGATAATCTCATTAAATATCATCTAAATTTCTTGGGGAGTTCCTTCATCGAACATCCTCTGAAGAAATCGACACTCTTGCTGATCCTTAGCAACATCATATATGTATCCTTCTACTTCCGGCCAGGAGTCATATCTTACAGAGAAGGATGCTGTAGAATTATGACGCAAAAGGCAATGGAATATCACCAGATCTTGGGCGAGCTACATCCAATTCAAGAGATTCATCAATAAGAGCACCTAAGTAATTCAAATTAGAGTAGGCATTGGCACTGTTCTTCCCTTTTGCAGGAAAACGTCCCATCTTTGAGAATAATTTCTCTCCATATCTTTGTTATTCAATGATCTGCCCTTCTTTTCGCTGAAACCATTAAGAATTTGTATATTTCTCATCATCAAAAGGTTAAAAGGGGCAGCTCAATCAATTGGAATGCTATGTGTGAGATTCCAACAACCAGGCATTGATGAGTTTTTCTTTGTATCTGTTTGCCATTGCAGCATTATTATGTCTTAATATATCACCAAAGGAGAATGGTACCTGATGCTTCAAATGCATCAGACAGAACACACAGTTCCTCTTTGCAGGCTCCACCATGAACAGTATGAATCTTATGCAGTGGCTAGTAAGATTTAAACAAATCTTATGCAACGACTAGTATGAATGAGCGTGTGATACAGGATGGGTGCAACAACTGATGGAGTAATGATGCAACGAAACAATGCTAAAGTGTAGGAAAAGATGCAAATAATACTGAAAATTGAAACAGAAAATAAAAAAAAAGATAGTAAAGTGAAAACAGGGTTTTAAACTAATAAAACAAACAAGGAATCATAAGGATAAACTGAAAAGCAGGCACAGGATTACATGTTCAAAATTACTTAGAGTAAAACGTGAGATAGCAAGGAATATCAACGAAAATCAGAAGGGAAACCAAGATATAAACTGATTCAAAAGGAAAATGGAAATTGGATATATGAAGTATCAAATGGACACATGCTCGGATTACACGGACCAAGGATTACCAATGAAACAGGAAAGAGAAAAAAAAAAGAAAAAAAAATGGGGCGAAATGTTGGAATGTGTACATTCCATTGACTGTAGCAAATAGAGGGTCTGTTCCTGCTATATGCAAGACTATCCCCTCCTTACATGCCTTTATAATAAAAAAAAGGGAATCAAGACAGAATAATACTGAAAGTAAGGGAAAAACTAGGTTTAGTAGAAAAAGAAAGAAAGAGGAAATTGATTTCTTACCTGTAGTAGGCTTCGACCTCTTATTTGCTTGAAGAGGGTAAACACCAGAGGGTATAGATGATGATGGATGATCCAAAAAAAAAGAAAAGGTCGATAATGGATGCTTGCAGAGATTTTGAAGGAGGAAGCTCCTCCTTGATTCAATCGGCTGAAGACTTCTTCGCTGGTTACTGGAAAAAAGCGGCTACTTGAGATCCTTGCAGGGGTAGCCGACCTCCTTCAGAGACGATGGATAATGACGATTGATGGCGGTGGGTGATGGGTATCTTCAAAGAGATGGATGGAAGAGGGAATCCGATCACTGACGAAGTCGCTGGATCAAAGGTAGATTGAAATCCTTCTTTCTGATCTTTGCAGGGGTTCTGTGTCCGTAATTCTTCAAAAGGAAGGTCAGATAATCGATGATACTGGAGGAGGAATTTGCAGCGTGAAGATGAGTCTCATGGACGATTAGCAAGGAAAAAAAAATCCCTCCTCCCACCGAAGATTGGGGTCCGATCTTAAGGAGGGCTTGGAAGGCTCCAAAGAGGAAGTCGTTAGGGATTGAAGGTGGAGATGAAGGTAGGCTGTTGCAGATTGGACGATCGTGACTCAAGAGAGAGCATGCGCGGGAGGGGTCCGTTGCAGCTTTTTGATATTTCAAAAAGGTGGTTCCCCTTTTAAGAAATTTCTGAAAAATGGTTAAGGAATGAGGTTTTTGGTAAAAATGGCTTCAAAAGTTTGAAAATCATCCGTTTTCTTTGTAGCTTTTCTCGTTTTTTTTTGTTTTCATGTTATTTTTCTATTTTTTTTTTTGTATTTTTAGAACAAAATCCTAAAGCTTTACGAGAAATTAAAGATTTAAAACTAATTTTTTTGTGTTTTTGAAAAATATTTACAAAAGAGAATTTTTCTGAGAATTTTAAAGCCATTTTGAGAAAATTTCTTCAGAAATGGGTTTGGATCCGGTTTTTGAGGAAATATGGATTTAAAGTCCTGGATTCGGATCCGAAATTAACTTTGAATATACCAATATGGAATTTAATTCAGAAAATCTGAAGAATGAGCTTTGAAACTGCTTTGATTTTCTCAGAAAACGGGGTTAGGGGCAAAAGGGTCATTTTTACAAAACTTTGAAAAATTTGGGGTGTTCACAGATGCCCCTCTTTTCTACTAAGCCGGTTGAAAGCCGAGCTTAGTGGCAAAGACAACAACCCAAATTTTGAAAATGCCCCAGTTAGTAGGTCTGAACTGGGTGTGGAAGAATTATTTTGAAAATATGGCTTTTCAGGTTTAAAAACCTTATCCTGAACGGTTTTGGGGGGACAAAATCCTCGAAGATGGTGTGATCAAATGATAGAAATGAGGAAATCGTAATGGGACTTTGGGTGAAAATCCCGAAATGGTGGGAAATGAGAATTTTGATGAGGTCTCATGGATGAGACAAGATACTCTTTTTGGAATGATTTAGGTTTAGCCCTTAACCTGGATGGGACGAAGATATATCAAAACGTGTTTTGAATGAGGAAAGGAGTACATGAGAATCTTGATGGGACATTTTGAAAAATGCCTCGTGAAATGAAGCTCAAGTAGGAATCCTATCCTGGATGGATATACAAAGCATGGATTCCTTGATGGGAAGAGTCATGATGGGACTAGAAGAAATCATCTCGTCCAAACGAGGAATCTCGTTGGAACGAGACTCAGGTTTAATCCAAACCTGCAAGGAAGATACCTCGCAAAGCGAGGTTCCGGGTTAACTTTTAACCTGGATAGGAAATCTACCATACGGATTTCTCAAATGGAGAAACCATAATGGGACCTTTGGAACTTGGACAAACAAATCCGAAAGGGTTTTTTGCGAAAGGAGGGAATATAGGGTTCCTAAAGCTTTTGAAAAGGGAGAAGAAATTTGGCGTCTCATTGCTGAGACTGAAATAGCTTTTGAAATCTATGATCTTTCGCAAATGGTTCAGGTTTGACCTGTTGATAAACTCTGTTTTGATGTCACATAATATGATACACTGTCTCATTTGATTTTATATGATATGATAATATGTCCTCTTGAAAAATGTTATATTATGACTGAATATGTTTTGCCATGAATCTAACGAGTATTTGATGCAAGGATATCTCACCCAATAAGGATGGAGACTTCCTGTTCAAGTACAAATATGGTGCAATCATACTCATTGAAGAAAAAGCTTGATGAGCCATGCATTCCTAAAGTTCAAATGAAGAGATCGGCTACCTCAAGTTGAAGACTTCTTTCTTCTTTAGAGTCATATGTAACAGAACCTTCAGGAACTTGCATATTGCATATTACATACTCATTCATAAACACTATATCATCAAAGTATACGATAGTTTCAAAAAGCTCCTTTTTGAAAACTAATAATTGTACCTTCTTACAACCTTTTATGAAAAAGATATTTTGTCATGTAATAATTGTACCTTCTTACAACCTTTTATGAAAAAGACATTTTGTCATGTAATAATTGTACCTTATACTATATACAAGACAACATGAAAAAAAAGGAATGTAGGAAAAAGACAAAAACATAAAATCGGCTACATGGAGAAAACAAATATAATATGTTTTTGAAAAGACTCTAGTTACCTTCTTTAAAGAAATATTTCTAATACAAGAAGAAGACAAAAACATAAAATCGGCTACATAGAGAAAACAAATATAATATGTTTTTGAAAAGACTCTAGTTACCTTCTTTAAAGAAATATTTCTAATACAAGAAAAAGACAAAAACATAAATCGGCTACACAAAAGAAAAACAAATAAAATATGTTTTGAAAGGACTCTAGTTACCTTTTTTACAAAACCATAGAATGTCGACTTACTTGAAGTCATCATTCTCTTTACAAAGCATTAAATACCTCCTGTAACAAATCCTTGTTAAAATCCTTCTCAAAGAATGTCGACCTTCTTTTGGTCCTCATTCTCTCTGGAGACTTTGAAAAACACAACATAAAGAAAACACTTGACAGGACTATGTACAAATAAATATCTCAAAGCACTCATAGTACTTACACTCATTTAAAGCAAAGAAGTACTAATGTACCTCAAATCATTAATTAGAATAAAGACAAAACTACAACCCAACGTTCAATGTACTATTGTAAGAAATCGACTTTTTACATAAAATATGGATTACCTAAAATATTACAACGACTAGTGTACCCTCTATTTCACTTTTATGGAAAAAGGCATTCTCGAACTTCTCTAAAAGATGTTTTTGAAATGACATAACATTTCACATTTCAAAAAGTTACAATTCTAAAATGTAACGACTACTTTTTAAAAGCTATATAAACACACTCAAATAAACTATTCAAACAATGGATGGAATGGAATAGACGTGTGAGCTTACAACGAGAAAAATTCCTATTCAATATTTGAAAAGAGAGCCTTGAAAAAGAAAGAGAAAAAGAAAAGAAAGAAAAGAGAAAAAGTCAAGTCCAGCTCTTTGACAAAGAGTATCCTCTGAGTGACAAACAGAACATTCTGAGAATCCTTCATTCGTGCATTCATATCATTCTGAAGGTTCTATAGGAAGTATTGTAACTCTGTTATTCACTGTATTCCTTCTTTGTTGAAAGATGTAGACCTCTGAGAAAGAGGGTGTTGCCCTTCTCTGTTGAGAGAAGAAGACCTCTGTGAAAGAGGGTGTTGTCCTTCTCTGGTGTGAGAAGAAGACCTTTGTGGAAGAGGGTGTGCCCCTTCTCTGTTGAGAGAAGAAGACCTCTGAGGAAGAGGGTGTTGTACTATTTATCCGGTGACTCAGATGTTATAGTGGAAAGCTCAAGTGGTTTGCTTGGGGACTGGATGTAGGTCTGGATACTGACCGAACCAGTATATATTCTGTGTTTTATGTGTTGTGCCTTATTGCTTAATTATTTTATTTTATCGATCTTTATCATATTTCACTATTCACCCCCCCTCTAGTGGAATTTCATTTGGTATCAGAGCAGGTTTGCTGGTTTCGACGTAACAAGTCTTCCAGCACAAATGGCATCTACCTCCTATGCTCGTGATATTGAAGGTCAACACGCATCTCGTCCACCTTTCTTCAATGGCTCCAACTATGGATACTGGAAGTGCAGAATGATTATATTTCTCAAATCCATAGATTTTGCTGTATGGAAAATTGTTGAGCATCCATACACATCTCCATCCGCAGACTATAGCTTATGGTCTGATGAAGAAAAGAAAATGGCAAACCTAAATGCAAAGGCTATGAATGCCTTATATTGTGCCATTGATCAAAACGAATTTAATAGAATATCTATATGTGAATCTGCATATGATATTTGACATTCTTTGGAAGTGATTCATGAAGGAACCAACAAAGTGAAAGAAGCCAAAATTTCATCTTTTGTTAGAAAATATGAGTTGTTCAAAATGAACAAAGATGAACCCATCACAGAGATGTTTACCAGATTCACCAACATCACCAACGATCTGAAATCTCTGGGTGTAACATATTCTCAGACTGAAAAGGTGAAGAAAATCTTGAGATCTCTCACAACTGATTGGGAGAAAAAGACTACTGCTATTGAAGAAGCTCAAGATTTATCTAAGCTTACTTTGGACGACTTAATAGGCAATCTTATGGCCTATGAAGTCCACATGAAAGAAAGAAGGGAAGAAGAGCAACCAGTAAAGAAAACTCTAGCTTTCCCAGCCCTATCTGCGAATGAAGACTCAGATAAAGAATCAGAAATTGCACTACTTACCAGAAAATTCCAACGCTTCATGAGAAGGAACCGGCTTCCAAACAGGCACAAGGAAAGAAAAGATCCTAAAGAAGATCCCATGTGCTTTCAGTGTAATAGGCCAGGCCACTTAAGACGTGATTGTCCCCTTCTCAAAAGAAAGTCCAAGACTGAGGAACCAAAAAAGAGGTTCTTCAAGAAAAAGGCTCTGCATGCTCAATGGGATGATTCATAACCATCCACTAGTGAAGAGTCAAGTGATGATGAAGCTGAAACTGCAAATATGTGCTTCATGGCAAACAAAAGTTCGGTAAGTGAAATCTCTGATTTTTCCTTTGAAGAACTTCTAGATGCTTTTCAAGAACTATTTGAAGAATCTAGAAAATTGAGTTTCAAAAATAAAGATTTAAAATCTGAAAATCTAAAGCTTTCCCAAGAGAATGAAAAACTCAGTAGTAAAAATTCTGAGTTGAAAAAGGAAAATCTTATGCTTATGTCTGAAATTTCTTCTACTAGCTCCAAAACTAAAAATCTGCAAGTAGAAATTTCAGAGCTAAAAAGTAAAACTGAGAACCTCATGAAAACGGTTTTCAAGTTTACTAAAGGTAAAGCGAACTTGGATAAACTCTTATCCTCTCAGAAAGTCTCTTTTTACAAGAATGGTATTGGCTACTCTCATTTCAAAAAGCCTTCTTGTATGAATCAAAAGACCACGTTTGTGAAAAGTTCATCTGAACCAAATAAGGAGTATTATAATGATAATCTTTTTAACTCCTCTAAAGATATAGACAAACCCAAATCCAAATGGATATGGGTTCCAAAGTCTAACAAAAAAGGACCCGATTGGGTACCAAAAAGGAGATTTACTTAATGTTTTGCAGGCTCCAAAGAAGAAGAACAGATGGATACTAGATAGTGGATGTTCAAAGCACATGACAGAACATCCAGACCTTTTTGCTGTTCTTCATCATAAAGAAGGAGGAACCGTCACCTTTGGTGATAACAACAAAGGTTTGATAATTGGTATTGGAAATATTGGTAACATAGATAAACCTCTTATCAAAGATGTTCTCCTTGTTAAAGGATTAAAACATAACCTACTAAGTATCAGTCAAATGTGTGACACAGGTTATAATGTTAGCTTTAATCATGATGCATGCCTCATAGCAGACACCAATGAAAACATCATCTTAAAAGGTATAAGAAAGAATAATATATATGAACTATACCTAGAAAACATCACAGAACATTGTCTTATAGCTAATAATGACTCTCAACATTTATGGCACTTGAGAATGGGTCATGTAAATTCTAAGTATGGGTCTAAATTAGCTAAAAATAAGTTAGTACGTGGGTTACCCAAAATTTCTTTTAAAAAGGATTACTTTTGTGATGCATGTCAATTAGGAAAATTATCAAAATCATCTTTCAAATCAAAAAATATCATTTTAAGTAAAAGACCTTTAGAGCTTCTCCACCTGGATCTTTTTGGTCCTTCTAGAGTAGCTAGTCATAATCACAATAAATACGTTTTTGTTATTGTAGATGACTACTAAAGATTTACTTGGGTAATATTTTTGAAAAACAAAAGTGACACGTTTTGTCAATTTGAAATCTTATGTAAAAAATTACAAAACGAAAAATCTTGTTCTATTGTTAAAATCCGTAGTGACCATGGAGGAGAATTTGAAAATGATCTTTTTGAAAAATTTTGTAACTTGCATGGTATTTCTCATAACTTTGCCTTTCCTAGAGCTGTACCTCAAAATGGTGTAGTAGAAAGAAAGAATAGAACCCTTCAGGAATCTGCCAGGACTATGCTCCAACACAATAATCTTGCAAAATCTTTTTGGGCAGAAGCTGTTAATACTGCATGCTACATAACAAATAGAGTTCTCATTAGACCCTTATTAAATAAAACTCCCTATGAACTATTCTATGACAGAACTCCAAGAATAGACTATTTCAAAGTCTTTGGATGTAAATGCTTTATCCTAAACACAAAAGATAGCCTGGATAAATTTGATGCAAAATCCGTTGAAGGCATATTCTTAGGATATTCAAGTCATAGTAAAGCATACAGAGTTTTCAATAAGAGTCATAATACTATTGAAGAATCTATGCATGTTAGTTTTTGTGAATCTATTGATCAATCTGTTCATATACAAACTAATGATGATGATGTTGAAAGTACAAATTTACTTTTAGATAACACAGCTAAGTCTAATGAAGATGATCATCAAAGAACCTTTGTCGATATCAAAGATCATCCTCAAAAGCAGATTTTGGGAGAACTAACAAAAGGGGTTCAAACTAGAGCTCAGCTAGAACGGATTGCAAACATGGCATTCATTTCTCAACTTGAACCAAAGAAGATTGATGAAGCCATCATTGATGAGTTCTGGATGCTAGCCATGACTGAAGAACTAAATCAATTCCAAAGAAATGATGTTTGGGATCTTGTACCTAGACTAAAGGATCATCCAATCATTGGGACAAGATGGATCTTCAGAAACAAGCTAGACGAAACAGGTAATGTTATAAGAAACAAGGCCAGACTAGTAGCTCAAGGATACAACCAGGAGGAAGGTATTGATTTTGATGAAACATTTGCTCCTGTTGCTAGACTTGAATCTATTAGAATGCTCTTAGCATATGCAAGCTATATGGATTTCAAATTATATCAAATGGATGTGAAAAGTGCTTTCTTAAATGGTTTTATAAATGAAGAAGTTTATGTAAAACAACCTCCAGGATTTGAAAATGAACAATACCCAGATCATGTTTTTAAACTCAAACGTGCTTTATATGGTTTAAAACAAGCACCTCGTGCTTGGTATGATAGACTCAAAACCTTTCTATTAAAAATTGGTTTTTCTGTTGGCAAAGCAGATTCTACATTATTTGTTAAAGTAGTGAATAATCATACCCTTATTGTTCAAATATATGTCGACGACATCATCTTTGGATCTTCTAACAACACTCTTTGTGAAGATTTTTCTAAGTCCATGTAGAAGGAATTCGAAATGAGTATGATGGGAGAACTCACCTACTTTCTTGGACTGCATATTAAGCAAACCAAGGATGGAGTTTTCATCAACCAATCTAAGTATGCTCGTGAACTTCTGAAGAGGTTCAACATGAACTCAACTGCTTCAAAATCTACTCCTATGAGCACTACTACTGTGTTGGACAAAGATGAAGATGGTAAGTCTGTTGATACAAAGGTATACCGAGGTATGATAAGATCACTTCTTTATTTAACTGCTAGCCGTCCAAATATTATGTTTAGTGTTTGCTTGTGTGCTAGATTTCAGTCAAATCTAAAAGAATCACATCTTAAAGCTGTAAAAAGAATAATGAGATATTTAAAAGACACAGTTGATTTTGGATTATTCTATTCAAAATCCTCTACATTTGATCTAATCTCATACAGCGATGCTGACTTTGCTGGAAGTAAATCTGACAGAAAAAGCACAAGTGGAACATGTCACATGCTAGGGCACTCACTAGTATCATGGTTCAGTAAGAAACAAAACTGTGTATCCTTATCAACTACTGAAGCCGAATACATTGCTGCTAGCCTAGCCTGTACACAAGTCATCTGGATGAAACAAACTTTGAAAGATTTTGGTTTAAAATTCAAAAATACAACTATTTTATGTGATAACACAAGTGCTATTAACCTTTCCAAAAATCCTGTTTTACATTCACGAACTAAACACATTCAAATTAGACATCACTTTCTAAGAGAACAAGTCTTAAATAATATAATTAAACTAGAATTTATACCCACAGATAAACAACTAGCAGACATCTTTACTAAACCATTAAAAAATGAAGATTTTATAAGAATAAGAAGAGAACTAGGTATATGTAAATTGAATGATATATAAAACTAAAATATTGAGTTCACTCGAGTTCATGATATTTACTAAATTCATCTTAATAAGGATAATAAAAGAACTTTAAAAATTTAATAATCGTGTCTTCCTTTTACATTTTTTTATTTTTACAAAAGAATCATTTCTAAGGGTCTCGAATATCACAAATTGCCTTAAAAGATTGAAACTTCATGTCAAAGTACATTCTACCTCTTGTCATATCATCTTTTACATCACTTTCATAATTATTGTTTCTCATAACTTGACTTTCTCTTTACTATATAGTTACTTTAGTTACTTTTCTCTCTCTCACACGTACGATTTGAATCTCCATTCATAACATTGACTTCTTTACTATTTTCCTAAAGAAACTATGAACTCCTTCAATCGAATTCCTCCAAAAACCTTGTTCCTCAAACCAAAACTACTATGAATAACAACACATTCTTTATGTCTTTCATTTTGTCACCTTTCAAGTACATATTAATAATCACACTTTGTCCTATCCTCCTCCACGCATACCCATGAGTACTACCTTCTTTAAATATAAGTAATTATGACACTCTTTCATATCACTCATCTCATAACATCCTTTCATCACCTTTTGTCCTCTTGTGAAAACCCCTCATACGAATAACAATCTTCTACACTTCAACCCATGCATTATAACACCCACTTGTTTCTTGTTTTAGTAGGCCATCATTTCTCACTTTCTCTCTCTCTCTCTCTCTCTTCATGAGTTTCTCTTTGTTTCTCTCAAAACAACTTTATGTCTAATCGAAATATTTTTTATTATCACTCCTCTCTCTCACGATAGGCTAGTCGATCTCCAACAAAATAGTATATTCCTCATATTCAAATGATATATCTCTTTCTTTGACCTATTAATATACTTCTCTAAACCTATCAAAAATTTGCTACATTTCACGTAAATTTTTACTATATCATCTACTATATCATAGGCTATGTACAATCAATTATCGTCTTTAGCAATCATGACCTTTTTCATATTATATATCTTTCTCTCCAAACACATTCTTCACGAATACTCTCCATAAAGCAGAAACATCTTATAAAAGGATATTTGTTTTTATTAGGCCATTATTTCACCTCATCTCTCGAAAATCTTTAAAAATCATAGAAAATTCACTCTTTTGACTTTATCTCACATCAAGTCACTCCATACATGACACAAACTCACAATTCGATAAAAATCTCACATGATAATTCTTTCTTATATAAAAGAATAATTCAAAACCATGTCCTCCTTGACTTCTCCAATATAATACACTATCCTCCAAACTTGATTTGATTTGTCATTCACAAGCCTCTTAACTTACTTCTCACGGATTTCCTTATTTGACTAAATTCTAAAAATCACTCACTTCCAATGTCATTCAAAAACCTATCAAAATTATTTTCCTTCTTCTATTTAATGGATTGGTTCATCCCATACCAATTCCACTAGTATCTATCATTTCTCCTACAAACTATTACCCACTTCAAACTCGCTCTCCTTAGTTCTTTTTTTTTTCTTACAAACTCTTGCAATGGCCTCTTCCTCCTCCAACAATGTGATTACCGCAGCAGATCTAAGGTATCCAGACTTGTTTCACACTTACAACTCACTATGCTCTCGCCCCATTCATGAAGGTAAATTAGTTAACTTTGACGACTTCATGCTCTTTGACTTAGACACCTATCTCCCTGAACTCAAACCTCTACTAGGATCTTCATCCCCAACTGCCTATTATCCCGAACTAGTTCGACTGTTTTATACCAACTTCTCTACTGATCATGAACAGACCTCAATCACCAGCAAAGTCCGTGGACAACTGATGATTTTCGATGCTTCCGACCTAGGTAGAATTCTAAACCTACCTTCCATCGGTACCGACCTTAACACCATAGTACCAATCGAATGATCGGTACTTCGAAAAATACTTCTCTGCACCAACTGCTACCAACTTCCGTGGCACATGAGGAATCTCCAACCTCATGCTCAGCTACTTACCCAGATTCTTCTCCACAACATCTATCCCAAGCTTCCCCGCCAGGGATTAGTTCCTCGAAAAATCTCTCTTCTTATCTACGCAATCTTTTCTTCTCTTCCGATAAATTGGTCATCCATTCTTTTCGACCTTTTTATTCGGTATCAAAAATTCGAGCCTCTTCTTTATGGGTGTTTCATAACTCCCATTCTCAAATACTTCCAAGTACCACTTCACAACGAAGTCATCCTCCGCCCCTCGCAAGTCCTCGATGGTACCACCTTCAATCTAAGGTCCCTGCACATGCCCGACTCTGATGAAGCAGATCCAACATCCTCCTTCAATTACTTTTCTGCTATGATGGATATCGAGCACTCTCAGGATCGAATCCTTCGTAATCAAGCCCTGTTGCAGCAGACTCGCAAGCGGAATCGTGCCAACCGAACACATTCACCTCCTCCACCTTCGAGATAAACTCTTTTTTTTTTTGGTCTGTAATAACTTTTAATTACTTTTGGACTGTAATATTTGGTCTGTAATAACTCTCTTACTCTGATCCCTTCCTTTTTGTCCATGACAAAGGGGGAGAAAACCTGTCTCCATTATTGGAGAAATACTCTCTTTAAAACATTTTTCAAATTTTTTATCATATTATTATTTCTATGCATAATGTCTTTTTGACAGGGGGAACATATTTTGTCATCATCAAAAAGGGGGAGAATGTTGAGAAACTCTGTTTTGATGTCACATAATATGATACACTGTCTCATTTGATTTTATATGATATGATAATATGTCCTCTTGAAAAATGTTATATTATGACTGAATATGTTTTGCCATGAATCTAACGAGTATTTGATGCAAGGATATCTCACCCAATAAGGATGGAGACTTCCTGTTCAAGTACAAATATGGTGCAATCATACTCCTTGAAGAAAAAACTTGATGAACCATGCATTCCTAAAGTTCAAATGAAGAGATCGGCTACCTCAAGTTGAAGACTTCTTTCTTCTTTAGAGTCATATGTAACAGAACCTTCAGGAACTTGCATATTGCATATTACATACTCATTCATAAACACTATATCATCAAAGTATACGATAGTTTCAAAAAGCTCCTTTTTGAAAACTAATAATTGTACCTTCTTACAACCTTTTATGAAAAAGATATTTTGTCATGTAATAATTGTACCTTCTTACAACCTTTTATGAAAAAGACATTTTGTCATGTAATAATTGTACCTTATACTATATACAAGACAACATGAAAAAAAAGGAATGTAGGAAAAAGACAAAAACATAAAATCGGCTACATGGAGAAAACAAATATAATATGTTTTTGAAAAGACTCTAGTTACCTTCTTTAAAGAAATATTTCTAATACAAGAAGAAGACAAAAACATAAAATCGGCTACATAGAGAAAACAAATATAATATGTTTTTGAAAAGACTCTAGTTACCTTCTTTAAAGAAATATTTCTAATACAAGAAGAAGACAAAAACATAAATCGGCTACACAAAAGAAAAACAAATAAAATATGTTTTGAAAGGACTCTAGTTACCTTTTTTACAAAACCATAGAATGTCGACTTACTTGAAGTCATCATTCTCTTTACAAAGCATTAAATACCTCCTGTAACAAATCCTTGTTAAAATCCTTCTCAAAGAATGTCGACCTTCTTTTGGTCCTCATTCTCTCTGGAGACTTTGAAAAACACAACATAAAGAAAACACTTGACAGGACTATGTACAAATAAATATCTCAAAGCACTCATAGTACTTACACTCATTTAAAGCAAAGAAGTACTAGTGTACCTCAAATCATTAATTAGAATAAAGACAAAACTACAACCCAACGTTCAATGTACTATTGTAAGAAATCGACTTTTTACATAAAATATGGATTACCTAAAATATTACAATGACTAGTGTACCCTCTATTTCACTTTTATGGAAAAAGGCATTCTCGAACTTCTCTAAAAGATGTTTTTGAAATGACATAACATTTCACATTTCAAAAAGTTACAATTCCAAAATGTAACGACTACTTTTTAAAAGCTATATAAACACACTCAAATAAACTATTCAAACAATGGATGGAATGGAATAGACGAGCTTACAACGAGAAAAATTCCTATTCAATATTTGAAAAGAGAGCCTTGAAAAAGAAAGAGAAAAAGAAAAGAAAGAAAAGAGAAAAAGTCAAGTCCAGCTCTTTGACAAAGAGTATCCTCTGAGTGACAAACAGAACATTCTGAGAATCCTTCATTCGTGCATTCATATCATTCTGAAGGTTCTATAGGAAGTATTGTAACTCTGTTATTCACTGTATTCCTTCTTTGTTGAAAGATGTAGACCTCTGAGAAAGAGGGTGTTGCCCTTCTCTGTTGAGAGAAGAAGACCTCTGTGAAAGAGGGTGTTGTCCTTCTCTGGTGTGAGAAGAAGACCTCTGTGGAAGAGGGTGTGCCCCTTCTCTGTTGAGAGAAGAAGACCTCTGAGGAAGAGGGTGTTGTACTATTTATCCAGTGACTCAGATGTTATAGTGGAAAGCTCAAGTGGTTTGCTTGGGGACTGGATGTAGGTCTGGATACTGACCGAACCAGTATATATTCTGTGTTTTATGTGTTGTGCCTTATTGCTTAATTATTTTATTTTATCGATCTTTATCATATTTCACTATTCACCCCCCCTCTAGTGGAATTTCATGACCCTTATCCTGAGTGGGGGAAATCTACTAT
The DNA here is from genome assembly GCF_984573655.1 of Nuphar pumila. NCBI lineage: Eukaryota > Viridiplantae > Streptophyta > Magnoliopsida > Nymphaeales > Nymphaeaceae > Nuphar > Nuphar pumila. The sequence continues at coordinate 51,885,324 of NC_143262.1, read as the reverse complement.
ACAGGTTTCTCAAAAATGAAGAAACCATAATGGGACCTTCGGAATTTGGACGAACAAATCCAAAAGGGGTTTTTGCGAAAGGAGGAAATATAGGGTCCCTAAAGCTTTTGAAAAGGGAGAAGAAATTTGTCGTCTCATTGCTGAGACTGAAATAGCTTTTGAAATCAAATGATCTTTCACAGAAAATTCAGGTTTTGACCCTTAACCTGAGTGGGAACACCATACGGAATCCTTGACTGAAGAAACAACGATGGGACAGGAAGAGATACTTCAACTGGATGAGGCAACTCTTCTGGAAGATATAAACAACGCTAGGTTGCATCAGAATAGATATCGAATATTTATTTCATTCTTGGAATAGCTAGAAAATTTTGCCAATAAGATAAAATTATAGTTGATTCAAATGCTTGAAAATGTGCACGTATGTGCGAAGATATTCCCTCTTTTACCTAGAGTATTTCCTCCAATGAGGTTAACTCCTCAGTTTTTAAGAGTTAAATTCAAAATTTTAGCGCTGATGATTTTCTTCAAGGAAGCTATTTATTTCCTTGATATGAGAATAGAAGAAATATTCTTAATTTCATAAAAGCAGGAAATGAAGAGATATTGATAAAAGAATTTTGCATGAGAAAAGATGACTTTTTGGCAACTTTGGCAGTTTGATATCTGGGTGTTTTCCCATGATGATCTTTTGCACTCTTTTTGAGTCATTGGGCTTTCTCGGGCTTTTATATCATCCTTCATTTGGATAAGTCCTGACTTTTTTTTTCTCTTTTTCAGGGAAGGGTACGTCACAAACTCCTTCATCTTGGAGATGCTCCGATCCTTCTTTCTCTCAAAGATTATATATGATATTGGCTCAAAAGGTCTTTAGGTAATAGCTGGAATCAAATATCTTTTAGGGTTTGTCGGTAGGTTCATCGCATCTGTCTTCATCTCGACAGTGATCCGAACTTTCCCTGGAAGGATCAGTCACAAACTCGGTCATCTTGGAGATGTTTCAAATCTTTTTTGGCCCCGTGGGTCTACTCGCTTAATTCGCCTTCATCTTGACGACAATTGAGAGATCCCTTTTGCGAATATTTGATTGCAGCTTAGAAAATGAGAAGATATGGGTTAAATGGATTCTTTTGTAGCTCGGGATATTTCCACTGCCTGATTGCCAGCAAGTCATTTTTAAACATGCGCCATAGCCAAGATCAATATCAATTCGTTTCTGGCTTTTCAACATCATTGAAGATTTCTTTTATTGATCATATCGAGGGCGTTTCTTATATCCTTTTGGTTTATCAATCAGGAAAAGATTTGAATTTTACCTCTTTTCGCAGAAAGTTTTACCTTTTTGGAAAGAAATACTAGAGGTAATCTGAGGAAATTCTCTTTATACAATAAGAATATTTAGAATCAACAAAATGCTTTTAGCAAATTGGCAAAGTTTTCACAAATTCTTTGTGAAATAATCACTCAATATAGATTTTGATGAGAACTTGAGTTGTATCTTCGATTTTGGAAATACATGACCAGCAAAAAGCTGCGACTTTTAAAATACATGACTAGTGAAAGCTAGACCCTTTGAAATACATGACCAGCGAAAGCTGAAACCTTTTCGAAATACATGACCAACGAAAGCTGGAACCTTTTGGAATACATGACAAATAGACGTTGAGATCTTTTGAAATACCTGTTTAGCGAAAGCTGGAACCTTTGAAATACGTGACCAGCGAGAAGCTAGAACCTTTTGAAATACTTGGCCAGTACAACTGGAATATTTAAAATACATGACCAGCAATAATGCTGGAACATTTTGGAAATACATGACCAACGAGTGTTGGGTCTTTTGGGAAATACACGAACGGTTATGAAAAATTAGGTTTTAATAAAAAGGTTGAAAATGATAGAAATTGGGAGATTATAACCCGAGGGTTGAGAAAATGGTGAATTTTTTGAAAACATTGTACCCAGAGGTTGGAGAATTTATAATCTTGAGAGATTTGGAGATATGAAGGTTTGGAAATGATAGATTTTGAGAGATTGAAACCCGTAGGTTTGGTAATGAGAGAATTGAGTAATCGCAATCTGAAAGTTTGATTTATGGAATAGGTTGATTTTGGGAGCTCGACAATTGTGAGCTGGGACCTTTTGAAATACATGACCAGTGAGAGCTGGGTCTTTTGGAAATACACGACCAAAAGCTGAGTCTTTTTTGGGGATGCATGACCAGCAAAGCTGGAACGTTTGAAATGCGTGACCAGCGAAAAGCTGGAACGTTTGAAATACCTGACCAGCGAAAAGCTGAAACATTTGAAATACATGACCAACGAGTGTTGGATCTTTTTTGGAAATACCTGACCAACAAAAGCTGGAACGTTCGAAATACATGACCAACGAAATGCTGGAACGTTTGGAATACATGCCCAACGAGTGTTGGATCTTTTGAAATACCTGACCAGCAAAAGCTGGGACGTTTGAAATACCTGACCGGCGAGAAGCTGGAACATTTGAAATACATAACCAACGGGTGTTGGATCTGAGCAGCAAAAAGCTGGAATGTTTGAAATACATGACCACCAAGAAGCTGAAACGTTTGAAATACATGCCCAACGAGTGTTGGATCTTTTGAAATACCTGACCAGCAGAAGCTAGAACATTTGAAATACCTGACCAGCGAGAAGCTGGAACATTTGAAATATATGACCAACGAGTGTTGGATCTTTTCGGAAATACCTGACCAGTAAAAGCTGGGACGTTTGAAATACCTGACCAGTAAAAACTAGGACGTTTGAAATACATCAGCTTTTGGGAGATTTTAAATCAGAACTTGAATTTTGTAGAAGAAAAAATTTTGATCAAAAGATTGAATGTAGAAAGTTATTGGTGCGAGGGTCGGATCCTTCAAATGAGCCCAATGTATGATTGGAGATTTTGGGAAATACCCTAGTGCGAGGACTGGGTTGTAAAGATGAGCTAAACAAAGTGAAATTTTCAGATAATAAAGATTCTTTGGTAAAATTTAATAGACCATCATAGTTTAATTGCATGTGGTCGACTTTCAGGATTTTGTCCCCTTGTCCTGAACGGAGAAATAAAAAGAGAATACCTCATTGACAGGAGGCATCAGGTTTATCCCTTAACCTGAAGGGGTAATTTTAAAGATAAAGGTAGATGAAATTTTAATAAAGTTGAAAAATTTGTTAAAATTTGACAGAGATAAGCAATAGCTTGATGAAAATTCGGTCAAACAAAAAGGTAAACTAAATGAAATGAAAAGACCACAGGATCAATTGAGAATTAACAGAAGTGGAGGAAAAGAGCTTTCGTCTAGTCCTGCCTGCATATGATGAAAGAAGATGATTATAGATCAAAATAAAAATGCCCCAGTATCATGGAGAAGAATGTAAGAATTGATAGAAGATCATTATTTTATTGAAATGGCTCTTTTGAAGAGTACAAAGGCTTTAGAATGAACATTTCAGGTGTAAAACTTCTTCAAATACAGAGCATTGATGGGATCTAGCATTTCCACTCCATCTGCGTTGATTAGATGATACGAATTGCGAGGAAGTGCTTCCTTAACCACATAAGGGCCTTCCCAATTGGGTGACCATTTGCCCCGTGGTCGATGCTTGAGATGAGCCGTTGATCTGAGTACCAAATCATTAACTTGAAATTTTCTCTCAATGACAGACTTGGCATAATGTCGAGCTATCCTCTGCCGATAAGCTTGAACGTGCTCTGTTGCTTTGAGCCTTTTTTCATCCAGTAAATCTAGCTGCACCAATCTCTGCTGCTGATACTGATCAAGTGACAATTCTATAAGAGAAGCAAATTTGAGAGCGGGCTTTTGGACATGGAGAGGCAATACCACTTCAGTTCCGTAAACAAGTTCTGAAGGAGTGGCATTAGTCGGAGTCCGAATGGTGGTCCGATATGCCCAAAGTGCGTCATGAATTTTCTCATGCCAGTCTCGTACTGTTTTCACAGTCTTTTCCAAAATACGGATTAAGATCTTATTGGTAGCCTCTGATGATGCATAAATATCACGTTTTATTAATACATTTTCACTGCATAAATGCATCATCTATAGGTTTAAAGCATACACTTAGGTGCATAATGATGTTAGGGAGCTCTAGTTCGAATTTCATCAAAATCGGAGTTAATTTGAAGGAATTATGGCATTTACAGTGTAACGGGTCAAATATCGGATCCGATTTGAGAGATTTGGATCCAGACGCCCATTTGGACTTTGGATTTGGACCAAATTACATGGATTTAACCCAGCTCCAGCCCACTTAAGTTTTGTAAAAACATTTTCTAAAAACCCCCTGCAGAAAGAGGCGCCCAACAAATATTTTTATTTTAATCATGTTTTTGTAAAATAGCCAAAAGAAGCCAAATCGTCAAAATGGAGAGGGGGCGCCCATTCCACCTTGTCTTTGTCTTGATTTTTGTGCCCTAGGGGCACGATTCTAGCTCCAGCCCCTTCTCATCTTCCACCTCCTTCCATCTCCATTGAAGACATGGAGAAAAGCTTGAGAACCAAGCATTCTACCTTGTCTCCCTTTCAACTCTTTTCATTTCTTTATCTTCCATGTTTAATCTCCATTGTTGCTGTGTTTTGCAGGTGCAGCAGAGGTGGGAAGCATCTATTCTTGTGTGGAAGTGTGAAACACTCCAACGAGAAGGGCCGACTCTATCTCCATCCGGTCTTCTACGCCCCCCGATCGAGAATCGGTTCACACTTCATCTTCGGTGGATTTCCAACGTGTTGCAGCTGTAGGACATGGTACCATGGTGTATTTCCAGCATCAACGAGGTCCCGAACGGTGCGAAGCCAAGCAAAGTCCGCTCTTCTCTTCATCCCCCCATTCTTCGGATCGACCAAAAGGTTGTTAAGTTAGAACAGGTTAACAGATGCAATTCAATTGTGATGTGCGACTGCACTTGATGTGAAAAGACAGAAATGCCCCTGGAGACCTGCTGAAGACTTAGCCGCCTATTGTAGTTTATTTTCATAATTAGAATGTTATGCAATGTAACTTGTACTCATTGACATAGATGTAAACTTTGTCTTTATTAATAAAGTGTTATTTTGGAATTAATTCAGAATGTTCCCGTTCCCTGTGGATTCGACCCGTACTCGCCACTTCGGTGGAAAGTCGGTTTTATATCTTTGGTTGACGATTTTCCCATGTTCTTATTACAAAATATTGTTAAAAATATCACTCCCAAAAGTGCAACCAAATTTTGGCGCCGTTGCCGGGGAACGACGATATATTATGAATATTTCTGAGATATCATTTTATTAATATATGTGTTTAGTTTAGCTTAGTTTATTTAATCATTTTAGTTTGTAGAATTAACATTGTTAGAAAAATATAGGGTTCATTTGCTGTTTTTCTTAAAGATTCACTGAATTTCATGCTTCAATGATATATTAAACATGTGAGTCTTAGATAAAATAGTTGTGAATTCCTGTATTTGTTGATTTTTTGATTTAGAATAACTTATCTTTTATTTCATTGAGTAATTAACTTAGTTTAACATTGTTAACATAGTTGCATGGTTTAATTAGATAGCTTTAACATAGTTAAAACAGTTAGTTGTTTAACTTTCTGATTTAGAGTAGATGTATTTTTTTATTTCGTAAAGTAATTAGATTAATCTGACATAGAGTAAAGTAGAGTAATTACTAATTTTCTGACTTAGACTAGATTGATTATCTTAGTTTAATTCTAACATAGGTTAGCTACTACTTTGTTCATTGTTTTACTGATTTAGATGTAGATTATTCTAACATAGTTAGTGGTTATATATTAATGTTTTATATTATTTAGATGTATCATATGTACATTATAATAAAGTAGTATTTGTTTATGTGTTTTATTTTATTCTGAATTTTATTTTGATTTCTTTTGAATTTCATTGTGTACATGTATGAACATCCGATCCATCAATGTATGAGTCCAAGTAAACGGATATGAAGAAGCCTTCAAGAGTAAAGCATTGACCAAATGAGCAGAAAACCATGCATTTGTACATGCATAGTGGTAGTGCAGAGCTAGTCAATCGACAACTCCAGAGGATCGAGCATACCAGGTTGTATCAATCCTTATTCATTTTTATGTTTTTGTAGTGTGCATCTGCATTGCATGATTGCATTATTCTGTATGCCACTAGGGACAGTGTCATTCAAGCATGGGGGGGATGGTTTAGATGCACAAATTTTTAAATTTTTTCTTCATGTCTGATAGCTTAAAACTCATAAAAAGTAGGTCTTTTAAGAATAGTTTGTAGCATTTATGATTGTATTTCTCCATGATCTGACAATTTAGAAATTTATAAGCCCCATGTGAATTTTTTTCTCTTATCTGATTTAAATAGAGTAGTTGTTTATGAAATAGTTAAAGAAAAGATAGTATTTGATATGTTAGAAAGTTTTGATTCACTTAAGTATAAGTATGCACAGTGTGTTTTATGAGAAAAATGAGCAATTGAATTATGTTTTTGAAAAATGAGTTTAAGAGAATAAAGCGACGTTTAGTTGTTGATTTCTTCGTGAATCCTAGTAGTAGAACTCAGACACGAGTTGAAATGTTTGAGTCCCTTACGAAATGGATAACGAAGGAGATCATTCTCTTATCCAGCCGATATCTGTGGCCTTTGTAGTTCGAGTAAGTAGAATCTGAAGGGTGTTTTACACCTGGTGCCCTAAAGCCAGCTGGTTTAGGAGTCACCGACTCGAAAACTTGTTACACGGACTGCATAGAAAGCCTAAGAGATAGAGACATTGCACATGATGAGAGGAAAACTATACGTAACTATTAGAATTGAAGGTTTAGTGACTCGAGCAATTAAGTCTGAGGGATACTTTGTATCTAGTGCCCTAAGGCCGGCCGACTTGGGAGTCACTGACCTAAAGCTCGTTACACGGGTCATGAGACTTGATATTCGAAATAGTGCTCAATTTAGAAGATTGAAAAAGAGTGAAAAATAGAATATCAAAAGAAAAAGAATGAGCTGAATGAGTAGAAATTCATTGCTTATGAATAATTAATGAATTACTGTGTAGAAAATATACAAGTGAGGATAAATGAGTAAAACATGATAATACTTGATTTTCTGAAAAAAAAAGATTCATAAATAATTACAAGTTTAGAGAAGTGAAAGAAAAATGATTTTTACTGTGGTGGCATAGAAATTTCTGAATTTGTTTGAAAATGTAGATTACATGAAATATTTGTTTACAATAAGTTCTTAATTGCCTATTATTTCTGAAAAATTATTCATGCATGATTTTGATGTTTGTGGGTAGCATCTCTGCAAACCCTCACGAGACCTTACTCGTCCACTGGGGTAACCCAGGGGTTTAAAGGGCTTGTTGCATGTGCTAAATGCAACCGTGATTCCTACGAAAGTGAGTTAGTTTTTATTTCTTTAGTATTTTTTATTTTTATTTAATAAGAGCTTTCATGATTATTGGGTAGTCCATATTTTTATTGCATGTTAGAGTGTATTGCTAGGGACTAGCAATTATTCTAGCATGGGGGTATTTGATGATGCATAAATATCATGTTTTATTAATACATTTTCACTGCATAAATGCATCATCTATAGGTTTAAAGCATACACTTAGGTGCATAATGATGTTAGGGAGCTCTGGTTCGAATTTCATCAAAATCAGAGTTAATTTGAAGGAATTATGGCATTTACAGTGTAACGGGTCAAATATCGGATCCGATTTGAGAGATTTGGATCCAGACGCCCATTTGGACTTTGGATCTGGACCAAATTACATAGATTTAACCCAGCTCCAGCCCACTTAAGTTTTGTAAAAACATTTTCTAAAAACCCCCTGCAGAAAGAGGCGCCCAGCAAATATTTTTATTTTAATCCTGTTTTTGTAAAATAGCCAAAAGAAGCCAAATCGTCAAAATGGAGAGGGGGCGCCCATTCCACCTTGTCTTTGTCTTGATTTTTGTGCCCTAGGGGCACGATTCTAGCTCCAGCCCCTTCTCATCTTCCACCTCCTTCCATCTCCATTGAAGACATGGAGAAAAGCTTGAGAACCAAGCATTCTACCTTGTCTCCCTTTCAACTCTTTTCATTTCTTTATCTTCCATGTTTAATCTCCATTGTTGCTGTGTTTTGCAGGTGCAGCAGAGGTGGGAAGCATCTATTCTTGTGTGGAAGTGTGAAACACTCCAACGAGAAGGGCCGACTCTATCTCCATCCGGTCTTCTACGCCCCCCGATCGAGAATCGGTTCACACTTCATCTTCGGTGGATTTCCAACGTGTTGCAGCTGTAGGACATGGTACCATGGTGTATTTCCAGCATCAACGAGGTCCCGAATGGTGCGAAGCCAAGCAAAGTCCGCTCTTCTCTTCATCCCCCCATTCTTCGGATCGGCCAAAAGGTTGTTAAGTTAGAACAGGTTAACAAATGCAATTCAATTGTGATGTGCGACTGCACTTGATGTGAAAAGACAAAAATGCCCCTGGAGACCTGCTGAAGACTTAGCCGCCTATTGTAGTTTATTTTCATAATTAGAATGTTATGCAATGTAACTTGTACTCATTGACATAGATGTAAACTTTGTCTTTATTAATAAAGTGTTATTTTGGAATTAATTCAGAATGTTCCCGTTCCCAGTGAATTCGACCCGTACTCGCCACTTCGGTGGAAAGTCGGTTTTATATCTTTGGTTGACGATTTTCCCATGTTCTTATTACAAAATATTGTTAAAAATATCACTCCCAAAAGTGCAACCAGCCTCTACTTGGCCGTTCCCTTGAGGATAATAGGGAGCTGAGAAATGATGGGAAATTCTGAATTTAGAACAAAATGTCTTCATCCTCTCATTTTTGAAATGAGTTCCATTATCTGAGACAATATCGTGTGGAATGGCGAAGCGGCAAAGAATGTTCTTGTGAATGAAAGAAACCACATGGCGGCCTTCTACTGTGCGTAGAGTAACAGCTTCAACCCATTTTGTGAAATACTCTGTCGCAACCAGAAAATATTTGTGGCTGTTGGAAGCAGAAGGAGTAATCGGGCCGACGACGTCAAAAGCCCACATAGAAAATGGCCAAGGAGAAACAACTGATTGTAGATATGCGGCCAGAGCATGAATATAAGGTGCGTGTAATTGGCACTTGACGCACTTCTTCACAAATCGATGACAGTCCTGCTGCATGGTATTCCAATAGTACCCTGCTCGAACGATCTGTTTGACGAGAGTTTGATAGCCGACATGGCCACCACAAATCCCTTCATGTGCCTCTTGGATGATTTTCATAGCTTCTTCTTTGTCTAAGCACCTTGAATACTCAGAACTGAACCCACGGCGGTAGAGGACATTGGCAAGAATGAAATATCTGGTAGACATACGTTGAATCGCACGTTGCTCCCTTTTAAGCATTTCTGGTGGAAATTCACCAGTCTCAATGAAATTTTTGATGTTTTGGTACCAAGGCTTCTCCTTCTGATTGACCTGGTTTACTTGCATATTTGAATCGAACGCGGGGTGTTCAAGTCTGTCGACTTCAAAAGAACGACATGATTCACTGCCCTTGAAGGATAAAATGGAGCCCAGACTGGCTAAACCATCGGCTATCTGATTATGCTCTCTTCTGATATGATTGAGCTGAAATTCTTTGAAGCTGTCTACAAGAGCTAAGACGATCTTCTGATATGGAATTAATTTGGAATCTTTCACTTGCCATTCAGTGTTAACTTGACTGACAACAAGTAGTGAATCACCAAAGGCATGCACTCTCTTGATATTGAAACTTTGCAGAATTCTGAGGCCTTGTATTAAAACTTCATACTCGGCCATATTATGAGTGCATTGGAAATCAAGTTTGAGAGAATAAGGGATCATTTCTTTTTCTGGAGTGATTAGCAAGACTCCAATCCCGATGCCAGACATATTTTTAGAGCCATCGAAGAACAAGTTCCAAACTGGGGGCTGTTGGATATTACAGATGTGCTCATCAGGAAAATCATCTTCTGCTTTAATTTCTTCCGTCAAAGGGAAATCTGTCAATTGATCTGCAATCGCTTGGCCTTTAATCGACTTTTGAGAGACATACTCTAAATCATATTGCACTAGAAAGACTTGCCACTTTGCAATCCGTCCAGTGAGAAATGGTTGTTCCAAGATGTATCTGAGAGGATTAAGCTTCGATAGGAACTTGATTTCAGAAGCCAACAAGTAATGTCTTAACTTCTGGCACATCCAAATCAGAGCTAGACAAGTTTTCTCCATCTGAGAGTACTTCTTTTCATAATCAATGAATGTTTTGCTCACGTAGTAGATGGCGTGCTCTATCAGGCTACCCTCTTCATACTGTGCGAGGAATCCACCATAGGCATTCTGATTGACAGAAATGTACAGTAGAAGAGGTTTTCCCAACTTTGGCGGCTTCAACACTGGTGGATTAAGGAGATATTGCTTGATGCGCTCAAACGAGAGCTGGCATTCTGATCCCCATTCGAATTTAACTCCTTTTCTAAGCAAATGGTTGAAAGGCTCTCATCTCATGGCCAGATTAGAGATGAATCTGCGAATAGACTGAATACGCCCTTGAAGGCTTCGTAGTTCCCTGAGATTAGTTGGGGGCGGCATGTCAATAATGGCTTTTGCTTTGGCCGGATCCATCTCGATTCCTTTCTTGCTGATTATGATGCCGAGCAGTTTGCCGGACTCCACTCCAAAGACACATTTTTGAGGGTTAAGTCTCAATTTGTAGAGAATAAGTCTTTCAAAAACTTGACTAAGAGCATCAAGGTGATCCTCTTCTTCTTTAGACTTAACCAAAATGTCATCCACATATGCATCCATATTCTTGTGCATTTGATCGTGGAAAATAACGGCCATTGCCCTCTGATAAGTTGCCCCGGCATTTTTGAGTCCAAATGGCATGACTGTGTAGCAAAAGGTTCTCCATGGAGTAGTAAATGAAGTCTTGGACTGATCACGAATGGCCAACTTGATCTGATTATAACCTGAATATCCGTCCATGAAAGAAAACATGACATGACCTGCTGTGCTATCGATCAACAGGTCAATATTAGGAAGTGGATAATCATCTTTCGGGGTGGCCTTATTGAGATCCCTGAAATCGATGCAAACCCAAACTTTTATGTTCTTTTTAGGGACTGCCACGATATTTGCTAACCAGTCTGGGTAATCAATGGCCCGGATGAAGCCTGCTTTTAGCAAATCTTCAAGTCCTTCCTTGACTTGCTGCTTAATTCGAGGGTCTAATTTCCTCAATTTCTGCTTGATTGGTTTGGCTTCTGGTTTCAACTTGAGGCGATGCTCAACCAGCTTGGTATCTAATCCTGGCATATCTTCATAAGTCCAGGCAAATACTTCCTGATGCTTTTCGAGGAATTGGATGAGTCTAGCTTTTTCAATTTCGCTTAGACTCGACCCGATTTTGAGAATTTTCGGATCATCTTCCGACCCAATGTTGATATCCTCAGTTGGATCTTGAACTAAAGATGATGGTTCATCCTGCTTTTGAATGTGAGTAAATTCTGGCAATTCTTGAATGGTGGAATCAAATTCAACTGGCTCTTCGGTCTGCTCCGCTGCCTGACTGACCTCTGCTCTGTTTTTCATCTCAGGAAATTTTGCCAATTTTAGATATTTGGGATTGATAACGAATTTCTTCATTGATTCAGGAGTTAATGGTCCTGAAAATGTAAGAAAGGTTTTATTTAAGAGAAAGTATAAGCCAAATCAAATTTTTGTATAAAGCAAAGAGCAATGACATAGACAAAGAAGAAATGATAGACGCCCGAATATGAGGAAAAAGATTGATCTTTCATTGATCGAAGCAAAGTATTTACAAGACACTGACAAAAAGATGGGACTGTATTGTCCCTACAAGATTTAAACAAAAGATAAGAAAAGAAAACAGGAAAACTAAGGCATCATCTCTTCATTGGCTTCCTCTGACAAAAACTGTCTTTTTGCTGAAATCCTGGCCGGTGAACCCCAACCCTGAACTGTCTGCATGCTGAATTGGAATGATGGGCTCTATCATGTCGTCTTCATTTTTCCCCATGCCTTGGAATGGCTGATATCCATGTTTTATCAGCAGATCAAATCCCTTTTTGGCTTTGGAAAATTGAGGGAATAAAGGGTGATCTTTGAATAAGGTGTAGTTAATGCGTCCTCCTAGCTTGAAGAAACAAGGTCCCTGCCATTGGACCGTGGCTGCAACGTTCTCCTCTTCCATGACATCTTTCAGTTTCAGCATCTCTAGGTTGTCGCTAAGATTGATTTCATCTGCCTCCCGGATGCTGGGAATATCCGCTGTAAATGTTGGGCGGGGAATCATGGGTTGTGGCAGCCTTTCTTCAGGGTCCTCGCCCAAGATAGTAGTAATCATTCCGCCCTTGGACCACTTGATGCATTGGTGGAGGGTTGACAGAATGGCATTGGCATTATGGATCCATGTTCGTCCTAACAAAAGATTGTAAGTCGGCAGCACATTGACGACATGGAATAAGACGGTGTGTACTGAGTAGTTGATGAAAATCTCTAAAAAGACTTTACCTTTTGTAGTCTGCCCATGATTATCAAAGCCGTAGATGGTGATGGGATCAGGCACATATTTTTCTTCTTTTAATCCCAAGGCTTTTGCTGTCATTTCTGCGCAAATGTTTAAACTGCTGCCCCCATCAACAAGTATGTGCGGGACAGTCATGCCTCGGGTCCTGACCACGATGTACAACGCATTGTTGTGGAATGAATGAGGCTTAGGAAAATCCTCGTCAGAGAAGGTAATGGGCGCGTTAGTCATCGCCTGGTTTACAATCTGCGCCAAATCCTCGGGCGTGGTGTTCGGCTTCACCTTGATTTTTCTTAATAGATCATCCAACTTTTCCTAATGCTTGGGAGAATCATGAGTTAATTCAAAAATGGAGATATTGGAGAGTGCTGTAATTGGTTTCTGAAAATCATCAGCCCGTTCTTCTGCTGCTTTAGAGGTTTCTGCTTTCTCTATGCAGGCCTCTTTCTTGAGGAAACTTCTTGGGAAAATTTGAATTCTTTCATTCTTGACTGGTACACTAACTTGGTCAAGAAGCGAGAGGATATCCATTTTCTGATACACAGGCTGATCCTGATATAGAACCATTACCTGATGCTAGAGTTTTAGCTCTTCACTAGAGCATGGATATATATGACTCTGTGGAAGGAAAGAGTGTTTGGAGATGGTTGATGCTGAATGCTTCGGGAATGGAGCAGATAAAATTTCCATTTTGCCCTCCTCTTCATCTTCTACGTGGATGCTTTTGTCGATACAGTCTTGGATCAAATGCTTCAAGACGAAGCAGTGCTCTGTATCATGCCCCATGGCTCTATGAAATTTGCAGTACTGCTCTATGTACTTCCCCATGAATACTGGAGGATCTGCAATTTTGGGCAATTTCACCATCCCATGGGACAACAGGTATTCCAGCACTTTCTCCAGAGGCTGGTCCAAAGGAGTGAACTTTCTATCCTTGCTCCACGTGATGTGTTTGGGTTTTTCTTGAAAGTCCCATTTTTGTTGAGGACCAGTTGGGAGAGACTTGTCATTTTTTTTTAAGAACTTCCCCTTTCTGCCTCTATTCTGCTCAGGCCTCGACCTGCTGCCACTGTCATTCCTGCTGCTACTGCTCTGATTATCTTCGGAAACATCAGTTGAGTAGGTAAAATGAGCCTTTTTCTTTGGGTCCAGGATATTCTTGGCAGAAGAAACACCTTCATATATCCCATTCTCTACCCCCATTTTGAGCCATTCTGCTCGCTCTGTCAGTTCGATGAAGGATTTGGAGGGATATGGGAAAAGGAGACTTTTTAGAGGCTGACAAAAATTGTTTAGGATGACTTGAAGGGCATGCTCTTCTGAAATGGGATTCCTCATCTTATTGCAAATGCTCCTCCACTTGTGGATGAAATCTCTAGCCTTTTCATTAGGCTCCTGCTTTAGGTTGCATAAGTGGTTTAGGGTAGGTAGGGCTTCCGTGTTGAACAGGAAGCGTTCAACAAACATATTAACAACTTTGTCGAAATCCCTCAACTCAATGGGATTGACATGTTCAGCGTACCACTTGGCCGCTATCCCGTCTAGGCTGCGGGAAAAACAGAGAAAAAGGGCGCGGTTATCTTCACTGAACCGAGCACATTCTGCGAAGAACATAGCCAAATGAGCTTTTGGATCGCCGATTCCATCAAACTTGATGAATTTCCGGGGGAGGTTCTCCAGATCCTTGTCCCCTTCTAAGCCGAGATAGAAGTCCTGCCTGGTGTACGACCTCTTTCCTTTGTCACGGATTTGCAGATCCTTGACTATCTTGGTCAAAGCTTGAATCGAATCCTCTGTGGGGGCCCCATACTTGGGCTTGTTTACTGATACTGGCTCTTCCACTGGCCTCTTGGATTGTCGCAGATGCTTCGGAATGTAAATCAACTGCTCCTCTTCGGAGTTCTTTTCTGCTGATTCTGAATTTTCTGAGGTGCTGTCACGCTGAATCTTCTGCTTGCTGATCTTGACTGACTTCTTCATGGGCTTCTTTTTAGCTTTATTCTTAGAAGCCGCCTTCTTGGGACCAGCTTTAGCCTGCTCGGCCATCATCTTGGTCATCATCTTTTGGAAGATCCGGTACATGGCCGGATCAACGTCACTTTCATCCCCCGAATCATGCTTCTTAGATAATCTAGGAAAATTCATCTCCTCGAGTTCGCTGTCACTGTGTCGTTGAGCAGCCTGCTTGACAGCCCTTGTCTGAACCATTTTCAGATGCTCAAGCTTTCTTGTAGAATATGGGAATGGTTAGAGTACGGAGAAGCTTTTGAAAATCACAATTTCTTTGAAAAAAAGCAAGAAATTAAGGGATTTGGTAGACAATTTCAAGAGATTATTCCATTACCCAGGATTGGGTCATCACACGATTTGTGATAATTGTGTTACCATTTGATGATAACAGAGAAATGTGCCTTGTTACCTAGGCAAGGTCATCAACCATGAGGAAATATATTGAAGAAAATGTGGAAGGAATGTCCCATTTACCAGGGATGAGGTCGTCACCCAAAATTTGTGACTATTTGTGCTATAAACAAAATACAAGAAATAAAATTTTGGCCAAAAAGTATTTTTTATTGATATTAACATTCAAAGACAAAGAGAGGGTGGGCAGACAGTTTGCCACCACTCTCGATATTCAGATGATACATTTGGCCCAGGAAATATAGACAGAGAAATAAAGGAGTCCCAGGTATATTTTGTGACATGGTATGCCCCAGACCACTGATCCGACTACAGGTTGAATTCTGGCATGTTGCCCGTCGGGAAGCGGGTGTTGGCACGAACCTGCCACTGCGAAAACTGCTTCAGACATCGTTCCGGCTGATAATCAACACAAAAGAAAGGGCCCATCAACTTGTAGCGCTTGTCACGTGCATAAGTGTATCGAGGAACAGTCTCTCTTCTGTCAAAGAAGTCCCAGGTAATCTCCTCCTGGTGCAGCTTCTCGATCAGAACTCGGCATTGGATGACTGACTTTGGCTGCTTACTGTTGAATCTGAAAGAACTGGCCTTCGAGGGAACGTGTCGCAGGAACCACGACTGCAAGGCGTAAGTGCACCCTTCTACTAGAATGGTCTCTCTGAGGGCAAATCGAGCCAAGCCTCTGTAAAGAAAGGCTAATGCGGCCATGGAGACTGAGAGCTGATGGGTCTGCTTACTTCTCCATCTTTGAAAGAGCTGGGCGACTCTGATATCTATGAAATTCTGACCATCTTGAAAGAAAGCTGACCCCACTGTGCACAGGATCATGGCATGCTGAATTCTGTCTTTCACTGCTCGAGACAGAGTGTCAACCTCTTTGTAGGCTCCGTACTTTTGATATAGTTCGAACAGGTCGATGAACTGATTCCCACTAATCTCAATAAGAGGCCAGGATCTGCTTCCTGTTGCTCTGGTCAAGGCTTCTCGAACATCCACTCCTTTGATGTTGATCAAAAACTGTTGCTCGATAGGATCATCTGGCTGACCGGCTGGTTCGGGCAATCCCATGATATCAATGAACTCATCCATAAGTAGAGTCATCTCTCCCCAAGGAAACCAGAATGTGCAGGTACGTGGATTCCACCGTTCTACCATGGCCTGAATTAAAGCTCCATTGATGGTTCGCTTGCCTACTGCTGATGCCATCTCCAACCCACAGTCATCCAAGTGATCTGGGAACATACGTGAGAAGGTGGCTATGATCATCGCAAATTTTTTTCCTCTCTCTCTTGTGGTTTCTCTCTCTTCCTTCTCTTTTCCTTTTCTAACCTCTATTTTCCTCCTTTTTAGAGGGGAGAAAATAAAAGAAAGAAAAGAAAGAGAGAAGAGAAAAGAAAGAAAGAGAGAGAGAAGAGGAACTCTTTTGCGCGGTCTCACTTGACCTTAATTTGAAAATATTTAGAAATAACTCGCCTCTGTTTTGAAAATTTGCGGAAAAATGGAGAGACGGGATTCGCTCGTCGGTACGAGGTTCGATCGTTCCTGGCGCCTTTACCAGGGGTAATCAAACCAAGGATCGAATCTATGCCTTTTGCTTTGCCTAAATATAATCTAAGAATTTATCCTAAAGATCTAAATGCACAAAGAATTATGCTTGTGCAATGCAAGAATGTATGCTTCTTTTGAAAAATATGTTTTGAAAATTTCCAAGTATTCTGAGATGAACTTGATAATAGGGTGAAGAAATGGTTGAATCTAACTTTAGAACTTGAGATAGATCAGAGAAGTTCTAAGTTTTTGCAGTGAATCGGAATTGGGAGAATAAATGAGGAGGAATGACTTGAAGTTTTAAAATGAGAGGAAATGAAGTTTCAAAGTCAAAAATGGACTTTGAATTTGAATTTGAATTTAGGAAAGGAAATGAAGTTTTGAAGTGATATTGAATTTGAATTTTTAGAATGGGAAAAATCGAATGGTATTTAAGAATAGAAATGGATTTAAGAGATTCGGATTAGGTTCGAAAATGGAATTGAAATCTAGAATTGGAATTGGATTCCGGATGCTAAACAGAATGAGACCCGAGATTCGGAATCTAAGATGGACTTGAGTTCTGAATCCTAGGGTGGATTTGGATATTAAGTCTAAGATCCAAATGTAGAATTGGGTTTTTGATCCTAAGATGGATTTAGATCTGAAGTCTGAGATCCAAGGTGAAATTGGTTCTGGATCCTATGAGAGAATTGGATCTGAAGTCTAAGATCCAAAGTAGAGTTGGACTCTCGATCCTAAGATGGAATGGATCTGAAGTTTGAGATCCAAATATAGAATCGGGTTCTAGATCCTAAGATGGATTTGGATCTGAAGTCTGAGATCCAATGTAGAATTGGATTCTGGATCCTAACATGGATTTGGAGTTTAAATTCATAAGATGAATCAAGAACTTCCAAGTTCAAATTGAACTTGAAATTTAGAATTTTGAATATACAAACGAATTTCAAAGTCAAATTAGACCTTGAGTTTTTGAAGTTTGGATTTGGAATTTAGAAGATGAATCAAGAGTCTCAAAGTTAAATTGAACTTTGAGTTCGTTTGGAGTTTTAAATTGAATTTGGAATTTCAAAGTCAAATTGAACTTTGAAATCTGATTTGAATTGGAAATTTTGAATACAAAATACATTTGAAATCTCAAAGTTAAATTGAACTTTTGAGATTGAAAATAAAATAGATTTGAAAAATGAAGAGATGAATTGGTTTTTACAAGAATTGAAGATTGATTGAAGAAGATATTTACATCACTTGGAGTTTTTGAAAAAGGAATTTTGAAAATATGATGCGGTTCTATCCTAAATGATGAATGAATTTGAAGAATTTTTTTAAATTGGATTTTGAAAAGCTACTTCATTCTTTAGATGAATTAAAACAAGATTGAAGATATAATACATCCTTGACTATGGTCATTGAATGTATTATATAATAATCTATATTTAAATTCACGTGAAGAATGAAACACATTTGGTGCTTTTATAGAATTTAAAATGAAATTAACTCTCAATATACCCTGACTATGGTCATTGGTATATATTTTGAATTAATTTTAAGTTAAATTCTGATAAAAGAAGAAATTTTTTTTAAGAAAATATGATGAATTTTGAAAATGGATCTAGTGTGGATCCGGTGTTATGTTGTAAAAGATAAAAATACTAAGTTTTGTCCGCACCCTCACTATGGCCATTGATGTGGATCATCAACTTGGTATCAATTACCTCTTACGAAATGGTGCGCGTGCCATTCGTGTTGCCATTTGTGAGAATTTGAGAAATGAAGGTAAAATGAATGAAAACAAGCAAGTCATGATGGTTATAATGCTCATTCATTCTACCTAAAGCAGGAAATGTAAGTTTTCATTCAAATCTAGCTATTACAACACATAAAATCAATTTTACAATTCCCAATAATGACCTTCTCTACATATTTCCTGCAAGACAACTGAATTAACATGAAGAATAATGGCATATATCACATGGATATCTAAAAAGATGTTCATAAACCAAGATATGAATGATGGAAGAGATGGAAAGGATATATATATACCTATATATATATATACATATATATGCACATACATATAGGTATATTCACATGTATATAAGTATATATATCTATGTACAGGTGTATATACATATATATATATATATATATATATATATATATATATATATATATATATATATATATGGGGGTATATACAATAGGGAAATGTGATGAGGGATAGATCATGTCCAGGTTGCTGCAAGCAACCCTTTTAAGGTGATGTTACAGGTGGTTTGCAGGTGATATGATAGATGTAAGTGACAAGGATATGTGGCGACAGAGATAGCTACGTGAAGAAGTGGGTAGGAAAATGGTAGATGATATAGTGCTGGGAAGACATTGAAGGTGGGTATCATGTTGCAGGGATCACACAGGTTGCAGTTGGTCATTGCAATGGTGAATACGTAATGGTGGTCATATGTTACAAAAAGGAGTGTGAGAAGGCAAGTGATGCAGGTGATAGCTGAAGAAGCTGTGTTGTAACAGGGGTTAGGTGCTGGAGGGGTTCTAAGGGGCGAAGTGGGTGTTGTTACCAGTAGTGGTGGTGTGCAACAGTGGACTTTTGTGGAGATTGCAGCCATATGAATGACCATGGTATGTTGTTGATGTGAGCAGCAGGAAGAGGGTTATGCAATGAATAGCTACTATGTGATGGTGGGATGAATAGGCAAATGCAACTAATGAACTAATACCATGAACTGAGTAATGAGGTACTAATCTTACAACTGACTGAGTTCCACTTGATTTTCTGTGTCTATACAGAGTTGGCTTAAATACATATGAAATGTGAATGCTCATATTTGCTTAAATGAGAAATGCCTAGACTACAAACAATACAAGAAAAAGGTGTATATCTACAGATGCAGCATTCATGACAAAATGGTAACACGTGTGAATCACGGTGTAGGTACTTATAACATGCAAATGCATACACAGATATCTACCCAACTGCAAATGAGCAATGTATGTGCATCGTGAGGTCAAGAATGGGGTGACTAGCACACAGTGAATAGTGGCTTTTGCACAATGCTTGCTGTGGAAACACAATTAGGATGTAAGCATGATAATACTGAAAATGTAAAATGTGTAACAGCCGTAGGTTATCGTGGAGATTTACAGCAGATGGGAATGTAGCTGCAACATGGCTGATAGCTGTAAAACTAATGCTGAATACTAAGCATGCCACTAAGAAAGCAGGGTAGCGCAACAAATAGAGTTAAAAATGAAGACAACTACTTAGGCTAATGCTGCTATATGCAAATGGTGATAATTTTTATGGAATGTAACTATTATACGACCATTGATTTAAAACAAAGCAAAATTTTGTACAGTGATCAATTTCTGTAGCCTAAACATTCGGTCATCGATTTTCTGCAAAGGGCAGCCCTTACCTCAACCCCAAATGCTAAAATTAATTCACATGCCTTGGGAATCTCAGAACAGTCCTAAACAACCAGCCTCTTAGCGTCAGCCAACATATCGCAGGGGAAATCTTCATTCCAAGATCCACACCATAACTCCTCAGATAAATATACATACAGTGAGATGTAACCGAGATATTCTTTTTATATATCACAACTCATAATACCAGGGGATGAATCCCTTGTGCTTCTATAAACAACAAATCCTTTCATACATACCATTGAGGTAAAACTTGTAATGTCAAAACGCCAAAACGGCTCGTCTTCTGCGCCATGTTTTACCTTGGAAGCTCTCTTGAAAAAGCGTAAAGAAATTTGCCAGGGGGTTTATGATGATGGGAGCATAATGAAATAAGAACACACAACCGTCTAAGGAAATAAGCATCCTGCTATGAGTGATACATCCATGATAAAATATAGAGCCGATACTGGAGTGCTGCCTCATAAAGAAATGTGATAAAGAGACAAAACAGTAAAAGGAAAGAGAGAAAAAGAAGAGAAAAAAAATTCTTTTTAAAATGAAATAAATTGCAGGATGATAAAGGAAATACCACGAAGATAAATGTTTGTAACAAATGCCTTAACTGATCTCTACTCGATTGACTAAATTCAGGGATTGATCTCAGCTCTTGAATGGATCAAATCCCCACAGCCCACTTGGCTATAGATCTCACCTTTCATGGGGCTCTACTGTATCCAGACTCCTGACGGAATCCTCAAAATTCTAAAAGAAAAGTACAGAATTGGCGATAAAGAGAATATGAATTCAGTGCAGTTCAATAACACAAGAAAACTATAGTGAAGATAATGCTGCATTGTGAATGGGTGAAATTCCTGGTATGATGATGTTAGCACTAATTAACAAAGTATTTGTAAAGTCACGATGTGGCAAACCCATACGCAGATGAGAGGTTACCACGATATAAAAAAAAAACGATGACAGGATATCGATTCTGCAAGAGAACGAGATGGATGAACATAACATAATTGAAGAGTCGATCGAGCACAGTTCAAAGCAGGAAATCAAAGATATCAACAAGAAGTTGGAGTATAATGAACAACCCATATCACCAAACACAAATATGAAGGATGGGTATGACGCGATGCCCAATTGCTGTAAGGCATTATGACCCAAAAATCCTAATAAAACAGGGAAAAATGAATGAAACTTGATTACAGAGCAAACCCTATTATAAGGATATGATAAGTAATCGAATCTCAATGCATGCAGAAAAAGGAAATTTACGAATGCCAATCGATTATTCACAAAACAAAACAAAGCAAAGATTAAACAGGAACTCAGAAATCATGACCAACGAATAAAGAGAAGGAGTAACATGAGTCATGGATTATGAAAATTAAATACAAAGAGGGATATCATGAGGGCAGCGGTATTATAATGCATCAGGAATATAATGACTAATGAAGCACCATGCCCTTAGATGGAACGAAATTACAAATAAAATGAGAATAAATGTTGGAGCAGAAATACTCCATTCCTGTGGCAATAGGCGGGTCGACTTTGCTATATGCAGGTCGACCCTGCCCTTTATGCTCAAACTAAAGACAAAGGGGAATGAAATCAGGAGACAGAAAATATTGTAAACCAGGGAAGATTTATACAGAAAATCAAAGTAGTGGAGAAGTGATAGCTCTTACCTTGGCTCTCTTGGATGGTGGTGGCAGATGATCGATCCTTTAGAAATCCAATCCGATTATGAGGATGTTTGGCTTGGCAGGAAGCTGCTGATGGGGGGAATCAACCCGATCCTTTACAATCGATCAGAAGAGGCAAGGTGATTGAGTCCTTTGCCACAGGATCTTCTGGCTATGTTGGGGTCCGGATGATGAGAAGCGAAGAATCGATGGACTCTGGTGGGCGATAAGGGAAATTCTGCGTGAAGGTGGATGGAGCCGATGAAGAGGGATGGAGTCGAAGACCGATAGATGGATCCCCCAAGTGTGGGGAATGGTTCCCTTTTTAAAGAAGCCGGAGAAAACTCCAGAAGAGCTTCCGTTAACGATGGAGGGTTTTTGAGAGAAGAAGGGGGATTTGTTGTAGATCGAGGGTGGAGAGATGAAGCCTGCCAAGCTGTTGGCGATCGAGGGTTTTTGAATGGGGGTGACAGCCATCGGAGGGTGGATGGAGAGTAGATTGCACATGGGGCTGGCTTGGGAGCAAAAGGGTGAAGGTTTCGCACATGGGGTTGCCCGGCAGAAGCTTCGTGAAGGAAATTTCGAGAGAGAGAGAACCGGGACAAAGAGAGCGAACCGGGACAGAGAGGGTGAGACGATGAGAGAGAAAAATCGTGAGTCAAAAAGAAAAATGAGACAGAGAGAGAAAATGCGAGTTTTCAAAAAAAAAAAGAGTTTTTCAAAATCCGATTTTTGTTTCTTTTTTTTTTGTTCTTTTCTTCATTTTCTGATTTTTTTGTTATTTTTTGGAAATAAGATTCTAAAACCTAAGCAGTATGAAGGCTAAAACTAGTTTTTGGCATTTTTGATAAAATTTACAAAAAGAGAAGTTTTTGAAAGTTTGGGTTTGATTTCTTCAGAAAATGGGTTTGAACCCAAGTTTTTGAGAAAATATTTGAGTTTTTGGAACTCGAATCGAGAAATGCAACATGATGGATCCAAACGGATGTCTGAGGGACTGTCCGAGCTGTTTAAAAACTATTTTTGGTATTTTTCGTAATTTTAATTTAAAAGTTGGACAATGAGACTCAGATTTGGATCTGGACAATGGATCCAGATCCGAACTCAATTTAAACATATAAAATGAATTTAATTTCAGTAAAACTTGAGAAATGAACTGGAATTTAGATTTAGAAATGACTCGTTTGCTCAAAAAATAAATTTAGGGGTAAAAATAGAATATTTATAAGATTTTGAAAAATTTGGGGTGTTTACAGATGCCCCTCTTTGCTACTAAGCCGGTTGAAAGCCGAGCTTACTGGCAAAGAAACACTCCAAATTTTGCAAAATGCCCCAGTCAGTCGATCTGAGCTGGGTGTGGAAGAATTATTTTTGAAAATATGGCCTCTCAGGCATCAAAACCTTATCCTGAATGGTTTCGGGGACGAAATCCTCGACAATGATATGATTGAATAATAGAAATGAGGAAATCGTGATGGGACTTTGGGTGAAAATCCCAGGGATGGTGAAAGATAAGAATTTTGATCAAGTCTCATGGGTGAGACAAGATCAACCCTTTGGAATGACTCAGGTTTATCCCTTAACCTGGATGAGACAAAGATAGATCAAGATAATTTGGATGGGGAAAGGAAACATAAACGGACCTCGATGGGACATTTTGAGGGAAATGCCTCATGAGATGAAACTCAAGGACAATCTTTTCCTGGATGGATGTACAAAGAGCACAGATTCCTTTGTGGGGAAAACCATGATGGGATGGGAAGGATTGCATCATCTAAATGAGGCTCAGGTTTAACCCAAACCTAAAAAAAAGGTACCTCGCGGAGCGAGGTTCAGGCTTCACCCTTATCCTGAGAGGGACGACCATACAGAATCTTTGAGTGAAGAAACCGTGATGGGACAACAAATGCATCGCCGAAGCGAGATTCAGGTTTAACCCTTGACCTGAGTGGGAGATGATGTGGAATCTTCGAATGAAGAAACCGTGATGGGACTAGAAAGGACATCTAGTCGAAAATGGGACTCAGGTTTAACCCTAACCTGAACGGAAGGTACCTCGTGAAGTGAGGTTCAGGCTTAACCCTTAACCTGAAAGGGACGACCATACGGAATCCTCGAATGAAGAAACCATGATGAGGCCTTCGGAATTTGGATGAACAAATCCAAAAGGGGTTTGCGAGAAGAGAAAATCAAGGGATTCCCTAAAGCTTGGAAAAGGGATGATCTTGGGCGCCTCATTGCTGAGACTAAAATCAGCTTTCAAAAAAACAGACGACCTCTCGCAGAAGGTTTGGGTGGTACCTCGAGGAGCGAGGTAACATGTTTAATCCTTAGTCTGAAAGGATATATAATCCTCGAGGAGCGAGGAAAACTGTGATGGGCCTCTAGACTTTGCACAACAAGTCCAAGAGGGGTTTTGCAAAAGGATAAAAAATGGGGGTCCGTAAAGCTTAAAAAGGGGTTGTTCTTGGTCGCCTCATTGCTGAGACTGAAAATAGCTTTTGACAATAGCAGATCTTTTGCAAAAAAGCTCAGGTTTAACCCTTATCCTGAGCGGGAACTGCCCATAGTGGGACAGTGGGGAACACAGGGAAGTGTGCAAATCTGAGAGCGCTCAGATCAGACGGAAGGAAAGGACTTTTCAGTCCTAAAGAGGAATGACGTCAGGATATGTCAAAACGGACATCAAGTTCACACTTCATGTTGGGATAACTAGAAAATATTGCCAATAAGATGCCAAAATTGTAGTTGATTCAGAATGATTGAATTGTGCTTATGTGTGAAAAATGTCACCTCTTTCTACCTAGAGTATTTAGCTCCAATTGGGCTAACTCTGTAGAATTGAGAACCAAACTCAAACTTGTTAATGTTGAGCTTCTTTAAGGAAGATATCAATTTCCTTTATATGAAAAGAGAGGAAATATTCTTAGTTTCATAAAAGCAAACGAATGGAACGATATTGATAGAATAATTTCACATAGATAA
This sequence comes from Nuphar pumila, assembly GCF_984573655.1. Taxonomy (NCBI): domain Eukaryota; kingdom Viridiplantae; phylum Streptophyta; class Magnoliopsida; order Nymphaeales; family Nymphaeaceae; genus Nuphar; species Nuphar pumila. Next base: position 51,860,661 of record NC_143262.1, on the reverse strand, counting down.
AGATGATTCTTGGCAGTTTCGGGCAGTTTGATATCCTGGGCATTTCCCATGATGATCTGTTTGCACTCTTTTGAACCATGGAGCTTTCCGGGTTCTTTTACATCCTCCTTTATTTTGGAGATGTCCTGACTTTTTTCTCTTTTTCGAGGAAGGGTACATCACAAACTCCTTCATCTTGGAGATGCTTCGATCCTTCCTTTTCTTTCTCGGGAATTATGACATTGGTTCTTGGGTTGAAATCTCTAAATGATAGCAGAAATCAAATATCTTTTAGGGTTTGTCGGTAGGTTCATCGCATCCGTCTTCATCTCGACGGTGATCCGAACTTTCTCTGGAAGGATCCGTCACAAACTCCGTCATCTTGGAGATGTTTCAAATCTTCTTTGGCCCCGGGGGTCTACTCGCTTAATTCGCTTTCATCTTGACGACAATTGAGAGATCCCTTTTGCGGATATTTGATTGCAGCTTAGCTTGGATGACTGAGGAGATATGGATTGAGTAGGTTCTTTTCTTACTGCCCAGGATATTTCCACTGTCTTACTGCCAGAAGAATGATCTTTAAGAATGTGCCATAGCTATGATCAATATCAGTTCACTTATGGCTTTTCAACACCATTGAATTTTTTCTTCGCTGGTCATATTGAAGATTTTTCTTCGTCCTCTTGGTTGATCAACGGAAAAAGCTTGAATTTTGTTCTCTCTTCGCAAAAGTCTTGCTCTTTTGGAGATAATACTAAAGGTAGTTTGAGACAATTCTTTGTGCGATGAAAGCTTTGAGATCAATAATGACTTTTGATAGCAAATTGGCAAAATATCCTTGAAATCCTCGATGAAAGAAATCGCTTGATATCAAATCGACACGTCCATGACAAAATTCTCCTCTCTTTTTCCCCAAAAAGAGAGACTCAGGCTTAAGACCTTACCTGAATGGGAAGTTGGAAATATTCCTCTCTTCCCTGAAAGAGGAGGTGTTTGCAAAATGGAACTTTCGAAGAGAAATTAAGTTTTCGTCAAAACTCCCTATCTCTAGGCTTCTCTTATGGAAAGGCGGCCGAAAAACAAAGCTGAGAAAGTATCACAGAGGAACGAGTCCATCAAACTCTCCCTAGAAGAGGGTCCTCTGTGAAGGGGTTTGGCCAAAGATGAGAAAAACAAAGGGCCACAAAAGAAACGAGCTTCCGTCGAAGCTCTCCCTAACCAAAAAGGGCTCTTTTGTGCAAAGTTGGTTGTTGTTTTTGCAAACTGTTCGCGAAGAAAATGAGTCCCTTCAAAACTCTCCCTGGAAGAGGGTTCTTTGCGAACGGAAGATGGTTGCATGCGAAAGAAACGAGCTCCCTCGAACTCTCCCTGAAGAGGGTCCTTCGCAAGAAAAGATTGATTTTTGATAAAATGATAACCCGAAGGTTGAAATTGAGAATTTATAGCTTGAAATGATGATGTTTGGTTAGCACAAAGGCTGAACCTGGATGGCTAACTGATTAGTCAGCCAAACACTAGCATGAGCGCTAGATGTACTAGCACGAGCACTGGATTTCGAAAAATGCCCCAGTACGAGCGCTGGGTTTTGAAAAATGCACACCAGTACGAATACTGGATTTTCGAAATGCACACCAGTATGAGCACTGGGTTTTCGAAATGCACACCAGTACGAGCACTGGGTTTTCGAAATGCACACCAGTACGAGCACTGGGTTTTCCAAAAAAAGAGGATTTGAAAAATGAGACCGACATTCGAAGATACTTGAGAATTAAGCGAGAATGATTGCCGGTGTTTCAGGATTATCCCTTATCCTGAAGGGGAAGAAGGATAGAATTTAATGAAGGGAAATTGATATAAAAATTTAGAAAATCAACAAAGATTAACAAAACTTTTATTTTCAAAGGAATCCTCATAGGTAGCGTTATTGCTCCTACGAGGGATCTCAGGATTTTCCCTTATCCTGAATGGGAACACCTTGGACAACGAGCATCAGGTTTATCCCTTAACCTGAAAGGGTTAAAGAATAAAAATTGATAGAATTTAATGAAATTGATGGAAACTTGACAAAAAATTGATAAAAATAACAAACTGACGAAAGTTTGATTAAATTGAAGATGAAATGAATGCAACTAATAAAGATAACAAGATTAACTGAAAAATTGAGAAGATTTTTTTTTGAAAAAGAGTTTGTCTGATCCTGCCTGCATATGATGAAGGAAGATAAGTATAAATCAAAATAAAATGCCCCAGTATCAGGGGGGGGGGGAATGTGAGAAGAATATTGCTTTATTTGAAAAGACTTTTGAGGAGTACAAAAGGCTATAACGAACAATTTAAGTGTAAAATCTCTTCAGGTGTAAGGCATTAATGGGATCGGGCAGTTCCACTCCATCTGCGTTGATCAGACGATAGGAATTGCGAGGCAGCGCTTCCTTAACCACATAAGGGCCTTCCCAATTGGGTGACCACTTGCCCTTCGACCGATGCTTGAGATGAGCCGTCGATCTGAGCACAAGATCATTGACTCAAAATCTTCTCTCAATGACTAATTTGGCGTAATGCTGAGCTATCCTTTGACGATAGGCCTGAGCGTGCTCTTCTGCCTTGAGCCTTTTTTCATCTAATAGATCAAGCTGTACCAACCTCTGCTGCTGATATTGGTCGAGCGGAAGCTCGATGAGTGATGCAAACTTGAGTGCAGGCTTCTGAACATGGAGAGGTAACACTACCTCAGTCCCATAAACGAGTTCTGAAGGAGTAGCATTGGTTGGAGTCCGAATGGTAGTTCAGTACGCCCACAATGCATCGTGCATCTTCTCGTGCCAATCGCGGCCTGTCTCCACGGTCCTTTCCAGCATGCGGATTAAAATCTTGTTGGTGGCCTCAGCCTGGCCATTCCCTTGAGGATAGTAAGGAGCTGAGAAGTGGTGATGAATCCCGAACTTCGAGCAGAAGGTCTTCATCTTCTCATTCTTGAAATGACTGCCATTGTCTGACACAATATCGTGTGGGACGCCGAAGCGGCAAAGAAGATTCTTATGAATAAACGAAACCACGTGTCGGCCTTCTACTGTTCGCAGAGTTACAACCTCGACCCATTTGGTGAAGTATTCTGTAGCTGCGAGGAAGTATTTGTGGCCATTTGATGCAGAAGGAGTGATCAGACCCACCACGTCGAAGGCCCACATTGAGAAGGGCCAAGGAGAGACCACAAATTGCAAGTATGCGGCTGGCGCATGAATGGAAGGTGCGTGCATTTGACATTTGACGCACTTCCTTACGAATTGATGGCAATCCTGCTGTATAGTTTTCCAGTAATATCCTGCGCGGATAATCTGCTTGACGAGTGTTTGGTAGCCGACGTGGCCGCCACAAATTCCCTCGTGTGCCTCTTGGACCACTTCCATGGCTTCGTCCTTATCTAAGCATCTGGCACACTTAGAACTGAACCCACGATGGTAGAGAGCATTGGCAAGGATGAAATAGCGGACTAACATGCGTTGAATTGCACGTTGCTCCCTTCTTGGCATGTCTGGTGGGAATTCACCAGTTTCGATAAAACTTTTGATGTCTTGATACCAAGGTTTCTCCTTCTGAGCGGCCTGGTTTACTCGCTCAACTGGAATGTAGGCAGGTTGATCAAGTTTTCCGATCTCGAAGGAACGACAGGATTCACTGTCTTTAAAAGACAAAATAGAGCCTAAGCATGCTAAGCCATCGGCTATGTGATTGTGTTCCCTCTTGACATGATTGAGCTGAAATTCTTCAAGGTTGCCTATGAGAGCTAAGGCAATCTTCTGATAAGGGATTAACTTTGAATCCTTGACTTGCCATTCAGCATTAACTTGACTGATAACAAGTAATGAGTCGCCGAAGGCGTGTACTCTCTTGACATCAAAGCTTTGCAACATTTTGAGGCCTTGTATTAGAGCTTCATACTCGGCCATGTTATGAGTACATTGGAAATTGAGCTTGAGAGAATAAGGGAGCATCTCCTTTTCGGGAGTGATCAACAAGATCTCAATCCCTATACCAGACATATTTCTGGCTCCATCAAAGAATAGAGTCCAAATTGGGGATTCTTGAATACTGCAAATACGATCGTCAGGGAAATCATCTTCTGCTTTGATCTCTTCTGTTAACGGGAAATCTGCCAACTGATCTGCGATGGACTGACCCTTGACTGACTTCTGAGAAACATATTCCAGGTCATACTGCATCAGGAGGACTTGCCATTTCGCAATCCGTCCAATAAGGAAAGGCTGCTTAAGGATGTACTTGAGAGGGTTAAGTCTTGACAAAATTTTGATCTCTGAGGCCATCAGATAATGTCTTAACTTCTGACACATCCATACCAAGGCTAGACATGTCTTCTCCATCTGAGAATATCTTTTCTAATAATCGATGAAGGTCTTGCTGATGTAGTAGATGGCATGCTCTATCCGCCTGCCTTCCTCATACTGTGCAAGAAATCTGCCACAAGCATTGTGGTTGACGAAAATATATAAAAGGAGTGGTTTTCCGAGTTCTGGTGGCTTCAGAACAGGTGGATTGAGAAGATACTGCTTGATGCGCTCAAATGAGAGCTGGCATTCTGGTCTCCATTCAAATTTCACTTCTTTTCTCAGCAAGTGATTGAAGGGCTCGCATCTCATGGCCAAATTAGAGATAAAACGCCGAATTGACTGAATACGACCTTGAAGGCTTCGCAGCTCTTTAAGATTGGTGGGAGGCGGCATATCAATGATCACCTTTGCCTTGGCAGGATCCACCTCTATGCCTTTTTTGCTGATCATGTAGCCAAGCAGCTTGCCTGACTCTACTCCGAAGACACATTTCCCTGGGTTGAGCCTCAGCTTGTAGAGAATAAGTCTTTCAAAGACTTGGCCAAGAGCATCAAGATGATCCTCTCCTTCTTTGGACTTGACCAGGATGTCATCCACATAGGCATCCATGTTTTTGTGCATCTGGTCATGGAAGATAACTGCCATTGCTCTCTGATAGGTTGCCCCAGCATTCTTGAGTCCAAACGGCATGACTGTATAGCAAAATGTATCCCAAGGCGTAGTAAAAGAAGTTTTGGATTGGTCACGAGCGGCCAATTTGATTTGATTATAGCCTGAATATTCATCCATAAAGGAGAACATGGCATGGCCTGCCGTGCTATCGATCAGAAGATCGATGTTGGGGAGTGGATAATCATCCTTTGGGTGGCTTTGTTCAGATCTCTGAAATCGATGCAGATTCGGACTTTGCCATTCTTTTTGGGAACTGCCACGATGTTCGCCAACCAGTCTGGATACTCAATGATCCGAATGAATCTTGCCTTTAACAACTCCTCAAGTCCTTCTTTAACTTGTGGTGCTACTCGGGGATCCATTTTTCTAAGTTTCTGCTTGATTGGTTTGCAATCCGGCTTTAACACAAGGCGATGCTCGACTAACTTGGAGTCTAAGCCTGGCATATCCTCATAAGTCCAAGCGAACACTTCCTGATGCTGTTTGAGGAAGTAGATGAGCTTTTCCTTCTCATCTAAACTTAGACTGGAACCAATTTTGAGGATTCTTGGATCGTCTTCCGAACCAATATTGACATCCTCCGTTGAATCTTGAACCAATGGCGATGGTTCATCCTGCTTCTGAATGCTGGCAAATCTTGAATTGTCGAGTCGAATTCTGCCAACTCTTCAATCTGCTCTATCATTTTGCTGACTTCTGCCCCTGCCTTCATTTTGCATGTTCTGGCCGGTTTATTTTGAAAAAAGTTGGTATTGATAACGAGCTTTTTGAACGATTTAGGAGCCATGATCCCGGCAATCCTGAAAGCAAAAAGAAGGCCTCTGAGAAAAGGGTAAAAATGTTCGAAAAATAGCCTTTTGTTCAGAAATGAAGAATGACAACATAGACAAGGATATAAGTAGAGAATTTGCGTACACCAAGATGAACAGAGAAAACAAACTTTTCATTGATTAAGCAAACTTTGATATTTACAAGTGATCGTTTGAAGGAGAGAAAGAAACTGGGGCGGATCTTGCCCTTACAAGATGACAGAAAGAAAGGAAAAGGCAGAAAACACTGGCATTGTCTTCTTTACTGGGCTCCCTTGACGAAGGTGGTCTTCCTGCCGGATGACTGACCTGTGAAACCCAAGCCTGCACCGGTGACATGCTGAGCGGGGACGATCGGCTCCAGAATGTCGTCTTCATCTTTGCCCAGGCCCCTAAAGGGTTGGTAACCGTGCTTCATTAGAAGATCAAATCCTTTCCTTGTTTTTGAGAACTGGGGAAAAAAGCGGGTGATCTTTGAATGAAGTGCAATCGAGGCGTCCCCCTAGCTTGAAGAAGCGAGGTCCCTGCCACTGAACTACTGCAGTGACATTTTCTGTCGGCTGGACTTCTTTCAATTTCAGCATATCCAGGCTTTCACTCAGATTGATCTCGTCGACTTCCCTGATGCTGGGGATGTCGGCGGTGAAAGTAGGACGGGGAATCATCGGCTGCGGGAGTCGTTCTTTCGGGTCCTCTCCTAGGATCGTAGTGATCATGCCTCCCTTCGACCACTTGATGCATTGGTGCAAGGTTGATGGAACATCATTGGCATTGTGAATCCAAGTGCGTCCAAGCAATAGATTGTATGTTGGTGGTACATTGACCACATGGAAGAGTACAGTATGCACCGAATAGTTGATGAAGATCTCGAGAAATATCTTCCCCTTGGCTGTCTGCCCATGATTATCAAAACTGTAGATCGTGATCGGATCCGGGGTATATTCTTCTTATTTTAGGCCCAATGCCTTGGCCGTCATCTCAGGACAGATATTGAGGCTGCTGCCTCCATCGACGAGCACATGAGGGACTGTCATGCCCCTGGCTCGCACGACTATGTAAAGTGCATTGTTGTGGAATGAATGAGGTTTTGGCAAATCCTCATCCGAAAAGGTGATTGGCGCATTCGTCATTGCTTGATTGACGATCTGAGCCATGTCTTGCGGTGTTGTGCTAGGTTTGACTTTGATCTTTCTGAGCAGATCTTCTAGCACTTGCTGGTGCTCAGGTGAAGCGTGGGTCAGGTCTAAAATAGAAACATTGGATAAAGCAGTGATCGGCTTCTGAACTGACCCTAAAGCTTCTTCTTTCTTCGAAGCTGCCTTGATAAAGCGCTTCGGGATTCTGGGGACCATCTTGGCAATTTCCATCGTTGACTTTGTTGGTTTACTGGGAAATGCAGTGACATCCGCCCTCTTGGCGGAAGACTGTGCTTGACGAAGGACCAGGACTTGATGTTGATCCTGAATGTCCTGCCTAGAACATGGTTGGATACTGCCTTGCAGAGAGAATACTTGCTCTGTAACGACTGAAGTTGAATGTTTAGGAAATGGTTTGGACAAGATTTCTGGCTGCTGCTCATCCTCGTCCTCAATTAGCATGTTTTTGTCAATACAATCCTGAATGATGTTTTTGAGGACAAAACAGTGTTCGGTGTCGTGTCCGACAGTCCGATGGAACTTGTAGAATTTATCAGTCCATTTACCCATAGCGACGGGGGGATTTGCCACCTTGGGGAGTTTGATCATTCCTTTCGACATCATATATTCTAAGATGTCTTCACGGGACTGTTCTAAAGTTGAAAACTCTCGATCATAACTCCAACCCTCGTGCTTTGGCTTATTTGACTGCTTTGCTTCAGGCTGAGGCACTGATTGAACAGGATGTGGCTTAACAAATTTTCCTTTCTGGGCTGCAGAGTTTGTTCTTTCGGCCCTGGGATGCCCTGAGTTTTTGCTGTGATTCTTCTTGCTTTTCTTTTTGACAGAACTACCGCTGTTGTCTGAAAAATCCGTGGAATAAGCAGCATGAGCCTTTTTCTTCTGCTCAGGGTTTCCTCGGACGAAAGGGTAACCCTCATATAGGCCATTATCCAGGCCGGTCTCGAGCCACTCGACTCTCTCAATCAGTTTGATGAATGACTTGGCAGACGAAGTAGAAATGAGGTTCCTCATAGGCTGGGCAAAATTATTCAGAATAATCTGCAGGGCGTGCTCCTCTGGGATGGGAACTTTCATTCTGTTACAAGTGCTTCTCCACCTGTGGATAAATCGATGGCTTTCTCATTCTCCATCTGTTTTAAATTGTACAGATGATTGAGGGTTGGTGAGGCTTCGACATTAAACATGAAGCGCTCAATGAACAAGTTCACGACCTTATCAAACTCTCGTAGTTCGATAGGATTAATGTGGTCTGCATACCACCTGGCCGCTACCCCTTCTAAGCTGCGAGGAAAGCAAATGAATAACGCTCGATTGTCTTTCCTAAAACGGCCGCATTCGGCATAAAAGGTGGCCAAATGAGCCTTGGGGTTGCTGGTTCCATCAAATTTAAGGAACTTCCGAGGGAGATTCTCGAGATTGTCATCCCCGTCCAGGCCATTATAAAAATCTTTGCCAGAATAGGTTTGTTTTCCCTTGCTCTTGGCCTGGATATCCTTGATGGCCCGATTCATTTCTTTCATCTGCTCTTGCATCGGGTCATTAGTCGGAACGGGCTTGTTGATTGATTCGGGATCTGCAGCGGTCTTTACAAACTGCGGTGGAGGATTCTGATAAACAAACTGCCCTTCCTCTTCCGATTCATCTTCTACTGATTCCGCTTCTTCAGAAGTGGTGTCAGGCTGTACTTTCTTTCTAACAATCCTGACTGGTTTCTTCACAGCCTTCTTCTTTGGCTTGTTTTTTGGAGCAACTTCTTTCTGACTGGCCTCGGCCTGCTCGGACATCATTTTAGTCATTATTCTTTTGAACAGATTATACATGGTAGGATCTATACCATCTGTTTGATTCTGTCCCCTGACCGATTTGGGAGAATCCATCCCTTCGGCCTCACTATCGCTGTGTTGAGGAACTGTTTCTTTTCCTGCCCTTGTTACAACCATTTTGCCAATGCCAGTGATTTCCTGTGAAGGTGAAAGGAATGATTAGGGTTTGAAGGAAATTTTTTTTTTGAAAATGCGATTTTTTTTTTAGGAAAAGACATGAAAGAAGGAATTGATAGACAATTTAGATAAGTTATCCCGTCACCAGGGATTGGGTTACTACAAAATTTTTGCAGTGACTGTGTCACCTTTTGTGGCAACAAAATGCGCCTTATGACCTAGGTGAGGTCGTCTATCATGAAGAGAGATAATCGAAGGAAGAATATACAAAAAATGGGTCTCATCACTTGGGATGAATTCGTAACTACATGAAACAATAAGATTTGGCCATAAAAAGCTTTTATCAGAATAAAAGTTTGCATTTTCATTAATGACAAAATTTTAAATACAAAGAGAAGGTGGGCAGACAGTTTTCCACCATTCTCGATACTCTGATGATACATTAGGACCAGGAAATATAGACAAAGGAATGAAAGAGTCCCAAGTGTATTTGGCGACGTGGTATGCTCCAGACCACTGATCTGACCGTAGATCGAACTCTAGCATACGGCCTGTCGGGAAGCGAGTGTTGACACGAATCTGCCACTGTGAGAACTGTCGAAAACACCTCTCTGGCTGATAGTTGACGCAGAAGAAAGGGCCGAGCAATCTGTAGCGTTTATCACGAGCATAGGTGTATCGAGGAACGGTCTCTCTTCTGTCGAAGAAGTCCCAAACGATTTCCTCCTGATGCAACTTCTCGATCAACGCTCGGCACTGAATGGCTGACTTCGGCTGCTTGTTGCTGAATCTGAAAGAACTGGCTTTTGACGGCACATGTCGCAGGAACGACGACTGTAAGGCATACGTGCACCCTTCTACCAAAATGGTTTCTCCGAGGGCGAAACGAGCTAAACCTCTGTAGAGAAAGGCTAGAGCTGCCATGGATACTGAAAGCTGACGGGTCTGCTTGCTTCCCCACCTTCGAAAAAGTTGGGTGACTCTGACATCGATGAAATTCTGACCATCCTGAAAGAATGCCAGCCCTACTGTGCATAGGACCATGGCATGCTGAATTCTTTCTTTCGCTGCTCGAGATAAGGTATCGACTTCTTCGTAGGCTCCATACTTGTTGTAGAGTTCGAACAGATCGATGAATTGACTTCCGTTGATCTCTGCGAGAGGCCAGGATCTGCTCCATGTAGCTTTGGCCAATGCTTCTCGAACATCTACCCTTTTGACATTGATCAAGAACTGTTGCTCGACCGGGTCGTCTAGTTGACCAGCTAGTTCTGGCAACCCCATGATGTCACTGAAATCGTCCATTAGCATAGTCATCTCTCCCCATGGAAACCAGAATGTACAGGTTCGTGGATTCCACCGCTCTGCCATAGCTTGAATCAGACTGCCATTGATGGTTCGCTTGCCAACTGCCGATGCCATCTCCAATCCACAATCATCCAAGTGGTCTGAGAACATACGCGAGAAGGCGGTGAACCAAGAATAGTACCACCGAGGGAAGAAGTTACGAGACTGGATGACCCGATGATCTGGGGTTCCATCCCTTATTTGATAGAAGACATGATCCCAAGGAAAGATAGCATCGGGAGATTCGGATGCCATCGGAGTGATACTGAGGCAAAAAGGAGGAAGAGAATCAGATAGAATGTAGTACTTACGGACAGATTTTGATGGAAGAAGAGGATATACACAACTCCTGGAAATTTTTGAAAGACCAAGGGGCTTAGGAAAAGATTTTCCAGGGCTTTTAAGAAAATTTTTGGCACAAGAAAAGAGAAAAGAATGTAGGTAAAGGAAAAATATACACCTGGTGTTTTTGAAAAATAGAGGAAAATTTTGAATAGTATACACCCAGGGTTTTGAAAAAAAAGGGTTCGACATATATAGGAGAATACAATAAAAGATTACACAATCATAGCTGCACAAACAAGGATGCGCACACAGCACTCCCTAAAGGCTGACTCTATATGCAATATTTGAAATAGCTTGTAGGACCTTAATCCTAACTCTATGGTTCAGATCATCTGACTCCAATCAAGGTATGCTGATATACTCAAGCCGAAGCTTGAAGTACGTGGCATATAAGATATTTCTCCGGTTCTAAGGTAAGGGTTTCCCAACATCCTTGAGCACCTACCGATATACCTCGGACTATGGCCCTTAGATACGTGGTAGGGGGGCGCGAACCCAAATGAGTGGTCCAGTTGTGAGGCTCTCTCCCGAACTATGGTTCAGTGAGACAACCCAGCAACGTGAAGACCGGGACAATATAGGCAGGGATGTTTTCAAAATATGATCAACATGCAATAAAATCAGAAGGCTCTAATGCAAGTCCTAAAAGAGATAGATTTAAATAAAGAGAAGCATACACTTGCATACATTGTTTTGCATTCAATCCCTGAAATTTGAGGAGAGTTGTATTTCAGACCTAAGTCTAATGTGAACATGGAATAATCTCCTCAATGTGGTCCTACCAAACCATACTTAGATCCTATATGCAATGATGTCAGCTTTAGGACAGAGTCTAGGCTCCTAAGGTTTGCATGAAATGTAGCTGACATATGTTAGAATAAAGACTTTAGACTATATTAAAGCAAAGCAAAGGCATAGATCCAACCAGACGAAGACGAGTCCCATCTCGGTCGCCAAAACTGTGATCATCGCAAAAAATTTTCCTCTCTCTCTTGTGGTTTCTCTCTCTTCCTTCTCTTTTCCTTTTCTAACCTCTATTTTCCTCCTTTTTGGAGGGGAGAAAATAAAAGAAAGAAAAGAAAGAGAGAAGAGAAAAGAAAGAAAGAGAGAGAGAAGAGGAACTCTTTTGCGCGGTCTCACTTGACCTTAATTTGAAAATATTTAGAAATAACTCACCTCCATTTTGAAAATTTGCGGGAAAATGGACAGACGGGATTCGCTCGTCAGTACGAGGTTCGATCGTTTCTGGCGCCTTTACCAGGGGTAATCGAACCAAGGATCGAATCTATGCCTTTTGCTTTGCCTAAATATAATCTAAGAATTTATCCTGAAGATCTAAATGCACAAAGAATTATGCTTGTGCGATGCAGAAATGTATGCTTCTTTTGAAAAAGATGTTTTGAAAATTTCCAAGTATTCTGAGATGAACTTGATAATAGGGTGAATAAATGGTTGAATCTAACTTTAGAACTTGAGATAGATCAGAGAAGTTCTAAGTTTTTGCAGTGAATCGGAATTGGGAGAATAAATGAGGAGGAATGACTTGAAGTTTTAAAATGAGAGGAAATGAAGTTTCAAAGTAAAAAATGGACTTTGAATTTGAATTTGAATTTGAATTTAGGAAAGGAAATAAAGTTTTGAAGTGATATTGAATTTGAATTTTTAGAATGGGAAAAATCGAATGGTATTTAAGAATAGAAATGGATTTAAGAGATTCAGATTAGGTTCGAAAATGGAATTGAAATCTAGAATTGGAATTAGATTCCGGATGCTAAACAGAATGAGACCCGAGATTCGGAATCTAAGATGGACCTGAGTTCTGGATCCATGGGTGGATTTGGATATGAAGTCTAAGATCCAAATGTAGAATTGGGTTTTTGATCCTAAGATGGATTTAGATCTGAAGTCTGAGATCCAAGGTGAAATTGGTTCTGGATCCTATGAGAGAATTGGATCTGAAGTCTAAGATCCAAAGTAGAGTTGGACTCTCGATCCTAAGATGGAATGGATCTGAAGTTTGAGATCCAAATATAGAATCGGGTTCTAGATCCTAAAATGGATTTGGATCTGAAGTCTGAGATCCAATGTAGAATTGGATTCTGGATCCTAACATGGATTTGGAGTTTAAATTCATAAGATGAATCAAGAACTTCCAAGTTCAAATTGAACTTGAAATTTAGAATTTTGAATATACAAACGAATTTCAAAGTCAAATTAGACCTTGAGTTTTTGAAGTTTTGTAAACACCCCAAATTTTCACCCTCATCCAGTACTTACATTTCATGTGTCATTGCATATCATTGCATGCATTCGGCATACCATTTCATTGCATCGCATAGCATTGCATGTCATCCCATCTCATTTTCGAGATCCAGCACTCTTGTTTTCAAAACATTCAATCCAGATTTGAATTTTAAAGCTTTTATTTCAAAATCAATTTTAAAACCTGGGTTTTTATTCAATACTCTGTCATTTTCCAACCCCAGGACTTTATATTTCGAAATATTTTCTCAAGGAAACAATCTGGATTCATTTCAAATTCAAATTTTAATCGATTTCAATTCACAGATGAGACCCATTGAGGTGGTGTCGCTTCTGAATTTCTCTATTCATCAAATTTCTCAAATTTTTGAAAGTTTCAGTCCGATCAGGACTCTATCCCAGAGTCCAAATCCAGTCAAAAATCTGTTTTGAAGTCTGTTTACTTCCATCTTCAGTCTTTTTCGGTTTGTTTTCAAAATTTAGGTCATTTTACAGAGTCTAGTTAGTTCAAAACTCTATTTTAGAGTTCGGTCGAGTTAAGAGTCTAACCCTGACTGTGTTTTCCGACTTATTTCATCATTTCTTGATAAAATCTTTCAAAAATTTTTACATTTTGAATTCTAAAATTTAAAATCTCAGAGTCCTAAGAGTTCAGGATTCTAACTCGGAGTTCCAGTTCGCTTGAGACCCTATTTTCAGAAATCTTGAAGTTCAAATATCAATTTTAATCCCTTTTCAAAGCCATTTTCAGTGTTTATTTCAAAATTTCCAAAACTCGATGTGGGCCCACTCAGTTGGCACCATATCCAGAGGAATTCTAACTCAGTTAGAACCTTATGCCATTTCAAAAATTCTAATTTTAAGATTACTTTTGAAAATCCTTTTGAAAACTCCTTCAATTTCAAGTTTTAACATCATCTTTTTGTAAAAACTCAAGTAGGGCCCACTCGGGGTGGCGCCATATTCGAGTAAGTCAGGGCTAGACTAGGGTTAGTCAGTGTCTTGGTTAGTGTTAGAGGTTTAGAAGAGTCAAAATTCATTTTAAAAACTCATTTTGAAGTTTAGTTTTTAAAACTAGTGTTTTTAAAAGGTGTTTTAAAATTCAAATGTTAAAAATGCCAAGTGGCATTACATTTGGGGATTTTTTAGGAGAGTCTAGGGGTTAATTAGGTATTAAATAGGATAATTTAGGCTAGGGGTAGGATAGTCTTTACACCCCAAAATCGCCCACATTAGAGAGTCCAAAAATTTTAGAAAACTTGATTTTTTAACCTAAACAAATTTTCTTTATAAAGAGGCCCCATGGGGGATGATTTTTCCAGCCACCTCCTATTGGATTCTTGGAGCTTCTCTCTCCTCTCCAGCCTTCCTCCATTGCTGCAACTCCAAGATCTAGGCTTGGACACCCCTCCTTATGAAGATCCAACCATGGTTTCACCTCAAGAACCATCAAGAATCATCAAAAATGATCCAAGAAGGTGATCTAACCCTGTTTTGGATGATTTACAGGGATTTTAATCCATTAGAATTGATTTTAATATGATTCTTTACATTATTAACCAATAAAATATATGATTTGCCCCTTTTAATGGGTTAAATCTATGTTTTAAAGGTGATATCAAATTCCAGCCATTGATTCCCTGTTTTTATTTTATTTTCATGGTTTATTCATGTTTGTTTTACGTTCTATAGCATAGAAATAATTTTTATTTACTGTTTTATGGTTTATTTTATTGATTTACATTAGTTAATGCATGGTTTTCCAAGTTTCTTAAATTTCTGTGTGTTTTAGGTTTAGAACAGTAAAGATAATGTTATTTCGGATTGAAGTACTCATTGTTTATTTCTGATTTCTTTATATGTGATGCATGCATGAGTTATTGAGTTACTGTAGAAAAATCAGAGGTTTTGGATCTCGGAAACCCTGTCAAAAAAATCAGACATCAAACCGGGTTTTTAAAGCTTTAAAATTGTGGTTAAAATCAAGAAGGTAACTTGCTGTGATGATATTTCTCTCATCTTATATCCGATTTTAGATCTGTAAAGTGCTATGGATTCACATTGAGTAGATCTCTCTGTTGTGAAATTTTAGGATTTTTTGATCACTGTTTAGTATTTTTCCCCTTTCAGAGAATCTGTTTTTAAATTTAAAACTCGTTAGGGTTTACCAAAACCCTAATCAGACTTGTGTTAGTCATAAATCCCAAACCACAGATCGATTCATGATCTGTAAAAAGTGAATATTATTATTTTTCTGTCTACTGTTCACCACTAAAATTTCAGAGATTTTTGTTTAGGATTGCTATTTATGTTTGTATTTTCAATCTGAAACAGCTGTTTTAATCCCTGTTAAAAGTGATATATTTTAGCTCAGATTGCCGGAAGGGTTTCTCCATAACCGGAGATGATTTTTCCGATATGTAAATTGGGAAATCTCTGTTTTTTTTCTTAGTTAGTCTCTATAAAATTTCATGGATTTTCATGGAGATTTGACCCCTGGTTTAGGTCTTGGACTGAGACTGGTTGGTGAATTAGGTCAAAAATAGCATATTTTTAGGGTTTAATGCAATTTTCGGATTAATTCAATGTCAAAAAATTATTTTTATAATTCCAATTTAACATTAGGGTTATAACAAGTGCAGGTACCAATTTTGAAGATTTTTGGAATCTGATTGATGGCTGAATTAAGCAAATTGCAAAACTGGGTTCCTGAAAGATCCAAAAACACTGCTAAAATCACAGTTTTTGTGATATTATTGGATTTTCATGCATAAGCATATATTTTTAGGGTTTAATCAAGTTTATAATCATATTAGGATGCTTTAGGTTTAATTTGATGCTCATTTGATTTCATTTAGTGCATAAAACCTAAGTTTTTACCAAAATCTAATTCAGAAAACCCTGATTTCAAGGCCATAGTCTTGCTATCGGGTGAAATTTGGTCATTTGACCTCAATTTCGAAATCCTTAACCCTAATTTCCATATTTTTAATCATGTCACATCATATTTAGCTTAGCTTATTCCATTCAAATTTCAAAACTTGCATTTTATCCAAATATCTTTCTAAAAAACCCTAATTTCAAGGCCATAGTCTTGTTATTAGGGGTATTTTGGTCATTTTGACACCAATTTCGAAATTTAATATCTTATCTTCCTTATTTATTCCATTTTATTTCATACTTTATCATTTTTATTTAAGGGAATCAAGGAAAAGGCTTATATCTAGCAAAATCCAGTAATTTCTAGATATTACTGGATAAATCTAGAAAAGGCAACATATTTTCATTAACCAAGTTTTCTAGTTTTGCAGGTACATTGAAGACTTTATTTTTCATGTATTTAAATTTTAATAGTGATGTAATTTGTAATTAAACTTTGGAATAAGAATTTACATTTCCTGCTTAGCTTAGGTTGCATTGCATATAGTTTATTTTTATAATTTTAATGTGTGATGGATGATGATTCATGCATATTTTTACAAATTCACCATGGTCTACACGAATGGCACATGCACTAGCTTCTATGAAGTTTATAAACTTGGTGGAATTTGTATTTATGGCCATAGTCAGAATACGAATGATACTCAGATTTATAATCTTCACATTAGCCACATTCAGCCTACACTCTTAGGCTAACTTCAAAAATGCACTGCATTTCTCAAAAATACAAAACGTATTTCTCAATTCCTCAAATCCATATTCATTCATTTCATGCATTTGCCAATTCCAATTCAAATCTCAATTCAAAGAAGTTCATTTCCTCAAAATCTCCCAAGTCTTATAGCAAAATCGATTTTCCCAAAAGCATTGAATTTCAAAGAATATTTCAAGTGTTTCTCAAGTTCATAAACTCAATTTTCTAAAGTTATGCAGTCAATTTCAAAGTTTGAAGTTAGAATTTTTCTAAATCTTATTCAAAAGAATATGGATTTGCCAATGATATTTCAAGTATTTCCCAAGTTCCAAATTCAAATTTTCTAAGTTAGAATTTCAATTTCCAAGTTTGAATTCAGAGAAACCAAGTCTCTCAGAATCGATTTTCACCAAATGTCAAGGATTCCTCAAAATCGATTTTATTTCTCTCAGAAGTACATTTCAAATCCCAATTCACGATTTTCCAAGATTTACATTTTCTAAATATTTCAATCATTCAAAGCAAACATCATGTTTTCAAAATGTGCATTTTCTAAAAATTCATAGCACATGCCTGATTCTATGTGCATTTAGAAATTAGAACATGATTTAGACAAGTTGAATAGAGTAGAGCATAAGATTGATCCTTGGTTCAATTACCCCTGTTAAAGGTGGCAGGAACGGTTGAACCTCGTACCGACAGGCGAGTCCCATTCTTTGGAATTATCCCGTATTTTAAAAACGGAGGTGAGTTATTTTCAAAAATCTTTTTCAAAGGTCAGTTTGACTCGCAAAAAGTTAAAAATTTTGCGATGATAACAGGTTTGGCGACCGAGATGGGACCTGTCTTCGCCTGATCAATTTAATGCTCTACTTAGTTCAAATTGTCAAAATCGATTTCCATGGAATGTTAGCTTTGCTTTATGATATCATGTGAACCTAGGAGCCTAGACTTGAACCCAGCTGACATGGAATGCATATAGACTAGGTATGGTTTGGTAGGACCATATTGAGGAGAATTATTCATGCTCACATAGACTTAGGTCTAATACAACACTCCTCAATTTAGGAATTGTATGAAAACAATGTTTGCTTCTTCAAATATTTCAAAATTCTATCTCTTTAGGACTTAGAGCCTTCTAATTTGATTGCATGTGCTCATGTTTTCAAAAATCACCCTACCTATATTGTCTCGGTCTTCACGTTGCTGGGCTCTCTTCCAGAACCATAGTTCGGGACAGAGCCTCACAACTGGGCCACCTATTTGGGTGAAAACCCCCCTGCCACGTACCAAGGGCCATAGTCCAACGTATATCGGCAGGTGCTCAAGGATGTTGGAAAACTTGAACCTAGAATCGGAGAATTTGATGCCACGTACATCGAGCCTTGGCTTGAGTATATAGGCATAACTGGATTGGATACAGTTGATCTGAACCTTAGAGTTAGGATTAAGGTCCTACAACTATTTCAAAATTTGTGCATCTAGAGTCAGCTTTTAGGGAATGCTGTATGTGCATACTTGTTTATGCAGAATGTGATTGAATATGTTATTTCCTTTTTATTTTCCATATTTTCCCAAATTTCTAAAAATACTGGACGATTTTTCAAAATTCCCCAATCTATGTCCATGTACTGTCCATGTTTTAAACCATGGACAATTTTTCAAATACTTCATTTTCCATTTATTTCTTCATATTTCATCAAACCCTGGACGATTTTCCAAATTTCCCTTAATTTCCTTCAAAACTCCAGGTGATTTCCCATCTTTCCTGTCTTCTGGATCTCGAATTTCCTACTTTATTTTTATCCTGCCTGCATTTTCCTCAAATTTCCTGTATTTTCCAAAGTCTTATTCCAATTTTCTATGTTTTCCAGTCTGATGGCATCCAGTCAGCTTGATTCAGTCTTCCCTGAGGGTCACATCTCCTACGAGGTGCGACAAAGTCTTCCCGAACATCGAGTCCTCAACACCAGATCCTTCTTTCCCCGGTGGTACTATTTATGGTTCAAGAATTTCTCTCGTATGTTTCCGGACCACTTGGACGATTGTGGGTTAGAACTAGCGTCCGCAGTGGGAAAGCAGACAGTCAACGACAACTTGATCCATACACTGGCAGAGCGGTGGAATCCGAGCACTTTTACCTTCTGGTTTCCATGGGGCGAGATGACAATACTGATGGATGAATTTTCAGAGATTATGGGATTGCCCGAGCCAGCCGGTCAGCCTGGAGATCCATTGGAGAAACAGTTTCTGATTAATGTTAAGGGTCTGGACCCTAAGGATGCCTTAGCTCGCATGACAGGACGCAAGTCTTGGCCATTGATAGAGGAGGATGGAAACGAATATGTGGACCTGCTCGAAATCTACAGACAGTATGGGACATTTGTGGAAGTCAGTTTGTTGTCTAGGACAGCTCGAGAGAGAATTCAGCACGCGATAGTTCTGTGCACGGTGGGATTAGCTTTCTTTCCCGATGGAAGGAATTACATGGATATCAGAATAGTTCAGCTTCTAAGGAGATGGGGAAGTCGACAGACCAGCCGCCTCTCGATAGCCATGGCCGCACTCGCCTTTCTATACCAAGGGTTGACTCGTTTCGCACTCGGAGAGTCGATCCTAGTCGAAGGGTGCACCTACGCCTTGCAGTCTTGGTTCCTCCGGCATGTGCTCGCCCGAGCCAGTTCATTCAGATACAACGGAGAGAAGTTTCTTCCAGTTGCGCGATACCGGTTCCTGATCGACAACCTTCAGGAGAAAGAAGTCGTATGGGATTACTTTGATCGACAGGAATCACCTCCCAGATATACTTATGCATATGGCAAGCGATTCAGGCTACTTGGTCCCTTTTTCTGCGCATACTATCATCCAGAGCGGTGCGTCAGGCAGTTCTCTCAGAGGCAGAAGCGCGTAGAGATTCGTCCACTATCAGGGGTTCTGCCAGAATTCGATCTCACATCAGATCAGTGGTCCAGAGCATACCATTCTGCCAGGCATGACTGGGATTCCTTTGTCAGTCTTACTATTTTTCTTGGTCCTCGTGTATCTTTCGATTATCCGGAGTGGTGAAAAATTGTCTGTCCCCCTCCCCTCTGTCAAGTGTATTATTGATAAAATCATGTTTTTCCTCTCAATAAAATTCCTTTATTTTATATTTCACTTTGTTTTGACGACCTCGCCTAGGTAACAAGGCATATTTCCAGTTGTTTATTTTGCAAAGAATAGCAGCGCAATTGTCGTAACTCCAGCAACGACTCAATCCCTAGTGATGGGATATTATTTCAATTGTCTACCAAAATTCTCAATAAATATTTTCCTCCAACCAAACTTCCTTCAGAAGCCTAACCATCAGTTCTACCTTGCAGAGAGCATCAGCAATATCCAAGAGAACATTTGTGATACCCGATGGTTCATACAAGATCCAGAAAGAAAACCTCATCAATCGAAGGTGTGGCATACTCGATCGCTTCGGAAGAAGAGATGGACTCCCCCCGATCAGCTAAAAATCAGGGACAGCAGGTTGAGGATGACATTGATCCTCAAATGTACGTCATGTTCAAGAAAATGATGACCAAGATGCTGGCAGAGCAAGCCGAGGCCAGTACTGAGAAAATTCAGACCAAACAGAAAGATAAGGGTCATGCCGTCAAGAATGTGAAGATCAGCAAAAAGCAGAGTCGTCACGAGGAAATATCTGATGAGTCAGAATCAGCTGACGATGCTGACAAGGAATGTGAAAATAAATATGAATTCAAAAGGTCGACTCAGGGTTAGGGGTCGGATTATAAATCCAAAAATCAGTCTGTTGACGACCATACCCAGTCACAATTAAAAGATATGATGAGAATGGTCAAAGATCTGCAGGCCCGCGACAAGGGCAAGAAAGTCTTCACCGGCGAAGACTTCTATGATGGCTTGGATGGGGACGGCGATCTGGATAATCTCCCCAGAAAATTTATCAAGTTTGATGGTTCTGGCGACCCTAAGGCTCACCTCACCATGTTTTTCGCTGAATGTTCACGATTCAAGCGTGACAATCGGGCACTCTTCCTTTGCTTCCCTCGCAGTCTAGAGGGAACGACAGCTAAATGGTATTCGGAGCACATCAACCCCATAGAGCTGAAAGAATTTGATAAGGTGGTGAATATGTTCATTGAGCGCTTTCTGTTCAATGCTGAGGCGCTCCCGACCCTCAGCCACCTCTGTGGCCTGAAACAGAGAGAAAATGAAAAGGCCCGAGATTTTATCCACCGCTGGAGGTCAGCTTGCAACAAGATGAGAGACCCCATATCAGAAGGGCATGCTTTGTCCTTGATTCTAAGCAATTTCTCGCAGCCTCTAAAAGACCTCATCTCTACCGCACCATCCAGAACCTTTATAGAGTTAACAGAGCGAGCCGAATGGCTCGAATTGAGTATGGAGAATTGTTTCTACGAAGGTATCACTTTCACCAAGAACAGCGGCCAGAACGAGTCAAAGAAGAATACTCACTTCACTAATTCTGTCAGTAATAATAAATGGAATCATCGCAAGGGGCAGAATAGAGACTTCTGTTATGGGGCAGGAGGTTCAAACAAGAATGACCAGAAAGGAAAGTCGATCCCGCAATTCAACAAGCCGCTTCAGCTGGAGCAGGGACCAAAACCCCGAGAGAAAGTGAAGCACGAAGGATGGAGCTATGAGAGGAAGTTCAGTCCATTAGATCAATCACTCGAGACTGTGCTCGAGTACCTGTTGACCAAGGAGATGGTCAAATTGCCCAGGCTGGTCGATCCTTCCGCTCCTATGGGAAAATTCAAAGACCAATTCTGCAAATTTCATCGAACAGTGGGGCACAACACTGAGAATTGCTTCGTTCTGAAGAACATTGTTCAGGACCTTATTGATAAAAATCTTCTGGTAGAAGGTGCGGAAGATAAAAATATAGATATTCTAAAAGAGCCATTTCCTCGTCATTCTACAGTAGTCATTACCGAACAGTTGTTTCGACCACAGGAGCATATCAGGCCATGCTCTAAAAATGATATGCAAGCTCAGCATCAGGTCCTGGTATTGCAACAGGCTCAGTCCAAGGCCCAGAAGATGGACCTTATTTCAGCTTTCGGCAAAATGAAAGTATCTGACAAGCCCGCTGGGATATCTCCCGAGGTAGCCAGAAGTATGCCATGGCTCCCTAAGCATCTCATTAAGTCCACCCCAAAGAAAAGTGGGACATCCACTCTAAAGCCTATTACAGCATTATCCAATGTCTCAATTTTGGACTTAACCCAAGCTTCCGCTAAACATCAACAAGTATTAAATAATCTGTTGCAGAAAATCAAGGTGAAACCAAGCATAACTCCGGAAGACATGGCCCACATAGTCAATCAGGCCATGAATAATGCTCCAGTTACTTTCTCTGATGAGGATCTCCCTAAGCCTCATGTGTTCCATAACAACGCCCTGTATGTTGTGGTTCGAACCAGAGGGATGACAGTTCCTCATGTGCTGATCGATGGAGGTAGCAGCCTCAATATATGTTCGGAAATGACCGCCAAAGCTTTGGGCATAAAAGAAGAAGAATACATCCCGGATCCGATCACCATTTATGGATTCGACAATCATGGCCAAACAGCGAAAGGAAAAATCTTCCTGGAGATCTTCATTGACTACTCGGTCCATTCAATTCTCTTTCACGTGGTCAATGTGCCGCCCACTTATAATCTGCTTCTCGGGAGACCATGGATCCACAACACAAACGCAGTACCGTCTACTCTGCATCAGTGCATCAAGTGGTCAAAAGGTGGTATGATCACGACAGTCTTAGGCGAAGATCCGAAGCAGAGGCTGGCACAACCCATGGTTCCCAGTCCCTCTTTCATTACTGATATCCCTAGCATTAGGGGTATTGAAGAGGTCAGCTTCGAAGAGGATTCAGGAATAATGCAGACGGCAGAGCAACCCGAGCATACAGTGGCTGCGACCCGATGGGGAGGTCCACAGTTCTTCAAGATTGGGGGATGAATTGATTACATCACACTTAAGGGTCATCATCTATTCTCCCAATTTATGAAGGCTAAAAAGGGATTTGATTTACTAGTAAAGCATGGCTACCAGCCTTTCCAAGGCTTAGGCAAAAATGAAGATGGTCGTCTTGAACCAGTGATTCCTCAGCATTGCCCTACAATGGCCGGATTGGGCTTTAATGGCCGAAGATCTCAGAAAGGGACTGTTTTCATTAAGGGAGCGCATTAGAAGAATTTCTTTGTCTTTCCTTTTCTATTCTTTTGTCGGGATGATATCCCATTTCATTTTCATCATTGTCATTTTGATTAATTCTATCTTTCAATAAAGTTGCAAGTTTCCTTTGTCTATCTTGGTGCCATTTGTCTCTTTACTTCTCAATATTAAATCTTCACAAAATTGAAATCATTTTGCTCTTTTATCTTTCCAATTATTTTCAATAAAAGCAATTTATTTCATGATAAGCAATTTCCCTAAATCAATTTATCCTCCAATTTTCAGAATGTCTTCCCGATCTATCAAGAAGCTCATCTTTAATCCAAAAGCCTGTTCGAAATCAGCAATAATTCATCAGGTCAGAATAAGAACAGAATGTAGTCAGACTGCAAAGCAGTCAAGAATCCGCAGAGTTCGATTCAGCTCTTCAAGAACTGCCAGAATTTGCATCGGTTCAGAAGCAAGATGAGCCATCATCCTTAGTTCAAGATCCGACTGAGGATATCAATATCGGATCAGAAGACGATCCTAAAATTCTCAAGATTGGTAGTGGTTTGAGCCCAGGAGAGAAAGAAATGCTCACTAATTTCCTCAAGCAGCATGAAGAAGTATTCGCATGGACTTATGAGGATATGCCAGGTTTAGATCCGAAATTGGTGGAACATCGCCTCGTTTTGAAGCCTGAGGCGAAACCAGTCAAGCAGAAGTTGAGAAAAATGGATCCTCGAATCAAGCAACAGGTCAAAGAAGGACTTGAAGATCTGCTTAAAGCAGGATTCATTAGAGCAATTGATTACCCGGATTGGTTAGCGAATATCGTAGCAGTTCCTAAGAAGAATGGTAAAGTGCGAATCTGTATCGACTTCCGTGATCTCAATAAAGCCACTCCAAAGGATGACTATCCGCTCCCAAACATTGATCTCCTAGTCGATAGCACAGCCAGGCATGCTATGTTTTCCTTTATGGACGGATACTCCGGATATAATCAAATCAAGTTGGCCGCTCGTGATCAATCCAAAACATCCTTTACCACGCCATGGAGCACTTTCTGTTACACGGTTATGCCTTTTGGGCTTAAGAATGCTGAAGCCACTTATCAGCGCGCTATGGCCGTTATTTTCCATGATCAGATGCACAAGACTATGGATGCATATGTCGATGATATTCTGGTGAAATCCAAAGAAGAGGAAGATCACATCAAAGCTCTTAATCAAGTCTTCAAGCGACTCATTCTTTACAAGCTAAGACTCAATCCACAAAAATGTGTCTTTGGAGTCAAATCAGGCAAGTTGCTAGGCTTCTTGGTCAGCAAGAAGGGGATAGAAATGGATCCCGCTAAGGCCAAAGCTATCATTGGCATGCCGCCCCCGACTAATCTCAAAGAATTGCGTAGCCTTCAAGGACGCATGCAATCAATTCGGCGATTCATTTCTAATTTGGCCATGAGATGTGAGCCTTTCAATCATTTGCTCAGAAAAGGAGTGAGATTCGAATGGGGACCAGAGTGTCAGCAGTCGTTCGAACGCATCAAGAAATATCTTCTCAATCCTCCTGTTTTAAAGCCGCCAGAATTAGG
The DNA here is from genome assembly GCF_984573655.1 of Nuphar pumila. Taxonomy (NCBI): domain Eukaryota; kingdom Viridiplantae; phylum Streptophyta; class Magnoliopsida; order Nymphaeales; family Nymphaeaceae; genus Nuphar; species Nuphar pumila. Next base: position 51,836,375 of record NC_143262.1, on the reverse strand, counting down.
GAAACCCCTATTGCTATATATTTCGGTTAATCAAGTTGCTTGCGGCGGATTCTTGGCGCAATACGAAGAAGGCAGCTTGATAGAACATGCCATTTACTATGTGAGCAAGACCTTTATTGATTATGAGAAGAAATACTCTCAGATAGAGAAGACATGTTTAGCTCTGGTATGGATGTGTCAGAAATTGAGACACTATCTGTTGGCATCTGAAGTCAAAATTCTATCTAAATTAAATCCTCTCAAGTACATTCTTGAACAACCATTTCTCAGCGGACGAATCGCCAAATGGCAAGTCCCATTAAAGCAATACGACCTGGAATATGTCTCTCAGCAATCTATCAAAGGCCAAGCAATTGCAGACCAATTAGCAGATTTTCCTCTAGCAGAGGAAGTTAAAGCCGAGGATGATTTCCCCGATGAGCGGATCTGCAATATTCAACAATCCTCAATTTGGAATTTATTCTTCGACGGTTCCAAGAATATGGCAGGCATAGGAATCGAAATTCTGCTAATTACACCAGAGAAGGAGATGATCCCCTTTTCTCTCAAACTGGATTTTCAGTGCACTCACAATATGGCCGAGTATGAAGCTTTGATACAAGGTCTGAAAATTCTATAGGACTTCAATGTCAGAAGAGTGCATGCTTATGGCGATTCTTTGCTTGTCGTCAATCAAGTTCTGGCCGAATGGCAAGTGAAAGATCAGAAATTACTTCCTTACCAGAAGATTGTCTCAGCTCTTGCCAACAAATTCGAAGAATTCCAACTTTTTCATATCAAGAGAGATTTCAATCAAGTTGCAGACAATTTAGCTAATCTGGGATCCATCATGTCTTTCAGGAGTGGAGAATCTTGTCGCTCATTTGAAATTGGCAGACTTGATCAACCCGCTTTCGTCCCAGTACAGCAGATAAACCAGGCTGAGCAAAAGAAAAAGCCCTGGTATCATGATATCAAGAATTTCATTAAAACTAGCGAATTTCCTCCAGAATTATCAAAGAGAGAGCAGCGAGCAATTCAACGCATGTCTGCTCGATATTTTATTCTTGCCGACGTTCTTTATCGTCGTGGATTCAGTTCTGAGTATTCCAGATGTTTGGACGAAGAAGAAGCCAAAGAAGTTATGCAAGAAGCACATGAAGGCATTTGCGGTGGTCATGTTGGCTATCAGACTCTCGTCAAACAAATCATCCGAGCAGGATATTATTGGAGAACTATGCAACAAGATTGCTATCGTTTTGTAAAGAAGTGCGTTCAATGTCAGATGCATGCGCCTTCCATTCATGTGCCAGCGACATACTTGCAATCTGTCGTCTCGCCATGGCCATTTTCCATGTGGGCTTTCGATGTTGTAGGCCCCATCACTCCTTCAGCCTCCAATGGTCATAAATATTTTCTTGCTGCAACAGAATATTTTACTAAATGGGTAGAAGCAGTCACTCTACGCACAGTAGAAGGTCGACACGTGGTTTCTTTCATCCATAAGAATATCCTTTGTCGTTTCGGTATACCGCATGATATTGTGTCGGATAATGGCAGTCATTTCAAGAATGAGAGAATGAGGACATTCTGCTCAAAATTCAGAATTCATCATCATTTTTCCGCTCCTTATTATCCTCAAGGGAATGGTCAGGCAGAGGCCACCAACAAGATTCTGATTCGAATCCTGGAGCGAACTTTAGAAACGGGTCGTGACTGGCATGAAAAGATTCATGATGCATTATGGGCATACAGAACCACCATTCGAACTCCAACGAATGCTACTCCGTCAGAACTTGTCTACGGAACTAAAGTAGTACTACCTCTATATGTTCAGAAACCTGCTCTGAAATTTGCATCACTTCTAGAATTACCTCTTGATCAGTATCAGCAACAGCGACTGGTACAACTTGATTTGCTCGATGAAAGAAGGCTCAGAGCAGCAGAGCATGCTCAATCCTATCGCCAGAGGATAGCCCGACAATATGCAAAATCTGTCATTGAGAGAAAATTTCGGGTCAATGATCTAGTGCTCAGATCAACAACTTATCTCAGGCACCGTCCGGGTGGCAAATGGGCGCCAAATTGGGAAGGTCCTTATGTTGTCAAAGAGGCACTACCTCGCAATTCATATCGGCTCATCAATGCTGATGGAATAGAATTACCAGATCCCATCAATGCTCGACATTTGAAAAAATTCTATACTTGAACAATTTCCTATTCTTTGTAATTCTTCCAAATTTTCTTCAATAATAATCAAAATTCTTTTTCCCAGTTACATTGGGGTATTTTAAAATTTTGTTTTTATCTACAAATATCCTGTATGCAGGCAGGATAAACAAATCTCTCATTTCACGCACTTATGCATTCATGTGCATCAATTTGCATTCATTTGCATACAATCGCATTAATAACGATCTGGTCAGTATTGAGATTTCAACTATCAATCCCATCACAATTCCTAACGATTCAAGATTGAAAGACAATCACCAGAACTGAACCAAAATCCAGTATCCAAACTGGTACATTTTTAAACCGGTATGCATACCGGTATCTTTTCAAAATCGAGCACTCGTGTTAGTGTTCCACTGAATGGTCATGTTAGTCGACCTCTTGAGTTCAGTCCTCGTGTTGATCACTCATCAAATTCCAATTTCCAATTATCAATTTCCAAATTTCCAATTTCCAATTTCCAATTTCCAATTTTCAATTATCAATTTCCAAATTTCCAATTTCCAATTTCCAATTTCCAATTTCCAATTTCCAATTTCCAATTTCCAATTTCCAATTTCCAATTTCCAATTTCCAATTTCCAATTTCCAATTTCCAATTTCCAATTTCCAATTTCCAATTTCCAATTTCCAATTTCCAATTTCCAATTATCAATTTCCAAAATTCCAATTTCCAAATATCAATTTCCAAATTCCAAAATTCCAAATTCCAAATTCTAATTTCCAATTATCAATTTCCAAATTTCCAATTTCTAATTTCCAATTTCCAATTTCCAATTTCCAATTTCCAATTTCCAATTTCCAATTTCCAATTTCCAATTTCCAATTTCCAATTTCCAATTTCCAATTTCAAATTTCAAATTTCAAATTTTCAATTTCCAAATTTTGACCTTTTGGTCACCCAAAACCCAATTCCAAAAAAAAAAAAAAAAATTTTCTTGCGAGAGATCCTTTTTATAGGGAGAGTTCGAGGGAGCTCGCTCTTTCCGCATGCTATCAAATTCGTTCACTTAGCCCCTTTTCAGGGAGAGTTTGAAGGGACTCGTGTCTTTGTGAACCGTTTACAAAACAAAATTCCAAATTTCACACAAGGAACCCTTTTTATAGGGAGAGACTCGACGGAGACTTGCTTTCCTTGTGGCCCCATAATTTCAGACTAGGCCATTTCATCATGAAGGACCCTCTTTTCAGGGAGAGTGTGATGAACTCGTTCCTTCATGACCAATTTACCAACCTCACCAATTCCGGCCCCCTTTCTATAAGAGAAGCCTAATGTTAGGAAGTTTTGACGAAAGCTTAATTTCTCTTAGAAAGTTTGTTTTGCAAACACCTCCTCTTCAGGGAAGAGAGGAGTAATTCCCAATTCTAATTTCTGAATCTTCTCCTTTGGGGAAAGGAGAAGAGAATTTTTGTCATGGATGTGTTGCGTTGTGCTTCAAATACTCGCTTTCACAAAGGATTTCAAGAAAATTTTGCCAATTTGTCATTAAATATTTGTTGATTTCAAAAATATTTATTGCACAAAATTATTACTTCAGAATACCTCCACTATTACTTCTGAAAGGGCAATGCTTTCACGAAAAAGGATTCAAAGTTCAAAATCTTTTTATTGGCCAACCAAAAGGATGAAGAATAAATCCGCGATATGGCCAGCAAAGAGAATTCAATGTTGTTGCAAAGCCATGAGTGATTGATATTGATCACAGTCAATGGCACATTTTTAAAGACCATTCTTGAAAAATAAAGCAGTCGAAATATCCTGGGTGATACAGAAAAAATCCACTTAATTTTCATATCTCCTCAATCACCTAAGCTGCAATTAAATATCTGCAAAAGGGATCTCTCAATTGTCGTCAAGATGAAGGCGAATTAAGCGAGTCGACCCCCGGGGCCAAAGAAGATTTGGATCATCTCCAAGATGATGGAGTTTGTGATGGATCCTTCCAAGTAAAGTTCAGATCACCGTCGAGATGAAGGCGAGTGTGATGAGCCTACCGACAAACCCTAAAAGATATTTGATTCCAGCTATCATCAAGAGATTCCCAACCAATGAGCCAATAACTATCAAGATAATCCTTGAGAGAAAAGAATGATCGGAACATCTCTGAGATGAAGGAGTTTGTGACGTACCCTTCCTAAGAAAAAAAGAGAGAAAAGTCAGGACATCTCCAAAATGAAGGATGATGTAATTCCCGAAAAATCCAGGAGAGCTCCAATCTGCTAAAAAGAGAGTGCAGAAAGATCATCATGAGAAAAGAATCCCAGGATATCAGACTTCCAAATCTATCAAGAATCTTCTTTAATTTTGTGAAATTCTTTTATCAATATTCTTTCACCAATAGCTCTCATAATATCAAGAATACTTTCTTTTCCGTCCATATCAAGGAAATTGATAGCTTCCTTGAAAGAAAGTCAATCGCAAGCAATTTGAATTCGAATCTTGATTCTACGGAGTTAAGCTCAGTCGGAGGTAATACTTCAGGTAGAAAAGAAGGAATACTTTCAAAACAATGTGCATCATTTTCAATCAACAACAATTTTCAACATTCTGACAATATTTTCTAGCTATCCTGGCATGAAGCGAGAGCTTGAGGTTCATCTTTGGCGCATCCTGACACCATCCCTTTTAGGACTTGATTACGAGAGTTTTCAAGATTCCTTCCCTTCTTTGGTATAATCTGAGCGCACGGGCTCTTGGATTCGCACACTTCCTTGTGTCCCCACTGTCCCACCATAGACAGTCCAATTTCGGCTTGAGGTTAAGCCATCAATTTCAGCAAAAGGCAATTTCAAAAGTTAATTAGTCTCAGCAATGAGACGCCCAAAATCAATCCCTTTTCAAACTTTAGGGACCCCAATTTCCTTCCTTTTGCAAAACCCCTATCGGATTCATTGTGCGGAAATCCGAAGGTTCCATCACGATCTCTTCTTTCGAGGGTTCCGTCTATTTTCTGCCCAATCAGGTCAAGGGTACAAACCTGAGCCTCACGTTATGAGGTATTTCATTTCTCAGTCAAAAATCTGTTTTGAAGTCTGTTTACTTCCATCTTCAGTCTTTTTCGGTTTGTTTTCGAAATTTAGGTCATTTTACAGAGTCCAGTTAGTTCAAAACTCTATTTTAGACTTCGGTCGAGTTAAGAGTCTAACCCTGACTGTGTTTTCCGACTTATTTCATCATTTCTTGATAAAATCTTTCAAAATTTTTTACATTTTGAATTCTAAAATTTAAAATCTCAGAGTCCTAAGAGTTCAGGACTCTAACTCGGAGTTCCAGTTCGCTTCAGACCCTATTTTCAGAAATCTTGAAGTTCAAATATCGATTTTAATCCCTTTTCAAAGCCATTTTCAGTGTTTATTTCAAAATTTCCAAACTCGATGTGGGCCCACTCAGTTGGCACCATATCCAGAGGAATTCTAACTTAGTTAGAACCTTATGCCATTTCAAAAATTCTAATTTTAAGATTACTTTTGACAATCCTTTTGAAAACTCCTTCAATTTCAAGTTTTAAAATCATCTTTTTGTAAAAACTCAAGTAGGGCCCACTCGGAGTGGCGCCATATTCGAGTAAGTCAGGGCTAGACTAGGGTTAGTCAGTGTCTTGGTTAGTGTTAGAGGTTTAAAAGAGTCAAAATTCATTTTAAAAACTCATTTTGAAGTTTAGTTTTTAAAACTAGTGTTTTTAAAGGTTTTTAAAAGGTGTTTTAAAATTCAAATGTTAAAAATGCCAAGTGGCATTACATTTGGGGATTTTTTAGGAGAGTCTAGGGGTTAATTAGGTATTAAATAGGATAATTTAGGCTAGGGGTAGGATAGTCTATACACCCCAAAATCGCCCCCCTTAGAGAGTCCAAAATTTTTAGAAAACTTGATTTTTTAAGCTAAACAAATTTTCTTTATAAAGAGGCCCCATGGGGGATGATTTTTCCAGCCACCTCCTATTGGATTCTTGGAGCTTCTCTCTCCTCTCCAGCCTTCCTCTATTGCTGCAACTCCAAGATCTAGGCTTGGACACCCCTCCTTATGAAGATCCAACCATGGTTTCACCTCAAGAACCATCAAGAATCATCAAGAACGATCCAAGAAGGTGATCTAACCCTGTTTTGGATGATTTACAGGGATTTTAATCCATTAGAATTGATTTTAATATGATTCTTTACATTATTAACCAATAAATTATATGATTTACCCCTTTTAATGGGTTAAATCTATGTTTTAAAGGTGATATCAAATTCCAGCCATTGATTCCCTGTTTTTATTTTATTTTCATGGTTTATTCATGTTTGTTTTACGTTCTATAGCATATAAATAATTTTTATTTACTGTTTTATGGTTTATTTTATTGATTTATATTAGTTAATGCATGGTTTTCCAAGTTTCTTAAATTTCTGTGTGTTTTAGGTTTAGAACAGTAAAGATAATGTTATTTCGGATTGAAGTACTCATTGTTTATTTCTAATTTTTTTATATGTGATGCATTCATGAGTTATTGAGTTACTGTAGAAAAATCAGAGGTTTTGGATTTCGGGAACCCTGTCAAAAAAATCAGACATCAAACCGGGTTTTTAAAGCTTTAAAATCGTGGTTAAAATCAAGAAGGTAACTTGCTGTGATGATATTTCTCTCATATTATATCCGATTTTAGATCTGTAAAGTGCTATGGATTCACATTGAGTAGATCTGTCTGCTGTGAAATTTTCGGATTTTTTTATCACTGTTTAGTATTTTTCCCCTTTCAGAGAATCTGTTTTTAAGTTTAAAACTCGTTAGGGTTTACCAAAACCCTAATCAGACTTGTGTTAGTCATAAATCCCAAACCACAGATCCGATTCATGATCTGTAAAAAGTGAATATTGTTATTTTTCTGTCTACTGTTTACCACTAAAATTTCAGAGATTTTTATTTAGGATTGTTATTTATGTTTGTATTTTCAATCTGAAACAGCTGTTTTAATCCCTGTTAAAAGTGATATATTTTAGCTCAGATTGCCGGAAGGGTTTCTCCCTAACCGGAGTTGCTTTTTTCGATATGTAAATTGAAAAATCTCTGTTTTTCTTTTTAGTTAGTCTCTGTAAAATTTCATGGATTTTCATGGAGATTTGACCCCTGGTTCAGGTCTTGGACTGAGACTGGTTGGTGAATTAGGTCAAAAATAGCATATTTTTAGGGTTTAATGCAATTTTCGGATTAATTCAATGTCAAAAAATTATTTTTATAATTCCAATTCGACATTAGGGTTATAACAAGTGCAGGTACCAATTTTGAGGATTTTTGGAATCTGATTGATGGCTGAATTAAGCAAATTGCAAAACCGGGTTCCTGAAAGATCCAAAAACACTGCTAAAATCACAGTTTTTGTGATATTATTGGATTTTCGTGCATAAGCATATATTTTTAGGGTTTAATCATGTTCATAATCATATTAGGATGCTTTAGGTTTAATTTGATGCTCATTTGATTTAATTTAGTGCATAAAACCTAAGTTTTTACCAAAATCTATTTCAGAAAACCCTGATTTCAAGGCCATAGTCTTGCTATCGGGGGAAATTTGGTCATTTGACCTCAATTTCGAAATCCTTAACCCTAATTTCCATATTTTTAATCATGTCACATCATATTTAGCTTAGCTTATTCCATTCAAATTTCAAAACTTGCATTTTATCCAAATATCTTTCTAAAAAACCCTAATTTCAAGGCCATAGTCTTGTTATTAGGGGTATTTTGGTCATTTGGACCCCAATTTCGAAATTTAATATCTTATCTTCCTTATTTATTCCATTTTATTTCATACTTTATCATTTTTATTTAAGGGAATCAAGGAAAAGGCTTATATCTAGCAAAATCCAGTAATTTCTAGATATTACTGGATAAATCTAGAAAAGCCAACATATTTTCATTAACCAAGTTTTCTAGTTTTGCAGGTACATTGAAGACTTTATTTTTCATGTATTTAAATTTCAATAGTGATGTAATTTGTAATTAAACTTTGGAATAAGAATTTACATTTCCTGCTTAGCTTAGGTTGCATTGCATATAGTTTATTTTTATAATTTTAATGTGTGATGGATGATGATTCATGCATATTTTTACAAATTCACCATGGTCTACACGAATGGCACATGCACTAGCTTCTATGAAGTTTATAAACTTGGTGGAATTTGTATTTATGGCCATAGTCAGAATACGAATGATACTCAGATTTATAATCTTCACATTAGCCACATTCAGCCTACACTCTTAGGCTAACTTCAAAAATGCACTGCATTTCTCAAAAATACAAAAAGTATTTCTCAATTTTTCAAATCCATATTCATTCATTTCATGCATTTGCCAATTCCAATTCAAATCTCAATTCAAAGAAGTTCATTTCCTCAAAATCTCCCAAGTCTTATAGCAAAATCGATTTTCCCAAAAGCATTGAATTTCAAAGAATATTTCAAGTGTTTCTCAAGTTCATAAACTCAATTTTCTAAAGTTATGCAGTCAATTTCAAAGTTTGAAGTTAGAATTTTTCTAAGTCTTATTCAAAAGAATATGGATTTGCCAATGATATTTCAAGTATTTCCCAAGTTCCAAATTCAAATTTTCTAAGTTAGAATTTCAATTTCCAAGTTTGAATTCAGAGAAACCAAGTCTCTCAGAATCGATTTTCACCAAATGTCAAGGATTCCTCAAAATCGATTTTATTTCTCTCAGAAGTACATTTCAAATCCCAATTCACGATTTTCCAAGATTTACATTTTCTAAATATTTCAATCATTCAAAGCAAACATCATGTTTTCAAAATGTGCATTTTCTAAAAATTCATAGCACATGCATGATTCTATGTGCATTTAGAAATTAGAACATGATTTAGACAAGTTGAATAGAGTAGAGCATAAGATTGATCCTTGGTTCAATTACCTCTGTTAAAGGTGGCAGGAACGGTTGAACCTCGTACCGACAGGCGAGTCCCATTCTTCGGAATTATCCCGCATTTTAAAAACGGAGGCGAGTTATTTTCAAAAATCTTTTTCAAAGGTCAGTTTGACTCGCAAAAAGTTAAAAATTTTGCGATGATAACAAGTTTGGATTTGGAATTTAGAAGATGAATCAAGAGTCTCAAAGTTAATTGAACTTTGAGTTCGTTTGGAGTTTTAAATTGAATTTGGAATTTCAAAGTCAAATTGAACTTTGAAATCTGATTTGAATTGGAAATTTTGAATACAAAATACATTTGAAATTTCAAAGTTAAATTGAACTTTTGAGATTGAAAATAAAATAGATTTGAAAAATGAAGAGATGAATTGGTTTTTACAAGAATTGAAGATTGATTGAAGAAGATATTTACATCACTTGGAGTTTTTGAAAAAGGAATTTTGAAAATATGATGCGGTTCTATCCTAAATGATGAATGAATTTGAAGATTTTTTTTAAATTGGATTTTGAAAAGCTACTTCATTCTTTAGATGAATTAAAACAAGATTGAAGATATAATACATCCTTGACTATGGTCATTGAATGTATTATATAATAATCTATATTTAAATTTAGGTGAAGAATGAAACACATTTGGTGCTTTTATAGAATTTAAAATGAAATTAACTCTCAATATACCCTGACTATGGTCATTGGTATATATTTTGAATTAATTTTAAGTTAAATTCTGATAAAAGAAGAAATTTTTTTTAAGGAAATATGATGAATTTTGAAAATGGATCTAGTGTGGATCCGGTGTTATTTTGTAAAAGATAAAAATACTAAGTTTTGTCCGCACCCTGACTATGGCCATTGATGTGGATCATCAACTTGGTATCAATTACCTCTTACAAAATGGTGCGCGTGCCATTTGTGTTGCCATTTGTGAGAATTTGAGAAATGAAGGTAAAATGAATGAAAACAAGCAAGTCATGATGGTTATAATGCTCATTCATTCTACCTAAAGTAGGAAATGTAAGTTTTCATTCAAATCTAGCTATTACAACACATAAAATCAATTTTACAATTCTCAATAATGACCTTCTCTACATATTTCCTGCAAGACAACTGAATTAACATGAAGAATAATGGCATATATCACATGGATATCTAAAAAGATGTTCATAAACCAAGATATGAATGATGGAAGAGATGGAAAGGATATATATACCTATATATATATATACATATATATATGCACATACATATAGGTATATTCACATGTATATAAGTATATATATCTATGTACAGGTGTATATACATATATATATATATATATGGGGGTATATACAATAAGGAAATGTGATGAGGGATAGATCATGTCCAGGTTGCTGCAAGCAACCCTTTTAAGGTGATGTTACAGGTGGTTTGCAGGTGATATGATAGCTTTAAGTGACAAGGATATGTGGCGACAGAGATAGCTACGTGAAGAAGTGGGTAGGAAAATGGTAGATGATATAGTGCTGGGAAGACATTGAAGGTGGGTATCATGTTGCAGGGATCACACAGGTTGCAGTTGGTCATTGCAATGGTGAATACGTAATGGTGGTCATATGTTACAAATAGGAGTGTGAGAAGGCAAGTGATGCAGGTGATAGCTGAAGAAGCTGTGTTGTAACAGGGGTTAGGTGCTGGAGGGGTTCTAAGGGGCGAAGTGGGTGTTGTTACCAGTAGTGGTGGTGTGCAACAGTGGACTTTTGTGGAGATTGCAGCCATATGAATGACCATGGTATGTTGTTGATGTGAGCAGCAGGAAGGGGGTTATGCAATGAATAGCTACTATGTGATGGTGGGATGAATAGGAAAATGCAGCTAATGAACTAATACCATGAACTGAGTAATGAGGTACTAATCTTACAACTGACTGAGTTCCACTTGATTTTCTGTGTCTATACAGAGTTGGCTTAAATACATATGAAATGTGAATGCTCATATTTGCTTAAATGAGAAATGCCTAGACTACTAACAATACAAGAAAAAGGTGTATATCTACAGATGCAACATTCATGACAAAATGGTAACACGTGTGAATCACGGTGTAGGTACTTATAACATGCAAATGCATACACAGATATCTACCCAACTGTAAATGAGCAATGTATGTGCATCGTGAGGTCAAGAATGGGGTGACTAGCACACAGTGAATAGTGGCTTTTGCACAATGCTTGCTGTGGAAACACAATTAGGATGTAAGCATGATAATACTGAAAATGTAAAATGTGTAACAGCCGTAGGCTATCGTGGAGATTTACAGCAGATGGGAATGTAGCTGCAACATGGCTGATAGCAGTAAAACTAATGTTGAATAGTAAGCATGCCACTAAGAAAGCAGGGAAGCGCAACAAATAGAGTTAAAAATGAAGACAACTACTCAGGCTAATGCTGCTATATGCAAATGGTGATAATTTTTATGGAATGTAACTATTATACAACCACTGATTTAAAACAAAGCAAAATTTTGTACAGTGATCAATTTCTGTAGCCTAAACATTCGGTCATCGATTTTCTGCAAAGGGCAGCCCTTACCTCAACTCCAAATGCTAAAATTAATTCACATGCCTTGGGAATCTCAGAACAGTCCTAAACAACCAGCCTCTTAGCGTCAGCCAACATATCGCAGGGGAAATCTTCATTCCAAGATCCACACCATAACTCCTCAGATAAATATACATACAGTGAGATGTAACCGAGATATTCTTTTTATATATCACAACTCATAATACCAGGGGATGAATCCCTTGTGCTTCTATAAACAACAAATCCTTTCATACATACCATTGAGGTAAAACTTGTAATGTCAAAACGCCAAAACGGCTTGTCTTCTGCGCCATGTTTTACCTTGGAAGCTCTCTTGAAAAAGCGTAAAGAAATTTGCCAGGGGGTTTATGATGATGGGAGCATAATGAAATAAGAACACACAACCGTCTAAGGAAATAAGCATCCTGCTATGAGTGATACATCCATGATAAAATATAGAGCCGATACTGGAGTGCTGCCTCATAAAGAAATGTGATAAAGAGACAAAACAGTAAAAGGAAAGAGAGAAAAAGAAGAGAAAAAAAAATTATTTTTAGAATGAAATAAATTGCAGGATGATAAAGGAAATACCACGAAGATAAATGTTTGTAACAAATGCCTTAACTGATCTCTACTCGATTGACTAAATTCAGGGATTGATCTCAGCTCTTGAATGGATCAAATCCCCACAGCCCACCTGGCTATAGATCTCACCTTTCATGGGGCTCTACTGTATCCAGACTCCTGACGGAATCCTCAAAATTCTAAAAGAAAAGTACAGAATTGGCGATAAAGAGAATATGAATTCAGTGCAGTTCAATAACACAAGAAAACTATAGTGAAGATAGTGCTGCATTGTGAATGGGTGAAATTCCTGGTATGATGATGTTAGCACTAATTAACAAAGTATTTGTAAAGTCACGATGTGGCAAACCCATACGCAGATGAGAGGTTACCACGATATAAAAAAAAAAAAACGATGACAGGATATCGATTCTGCAAGAGAACGAGATGGATGAACATAACATAATTGAAGAGTCGATCGAGCACAGTTCAAAGCAGGAAATCAAAGATATCAACAAGAAGTTGGAGTATAATGAACAACCCATATCACCAAACACAAATATGAAGGATGGGTATGACGCGATGCCCAATTGCTGTAAGGCATTATGACCCAAAAATCCTAATAAAACAGGGAAAAATGAATGAAACTTGATTACAGAGCAAACCCTATTATAAGGATATGATAAGTAACCGAATCTCAATGCATGCAGAAAAAGGAAATTTACGAATGCCAATCGATTATTCACAAAACAAAACAAAGCAAAGATTAAACAGGAACTCAGAAATCATGACCAACGAATAAAGAGAAGGAGTAACATGAGTCATGGATTATGAAAATTAAATACAAAGAGGGATATCATGAGGGCAGCGGTATTATAATGCATCAAGAATATAATGACTAATGAAGCACCATGCCCTTAGATGGAACGAAATTACAAATAAAATGAGAATAAATGTTGGAGCAGAAATACTCCATTCCTGTGGCAATAGGCGGGTCGACTTTGCTATATGCAGGTCGACCCTGCCCTTTATGCTCAAACCAAAGACAAAGGGGAATGAAATCAGGAGACAAAAAATATTGTAAACCAGGGAAGATTTGTACAGAAAATCAAAGCAGTGGAGAAGTGATAGCTCTTACCTTGGCTCTCTTGGATGGTGGTGGCAGATGATCGATCCTTTAGAAATCCAATCCGATTATGAGGATGTTTGGCTTGGCAGGAAGCTGCTGATGGGGGGAATCAACCCGATCCTTTACAATCGATCGGAAGAGGCAAGGTGATTGAGTCCTTTGCCACAGGATCTTCTGGCTATGTTGGGGTCCGGATGATGAGAAGCGAAGAATCGATGGACTCTGGTGGGCGATAAGGGAAATTATGCGTGAAGGTGGATGGAGCCGATGAAGAGGGATGGAGTCGAAGACCGATAGATGGATCCCCCAAGTGTGGGGAATGGTTCCCTTTTTAAAGAAGCCGGAGAAAACTCCAGAAGAGCTTCCGTTAACGATGGAGGGTTTTTTAGAGAAGAAGGGGGATTTGTTGCAGATCGAGGGTGGAGAGATGAAGCCTGCCAAGCTGTTGGCGATCGAGGGTTTTTGAATGGGGGTGACAGCCATCGGAGGGTGGATGGAGAGAAGATTGCACATGGGGCTGGCTTGGGAGCAAAAGGGTGAAGGTTTCGCACATGGGGCTGGCCGGCAGAAGCTTCGTGAAGGAAATTTTGAGAGAGAGAGAACCGGGACAAAGAGAGCAAACCGGGACAGAGAGGGTGAGACGATGAGAGAGAAAAATCGTGAGTCAAAAAGAAAAACGAGACAGAGAGAGAAAACACGAGTTTTCAAAAAAAAAAAAGTTTTTCAAAATCCGATTTTTGTTTCTTTTTTTTTTGTTCTTTTCTTCATTTTCTGATTTTTTTGTTATTTTTTGGAAATAAGATTCTAAAACCTAAGCAGTATGAACGATAAAACTAGTTTTTGGCATTTTTGATAAAAATTTACAAAAAGAGAAGTTTTTGAAAGTTTGGGTTTGATTTCTTCAGAAAATGGGTTTGGACCCAAGTTTTTGAGAAAATATTCGAGTTTTTGGAACTCGAATCAAAAAATGCAACATGATGGATCCAAACGGATGTCGGAGGGACTGTCCGAGCTGTTTAAAAACTATTTTTGGTATTTTCTGCAATTTTAATTTAAAAGTTGGACAATGAGACTCAGATTTGGATCTGGACAATGGATCCGGATCCGAACTCAATTTAAACATATAAAATGAATTTAAGTTCAGTAAAACTTGAGAAATGAACTGGAATTTAGATTTAGAAATGACTCGTTTGCTCAAAAAATAAATTTAGGGGTAAAAAGAGAATATTTATAAGATTTTGAAAAATTTGGGGTGTTCACAGTGGCGAACCAAGAATAATACCACCGAGGGAAGAAAAGACGAGACTGGATGACCCACAGATCCGGGGATCCATCCTGAATCTGATAAAAGACATGATCTCGGGGAAAGACATCATCGAGGGAATTTGACGCCATTGAAGTGATACTGGGGTAAAGAAAATAAGGAGAGTTAGATAGAATACAAGACTTATGGACAGACTTCTTGAAGAATTAAACCTGGAAATTTTGAAAATGTTGATGAATTTTTAAAGGATTTTTCCAGGATTTTTTTTGAAGAAAATTTGATCTAAAAGAGAAAAGAAATATAGGTAGATAGAAATATACACCTGGGGTTTTTGAAAATAAGGGTAAGTTTTGAATAATACACCCAGGGTTTTCGAAAAAGGGTCTGATACATATATATATGAGAGAATAAGAGAATTATCATATAACTAAAGCTGCACAAATAAGGATGCACACATAGCACTCCCTAAAGGCTGACTCTAAATGCAATATTTGAAATGGCTTGTAGGACCTTAATCCTAACTCTAGGGTTCAGATCATCTGATTCCAATCAAGATACGCCGATATACCCAAGCCGAAGCTTGAAGTACGTGGCATAGAAATATTTCTCCGGTTCTAAGGTAATGGCTTCCCAACATCCTTGAGCACCTAACGATATACCTCGGACTATGGCCCTTAGGTACGTGGTAGGGGGGCGCGAACCCAAATAAGGGGTCCAGTTGTGAGGCTCTCTCCCAAACTATGGTTCAGTGAGACAGCCCAGCAACGTGAAGACCGGGACAATATTGGTAAGGAGGTTTTCAAAATATGTTCAACATGCAAGAAATCAGATGGCTCTAATGCAAGTCCTAAAGAGATAGATTAAAATGAAGAGAAACATACACTTGTATACATTGTTTGCATTCAATCCCTAGAATTGAAGAGAGTTGTATTTAAGACCTAAATCTAATGTGAGCATGGAATAATCTCCTCAATATGGTCCTACCAAACCATACTTAAATCCTATATGAAAATGATGTCAGCTAAGGACAGAGTCTAGGCTCCTAAGGTTTGCATGGAAATATAGCTGACATATGTTAAAGTAAAGACTTAGATAATATCAAAGCAAAGTAAAAGGCATTAAATTCGACCGGACGGAGACGGGTCCCATCACGGTCGCCAAAACTGTGATCATCGCAAAATTTTTCCTCTCGTAATATTCTCTCTCTTCCTTCTTTTTTCCTTTCCAACCTCTATTTCCTCCTTTTTGAAGGGAGAAAATAAAAGACGGAAAGAAAGAGGGAAGAGAAAAGAAGAAGAGGAATTCTTTTGCGGGTCTCACTTGACCTTAATTTTGAAAATTTTTGAAATAACTCGCCTCCGTTTTTGAAATATTTGCGGGAAAACTGGGAGACGGTATCCGCTCGTCGGTACGAGGTTCGATCATTCCTGGCGCCTTGTGATCATCGCAAAATTTTTCCTCTCGTAATATTCTCTCTCTTCCTTCTCTTTTCCTTTTCAACCTCTTATTTTCCTCCTTTTTGAAGGGAGAAAGATAAAAGACAAAAAGAAAAGAGAGAAGAGAAAAGAAGGAGAGGAACTCTTTTGCGGGTCTCACTTGACCTTAATTTTGAAAATATTTTGAAATAACTCGCCTCCGTTTTGAAATATTTGCAGGAAAACTGGGAGACGGGATCCGCTCGTTGGTACGAGGTTCGATCGTTCCTGGCGCCTTTACCAGAGGTAATCGAACCAAGGGTCGAATTTATGCCTTTTGCTTTGCAAAGAATTTATCTAAGTATTTAAAATGCACAAAGAGTCATGCTTGTGCAAATGCAAAGATGTATGCTCATTTTGGAAGAATTCTCAGGTGTTTCTGAGATGAATCTAATAAAGTGAAGAAATGATTTATGACTTTAGAACTTAAGACTAAAGTTCTAAGTTTCTAGAATAATCAAGAGCTTGGAAAAATAAATATGGATTTTGGAAAATGATTTTGAAGTTTTGAGATAAAAGAAGAAGAAAAGAATTTTCAAAGTCATAAATGGACTTTGAATCAGAATAGAAATGAAAATGGAATTGAATCAGAAGGAAAGATAGAATTTTGAATAAAATTGAGAAATAGAATGGATTTAAAAGTTAGAATTTCAAGATGAAATTTGAATCCAAGATCTGGATTCTGAATAGGATTCAAAGTTGAATTTTGAGTTTAAGATCTGAAAATGAGAATTGGATCTTGAAATCTGGAATGAAATGGAATTGGTTTGAGAAGTTGATTTGGCACATGAGATTCAAGATGGAATTTGAATCTGGAATTTTGAATGGAATTGGATTCAAGGTTTGGAATCCAAGATGGTATTTGGATCTGAAGTCTGAGATCCAAGATAGTTGGACTCTGGAACCTAAGATGGAATTGGATCTGAAGTCTGAGATCCAAAGTAGAATTGGTTTTGGATCTTAAAATGGAATTTGGATCTGTAATCTGAGATCCAAAAGTAGAATTTGTATTTAGAAAACTGGACCCAAGTTGATCTAACTTTGGATTTGGGTTTTGAAAGTCCAAATGGGACTTTTGAAGATGGATCTGGGTTTTAAAAACCCAGATTGAATTTAAAATTTAAGAAGAGTCAAGATTCAAAATCAATCTCAACTTGTGATTTTTGAATTTTGAAGATAAGAAAACTTGATTTTTTGAATTTGAAGATGAATCAGAGACTTCAAAGTTGAATTGAACTTTGAATTTAAATTTTGATTTGAGTTGGAAATTTGAAGTTTGAATATAAAAATGATTTTGGAATTTCAAAGTCGAATTGGACTTTGAAATTGAAATCTTGAAATGAGATAGAATTGGATTTGAATAATATTTGATCTGAGAAAGGAAGAAGAATAATCATTTGGATTTTTAAAAGGGAGTTTTGAAAATATGATGCAATTCTATCCTATATGATGAATGAATTTGAATAAGTTTGAAATTGGAATTTGAAAAGCTATTTTATTCTTTAAGTGAATTAAGAATGGGGTTGAAGATATAATATATCCCTCACTATGGTCATCGGATATATTATATAATAACCACATTTAAATTCAAATGAAGAATAAAATATATTTTTGGTGCTTTTATAGAATTTAAAATGAAATTAACTCTCAATATACCCTGACTATGTCCATTGGTATATATATTGAGTTAATTTTAGTTTAAACTCTAATAAAAGAAGGAAATATTTGAAAAATATGATGATTTTTGAAGAGGATCCAGTGTGGATCTAGTGTTATTTTATAAAAGATAAAAATCCTAAGTTTTGTTTACATCCTGACTATGGCCATTGATGTAAATCATCAACTTAGGATTAATTACCTCCTACGAAATGGTGCACGTGCCATTCGTGTTGCACCATGGTGAGAGTTTGAGAAAATAAAGGCAAAATGCATGAGAATAAACAATTTATAATATTTTATAATGCTCATTCATTCTACCTAAAACAGGAAATGTAATTTTTCATTCAAATCTAACTATTACATGTAAAATCAAATTTACAACCTCAAATGATGAATTTATCCACATATTTCCTGCAAAACTAAGTTAGCATGAAACAAGAAGTAAAATGTAGCAAGGATTTAAGATGCTATGTTGAAACTGAAGTGCATATACTGACGGAAAAATGCGTATGCTGAATGTTTATGAGAAAATGTATTGAGCTGACAAATGAATGGATGCTAAGATGACATATTGAGCTAGTGAGAGAATGTATATATAATGATAATGAACGACAAATATACATTATGCCAATGATTGATGTACAGATGATAAAAGTAAAAAATGAATAGCTAAAGTGAAACTATAACAGCAGTATAAACAATAGCTGGTGCCTAGGTGTTGCTGGAGTGTAGTGGGTGGAGCTAGACGTGAAGATGTCGAGTGTTGACAGGCTGAGGGTTGTTGTGTGCATGTAACTGCATATTGGAATGACAGCATACATAATGAAGAGCATTCAGATGTTGTACCAATGTGAATAAATGACACGGTAGTGCCATGGCACTCCATCAATGAAGCATTACAGCAATAATTTGTCATTGATGCAAGTTCTGTGAGATGGTCACAGATGTAAAGAATGAACTGAAGTGAATATACCAAGATAAACACAACTTGGATCTAAGGGATTTCTGTTTCTCTTGAATCTTCTAATTCTTGATGGTGGAAATAATGCAGCCTGCATTGCCGGAGATGACAACCTATGGTCCTGGTCAGCTTCCCACTTGAAACAACCGTTAACCAGGTAGCTTCCCTAATGGGATGGGGCACAGCCATAGAAAATCGTCTTCCTTTTAAGGAAAGAATGATGAACTGTGGTCTGTAGAGCACAGGTAACGGACAATTGGTTGGGTTGCTCAT
This sequence comes from Nuphar pumila, assembly GCF_984573655.1. Lineage (NCBI taxonomy): Eukaryota > Viridiplantae > Streptophyta > Magnoliopsida > Nymphaeales > Nymphaeaceae > Nuphar > Nuphar pumila. The sequence goes on along the minus strand of NC_143262.1, from coordinate 51,817,368 downwards.
GCTTAGGATATCTGTTTATAAACACGAATTGGTTCTAACATGGTCAATCTCTTCATTATCTATTTCCTGAAGGGCAGATGCTGAAAACAACAATGTCAGGCTTACTCCTCTCTAGTATTGACCAGAAGTCTAAAAAAAGAATATCATTCCATCAAATCTGGACCTCAGAAAGGTGCGCACCACAACTGGTATCCTCAACAAAATAACTTCAATTGATGCTAATAACATATTTCAGGTTTTTGTCCACACTGAAGACATCAAGGGGACCATAAAATAACAGTTTGTAAGTCAGTCCACATCAATCTGCAATTGCAACTGGTTATGGGTAATTCACAATGTGCACTGGCAGATCAGGTTAGCAGTTGCTATGCCATTTTTTTTTTTTATGAATGCATCAACCTGAAAATGGCTTGAAGGGCATATTTCATGAGCCAAGTGAACCTAAGTTCAAAAAAAAAAAAAATGGTGTCAAACTAACAAGCAAAGAGTTCATTCTAGCTATATTCAGCAACTGGTTGTATGTTCAGAATTTTCACACTATGTTCCTATTAGTATGGTCCTTCTTTTACATAACCATTGATCAACACAGACTATGTTACAGTATTGGGAGAGATTCCATTGAACTGTGTATATCAAATATTGATAAAAGCCTAACCTGGAATATTGAGGTCCACCGCGCCGAAGGCCAGATCTGAAAGCACAAAAAAAAATGCACAGTAACAACTAGTATGAACAAACTGGGATGAGCAACAGCTGCCCCAACTTTGAAAAAGGACATATCAATTGCAACCAACATTCCGTCATGTGGGGAGACAGGTTTAAATGCACAAGAGTGTGACTGGATGAGGCACCAGCGGATCAGAGTTAGCTTATTTCAACCCTGCAGTTATTTGGAGCGGAGATCGCCAACTTATCCATTATGAGAGATACTTTTGAGGAAATTTACAACATCAGTTAGTATTACACGAGGTGGGCGAAATTGCAACTTGGTCATAGAAACAGCTAGCATGTTCTGTGAAACCAAACAGTTAAAATCAATCAGCCCAACTTAGAATCATTCACAAAATGTATAAAATTTGCAGATTTCACTATGGTTCTGGAGATCCCTTCTTTGTTGGGATAATCATCTTCATGATAGACAAATATTATATACAGGAAAAGACATAGTTCATGCATAACCTCTTTTTTTTTAGACTTTTGCAAGTTTGAAAAACCGACAGTACACGATGAGTCCATACAACTAGGTGACCTTTTCCATGATAATTAATGATAAATGTAATGTTATATCCGCATGTCAGGTCGAATGCCTCAATGGGGAACCGTTACAAACCCTCAGGTGGAATCTGGGGATTCTGAAGAGCACGATGGATTGCAGCAACCCACAAGGCTAATGTATTGTAGGTGATAAGAGGATATCATCCAGATTATGGATGATGTATTGCAAAAATCGATAGCATCCTTAATGATATAACAACTCCCAATAGTGATGAAAAGCTTAATTTCATCGATCCTTCAAATTCAAAATACTAACTAACAGATCAACCCCAAGTATCGGATTTAGAATGGATTGATTTCTGCTGCTCAGGTTCACAAAAAAAAAAAAAAATCCAGCAGATCCATTCAGCCAGATCTCAGTTTGGAAGTGGACAGATTAAAACGATATTCCATATCATGTGCAGGATGCTATCCCAGCTCGGACTCGAACTTTGAAGCAGACGACATTGGGGTTTAGCGATATGCAGAGGGTCAGAGATGGGGATGACACATAGACGTTCATACACACAAGGGCATTGATGCAAATGATACAAAATTGCAAATAATCACAGAATAACACTGAAACTGGAAATCAAAAACGTAGAATAAATAATCTGATATGAACCTCAGGGGTAAATGATGAAAACCAGAAACGAGACTGGACATATTAACATGCAAGTCTTGCCTAAGCATAAAAAAAAAATTGAGAAAAGGAAGACAAACGATATTGGAATCGTATTCCATTTGCTGTAGCAATGAGGGGTCGATCCTGCTATATGCAGATCCATCCCACCCGTAATGCCGAATAATCAGAAAAAAAAATTAAAACAGAAGAGAGTAATAATAAGAAAATTTTGCAAAAATCAAAGAGAAAAGGGGAAAAACTGATGAAAAATTAGAAGACAACAGGTAATAGGAGATGGGGAGAAAGGGGTCTCTTACCTTTTTCTGCAGGGATTCTGAATGATAGTCCTTGAATCAGGTCGCAGAAATTTTGAAAGAAAGGATCGAGCTTCTTTTTTTCTGTTCCAGGTGCCTTCTGCTAATGGAAAAGAGGAGAGGGTCAATGGGAGAGGGCAGAATTTCCTCTGTAATTTGCCATTTGCATACGATTGAGAGGAGGCCTGGTGCCAAAGACTGATCGGAAGCTTGAGGAACGATACTCGGCTGCCCAATTTCGATGTTCTGAGATAGAAACCCTTTAGAAGAGAAGGCAGAAAAAAGATAAAAGGGGAAGAAAAGGATGCGCGAAACGATGGAGGAGTGATAACGGATGAAAAAAATGGATGTAGAGAGGAAGAGGGTGAAGATGGATCCGTGAAGGAGAAGAAGGTGGAGGGGTAGAAGACGGTGCCGAGAAGAGGCCTGGATGCCTCTTCTTATAGAAGAGGTGGAAGAATCGAGAAAGGGGTTTAGGGTTTGCGGTTTGTTAGAGATGGATGGAGGAGGAAGGCATGCGATCGAGGGTGGAGAGAGAGGTGGTTTCAGTGGGAAAAGGAGGTGAGAGAAAGGGAGAGGGGCCGAGAGAGGCGCCAGCCGGCTGGCCTCCTTCATTCCTTACGAAGGTAAAAAAAAAAAAGCCCTAAAAAGTTTTTTTTTTTTGCAAAAGACCCCTTCCCTTTGATTTTCAAATTTTTACAAAAAGGGGTTCCCGAGGTTTTTAGCAAAATTAATTTTCAAAAAGACTCAAAATCATTTGCTTTTTCTCGTAGTTTTTCCAATTTTTTTGGTTTCTCGTGTTATCTTTCCATTTTTTGTATTTTTAGAATAAAATCCTAAGATTTACGAGAAATAAAGATTTAAAACAGATTTTTTTGTATTTTTGCAAAAATATTTACAAAAGAGAGTTTTCTGAGAATTCGGGTTTTTATTTTTGAAATTTTTTTCTCAAAGAGGGGATTGGATCCGATTTGGATTAGAATTGGGTCAGAGCTAAGACTTTGGATCCGAATTCTAACGAATCCAAAGGATGAATGAAATTTTTGGTTAAAAATTTACCCGATTATTCAGAGGACGGAGGTCAGGGGCAAAAAGGTCATTTTTGGAATTTTTGGAAAATTTGGGGTGTTCACAGATGCCCCTCTTTGCTGCTAAGTCGGTTGAGAGCTGAGCTTAGTGGCAAAGACAACACTCCAAATTTTGAAAATGCCCAGTCAGCAGGTCTGAACTGGGTGTGGAAGAATTATTTTGAAAATATGGCTTTTCAGGCTTAGAACCTTACCCTGAATGGTTTTGGGGAGACGAAAATCCTCGAATATGATATGATTGAGTAAAAGATGAGGAAATCGTGATGGGACTTTAGATGGAAATTCTGAAATGGTGGGAAATGAGAATTTTGATCAGGTCTCATGGGTGAGACCAGATACTCTTATCGTAATGATTCAGGTTTAGCCCTTAACCTGGATGGGACGAAAATATATCAAGATGAATTTGAAATGAGGAAAGGAATACACGAGGGTCTTGATGGGACATTTTGGAAAATGCTTTGTGAAATGAAGCCCGAGTATGATCCTCTCTTTGGATGAATGTATGAAGTATGGGTCCCTTGATGGGAGGAGCCATGACGGGACTAGAAGAAAACATCTCGTCAAAACAAGGAATCTCATTGGAATGTGACTCAAGTTTAACCCAAACCTGCAAGGAAGATACCTCGCGAAGCGAGGTTCTAGGTTAGCTTTTAACCTGGATAGGAAATCTACCATACAGATTTCTTAAATGGAGAAACCATAATGGGACCTTCAGAATTTGGACGAACAAATCCGAAAGGGGTTTGCGAAAGGAGGAAAATATAGGGTTCCTTAAAGCTTGGAAAAAGGAATGATTTTGGGTGTCTCATTTGCTGAGACTGAAATAACTTTTTGAAATGAATGACCTCTCGCAGAAAATTCAGGTTTTGACCCTTAACCTGAGTGGGAACATCATACGGAATCCTTGACTGAAGAAACCGCGATGGGACAGGAAGAGATACTTCAACTGAGTGAGGCAACTCTTCCGGAAGATATAGACAACGCTAGGTTGCATCAAAAATGGATATTGAATGTTTATTTCATTTTTGGAATAGCTAGAAAATTTTGCCAATAAGATAAAATCGTAGTAGATTCAAACGCTTGGAAATGTGCACGTATGTACAAAGATATTTCCTCTTTTACCTAGAGTATTTCCTCCATCGGGGTTAACTCCTCGGTTCTAAGAGTCAAATTCAAAGTTTTAGCGCTGATGATTTTCTTCAAGGAAGCTATCCATTTCCCTGATATGAGAATAGAAGAAATATTCTTAATTTCATAAAAGCAAGTAATGAAAAGATATTGATAAAAGAATTTTGCATGAGAAAAGATGACTTCTGGCAACTTTGGCAGTTTGATATCTGGGTGTTTTCCCACAATGATCTTTTTGCACTTTTTTTGAGTCATTTGGGCTTTCTCGGTTTTTTACATCATCCTTCATTTGGATGTCCTAACTTTTCTCTCTTTTTTCAGGGAAGGGTACGTCACAAACTCCTTCATCTTGGAGATGTTCTGATCCTTCTTTTATCTCAGGGATTCTATTGATCTCACTGGCTCAAAAGGTCTTTAGATGATAGCAGAAATCAAATATCTTTTAGGGTTTGTCGGTAGGTTCATCACACTCGCCTTCATCTCGACGGTGATCTGAACTTTCCCTGGAAGGATCCGTCACAAACTCCGTCATCTTGGAGATGTTTCGAATCTTCTTTGGCCCCGGGGATCTACTCGCTTAATTCGCCTTCATCTTGACGACAATTGAGAGATCCCTTTTGCGGATATTTGATTGCAGCTTAGAAAATGAGAAGATATGGATTAAGTGGATTCTTTTTATGGCTCAAGATATTTCCACTGCCTGATTGCCAGAAAGTCATTTTAAAACACGCGCCATAGCCAAGATCAATATCAATTCGCTTCTGGCTTTTCAACATCATTGAAGATTTCTTTTATTGATCATATCAAGGATATTTATTACATCCTTTTGGTTGATCAACAGGAAAAGATTTAAATTTTGCCTCTTTTTCGCAAAAAGTTTCACCTTTTTGGAAGGAAATACAGGAGGTAATCTAAGGAAATTCTTTTTGTGTAGCAAGAATATTGGAGTCAACAACTGTTTTTAGCAAATTGGCATAATGTTCCAGAATTCTTTTGTGAAATAATCACTCAATATAGATTTTGATGCATCCTTTAGCTGAAATTTTGGAGGAAATAACATGAAAATACTGGTTTTATCACACAACATTGGCTCAATAGGGACTCAACCTAAGAGCCGTAAAGAATATTGGATCCATAGGGATTCATCCTACAGATTGAAATTTTGGAAAAAAAATAAATTTTAATTTAATAGGAATTTCAACCCAAGAATTTTGTAAAAGAATTTGTGACTACTAAGAATTTATCTATAGACTGCATTTTTGAAAGAATGAATATGGTTCAATAGGATTTCAGCCTAAGGACAACAAAAGAAATATGGATCAGTAGGAATTCAATCTACAAATTGGATTTTTGAAAAATGAATTTTGGTTTTAATTGGATTTCAACAAAAAAATATAGATCAGTAGGACTTTTATCCTTCAGATTGATTCTTTTGAAAATGAATTTTTTGTTTAATAGGAATTCAACCTAAGAACCGCCAAAGAATACACATTAGTAGGAATTCAAACTATAGATTTACTTTTTGAAGGATAAATGTGGTTCGATAGGAATTCAGCCTAAGAACCGTAAAAAAACATGGGTTAGTAGGAATTCAATTTTCAGATTAAAATTTGGAAAAATGAATTCTGGTTTAATAGGAGTGCAACCTAAGAACTGCAAAAGAATATGGATTGGTAGGAATTCATCCTACAGACTGAAATTTTGGATAGAAATGAATTTTGGTTCAGTAGGGATTTGACCTAAGAACCTGCCAAAAATATAGATCAGTAGGATTTCAACCTACAGATTTACTTTTAAAAAGATGAATTTGGCTCAATAGGAATTTGACCCAAGAACTGCGGAAGAATAGAGATTTGTAGGAATTCAACCTACATATTGACTTATGAATGATCTGAAGGGGATTCAAAATGAGAATCGCGAATTAGTAGGAGTTCGACCTAAAGATCGCGGATCACTAGGAGTTCAGCCTAAAGATCAATGAAAGGAATGGTCCTAAAGGATTTCAACCTAAGGACTGCGAATCAGTAGGACTTCAACCTAAAGCTCGTTGATCAGTAGGAGTTCAGCCTAAAGATCGAAAGAAAAGGTCCTAAAGGATTTCAACCTAAGGACTGCGAATCAGTAGGACTTCAACCTAAAGCTCGCTGATCAGTAGGAGTTCAGCCTAAAGATCGAAAGAAAAGGTCCTAAAGGATTTAAACCTAAGGACTGCGAATTAGTAGGACTTCAACCTAAAGCTCGCTGATCAGTAGGAGTTCAGCCTAAAGATCGAGGGATGGAATGGTCCTAAAGGATTTCAACCTAAGGACTGTGAAGCAGTAGGACTTCAACCTAAAGTTCGCTGATCAGTAGGAGTTCAGCCTAAAGATCGAAGGAAATGGTCCTAAAGGATTTCAACCTAAGGACTGCGAATCAGTAGGACTTCAACCTAAAGCTCGCTGATCAGTAGGGGTTCAGCCTAAAGATCGATGGAAGGAATGGTCCTAAAGGATTTCAACCTAAGGATTGCGAAGCAATAGGTGTTCAACATAAAGTTCGCTGATTAGTAGGAGTTCAGCCTAAAGATCGAAGGAAATGGTCCTAAAGGATTTCAACCTAAGGACTGCGAATCAGTAGGACTTCAACCTAAAGCTCGCTGATCAGTAGGGGTTCAGCCTAAAGATCGATGGAAGAAATGGTCCTAAAGGATTTCAACCTAAGGACTGCGAAGCAATAGGTGTTCAACCTAAAGCTCGCTGATCAGTAGGGGTTCAGCCTAAAGATCGAGGGAAGGAATGGTCCTAAAGGATTTCAACCTAAGGACTGCGAATCCGTAGGACTTCAACCTAAAGCTCGCTGATCAGTAGGGGTTCAGCCTAAAGATCGATGGAAGGAATGGTCCTAAAGGATTTCAACCTAAGGACTGCGAAGCAATAGGTGTTCAACCTAAAGTTCGCTGATCAGTAGGAGTTCACCCTAAAGATCGAAGGAAATGGTCCTAAAGGATTTCAGCCTAAGGACTGCGAAGCAATAGGTGTTCAACCTAAAGTTCGCTGATCAGTAGGAGTTCAGCCTAAAGATCGAAGGAAATGGTCCTAAAGGATTTCAACCTAAGGACTGCGAATCAGTAGGACTTCAACCTAAAGCTCGCTGATCAGTAGGGGTTCAGCCTAAAGATCGATGGAAGGAATGGTCCTAAAGGATTTCAACCTAAGGACTGCGAAGCAATAGGTGTTCAACCTAAAGCTCGCTGATCAGTAGGGGTTCAGCCTAAAGATCGAAGGAAATGGTCCTAAAGGATTTCAACCTAAGGACTGCGAATCAGTAGGACTTTAACCTAAAGCTCGCTGATCAGTAGGGGTTCAGCCTAAAGATCGATGGAAGGAATGGTCCTAAAGGATTTCAACCTAAGGACTGCGAAGCAATAGGTGTTCAACCTAAAGCTCGCTGATCAGTAGAGGTTCAACCTAAAGATCGAAGGAAATGGTCCTAAAAGATTTCAACCTAAGGACTGCGAATCAGTAGGACTTCAACCTAAAGCTCGCTGATCAGTAGGGGTTCAGCCTAAAGATCGATGGAAGGAATGGTCCTAAAGGATTTCAACCTAAGGACTGCGAAGCAGTAGGACTTCAACCTAAAGCTCGCTGATCAATAGGGGTTCAACCTAAAGATCGATGGAAGGAATGGTCCTAAAGGATTTCAACCTAAGGACTGCGAAGCAATAGGTGTTCAACCTAAAGTTCGCTGATCAGTAAGAGTTCAGCCTAAAGATCGAAGGAAATGGTCCTAAAGGATTTCAACCTAAGGACTGCGAATCAGTAGGACTTCAACCTAAAGCTCGCCTGTTTTGAGAAGGAATTTTAGTTCAGGAGGAATTTAACCTGTGAGTCATATTGGTTTGACAGGGGTTCGACCTATGGGCTTTTGATTCTATGGGAATTCAACCTAAAGAAAGGATTCAACTTATGGATTGAAATAGACCATCATAGTTAAGCTGTGTGTGGCCTGGTTTTTCAGGATTAAACCCTTATCCTGAATGGGGCAGAAATAAAACTTTAGCAAGAATTGATAAAAGGTATGATAAAAGAATCAACGAAGCTTGATAATTTGATAAAGAAAAAGATTTGGCAGAGATTAATGAAGCTCTAAAAGAAGCGAAAAGACATTCAAGACTATCCCTTGTTTTGAAGAAATGAAAACCTCGTAGGATGAGGTTTCAGGTTTATCCCTTAACCTGAAAGGGGAAAAAGAAAAGAAATACCTCATGGGAAAGAGGTATCAGGTTTATCCCTTAACCTGAAAGGGCAATTTTTGAAATAAGAATTTGACAAAAGAATTAATAAAAATGAATAAATAAAATAAAAATTTGATAAAGATGAATAAAACTGATAAGACTGAAAAGAAGATTTGATAAATGAAAATTTGAAAGAGTTGAGAAAGATTTGATCCTGCGTGCATGTGGGATCTTCAAAATGAGAGAAGAATATGAGAAAATTATTTTTGGAAAAGAAAGATTATCTGCGGGAGTTGATCTTTTGAAAGGGGATCATTCATGAGAGATCATCATCAGGGTTAATTTTTGAAGCAATGATTTGAAAATCAATTTGTAGAAAATATGATCAACACGAGGGTTGATATTTGAATGCAATTATTCAAAATCAATTTTTTTAGAAAATATGATCAACGCAAGGGTTGATTTTTGAATTCAATGATTTGAAATCAATTTTTAGAAAACATAATCAACACTAGGATTGATCTTTGAATGCAATGATTTGAAATCAATTTCTTAGAAAATATGATCAACACAAGGGTTGATCTTTGAATGTATTTATTCGAAATCAATCATTTTAGAAAATATGATCAACACAAGGGTTGATCTTTTGAAATGTAATGTTTTGAAAACCAAATTTTTTAGAAAATATGATCAACACAAAGGTCGATCTTTGAAATGCAATAATTCGAAATCAATATGATCAACACAAGGATTGATCTTTGAAATGTAATGATTCAAAATCAGTTTGTAGAAAAATATGATCAACACAAGGGTCGATCTTTGAAAAAGGTTGCAATAAAATATTTGAACTAAAGTTTTCATGATTTTTGAAAGACCCTCATAGGTAATATCATTTCTCTCATGAATGATGTCAGGATTGTCCCGTATTTTGAAAAAGAATAGGAATTTGGTGGCAAAAGAATACCTTGAAGTGAAAATGAAAAAATTTAAACAATAAAAGGTGCCCCAATATTGCGAAAAGAAATAAGAATTGAACCTTAAAGAAAAGATAGGAAGAAGATTGACATTTCATTTATAAGCAAAACTGCTAGAATAGACTTGAAATATTTACAAGCATCTCTGAATAGAAGGTTGTAAAAAGACTCGGGCTGACTTGCCCTTACAGAATGGTTCGATAAAGAAAATGGAGGATAACAGAAAAGACTCTAGTGTCATCAGCCTTTTGAATGATCTGAAAGAGGCTATGCCAGGACGACGGGCTGCTCTTCAGTTTTCTCCTCTATCAGAAGGTGTTTATCGATGCAGTCCTGGATGATATTTTTCAGAACGAAGCAGTGCTCTGTATCGTGCCCCACTGCTCGATGATACTTGCAGAACTGTTCTTTGAAGCTGCCCAAGACTACTGAAGGATCGCCAGCTTTTGGCAGACGAATCATATTCTTTGTGAGCATATATTCCAAAACCTCATCGAGTGTCTGCTCCAAAGGGGTGAATTCGCGGTCAGGACCCCAATCCTTGAGCTTTGGTTTTTCCTGATTCTTTTCTCGCTGCTGAGAATTAGGTTGGGAAGGGCTTTTTTCTTTGCATCTTGATTGCCCCTTGCCAGAGTGGTGCCATCATAGACTCCGTTATTTATTCCCATCTCGAGCCATTCAGCTCGCTCAGTCAACTCAATAAATGACTTGGAAGGGTATGGGAAAATGATTTCAGGGGTTAAGAGAAGTTATTGAGGATGAGTTGAAGGGCATGTTCTTCTGAGACGGGGGTTCTCATCTTGTTGCAGGTATCTCTCCACCTACGGATGAAATCTATGGCCTTTTCGTTGTCATCCTGCCTCAAATTGCATAAGTGATTGAGGGTTGGCGGCGCCTCAGTATTGAACATGAATCTCTCTATAAATAGGTTGACAACTTTATCAAAATCTCGCAGCTCGACAGGGTTGATGTGCTCTGCATACCACTTAGCTGCTACGCCCTCCAAACTGTGAGGAAAGCATAAGAAGAGGGCCCGATTGTCTTCACTGAACCTGGCACATTCGGCAAAGAACATTGCAAGATGAGCCTTTGGGTTGTCGGACTCATCGAACTTAATGAATTTTCAGGGGAGATCTTCCAAGCTGTTGTCCCCATCTAAACCAAGGTAGAAGTCTTGTCTGGTATACACCCTCTTCCCCTTATCTCGAGTCTGAAGATCTTTGACCATTTTAGTTAATGCTTGAACTGAATCTTCTGCCGGGACTCCATCTTTAGGTTTGTTGACTGATTCAGGTTCTTCTGCCACTTTCTTGGGTTGTCGCAGGTGTTTTGGGATGAACATAAACTGTTCTTCCTCGGAATCCTCTTCTGCTGATTCTGTGCCCTCAGATGTGTTGTCCTGCTGGACCCTCTTCTTGTTGATCCTGACATGCTTCTTCACTGGCTTTCTCTTGGTCTTGCTCTTAGAGGATGTCTTCTTTGAACTTGCCCCTCCTTGCTCAGACATCATCTTTGCCATCATTTTTTGAAAGATCTTATACATCGCCGGGTCAACATCATCTTCTTCTGATTTATGTTTTCGAGACAATCTGGAAGAATTTATTTCTTCCACTTCGCTGTCATTGTGCTACTGAGCTGCCTTTCTTCTCGCTCTCGTTTGAACCATGATGAAACGTTGATGTTTTCACTGTGAATAAATGGAGGGTTTTTAGAAAAAGACTTAGGAAGGAAATTTTAATGAAGGATGAAATCATAATTTGACAATGAAAATATCCCATTACGAGGGATCGGGTTGTCACCAAAATTTGCGACAACCGCATTGTTTTTCAGAAAAAAAAAGATAAACAAGTAAAATATGAACAAAAGTTTAATTTTGAAAAGGACATATCCTGACAAAGATGTTTTATTGTAAATGAGGGTAAGGAATAGAATATAGAAAAAGGGTTTCAAAATTTTGAAAAATTGCAGGCAGGATAAAAAAGAATTAGAAGAAATTAAGAGAAGAAAAAGGAAAATACACCTGGGTTTTAAAATAAAGAGGAAATTTTGAATAATGTATACCCAGGGTTTTGAAAGATATAGGAAATATCATACAATCATAGATATACAAACAAGGATACACAAACAGCACTCCCTAGGGGCAGACTCTAAATGCAATATTTTGAAATGGCTTGTAGGACCTTAATCCTAACTCTAGGGTTCAAAAATCATCTGATTCCAATCAAGATACGCCGATATACTCAAGCCGAAGCTCGAAGTACGTGGCATAGGAATATTCCTCCGGTTCTAAGGTAATGGCTTCCCAACATCCTTGAGCACCTACCGATATACCTCGGACTATGGCCCTTAGGTACGTGGTAGGGGGGCGCGAACCCAAATAAGTGGTCCAGTTGTGAGGCTCTCTCCCGAACTATGGTTCAGTGAGGCAGCCCAGCAACATGAAGACCGAGACAATATAGGTAAGGAGGTTTTCAAAATATGCTCAACATGCAAGAAATCAGATGTCTCTAATGCAAGTCCTAAAGAGATAGTTTAAAATGAAGAGAAGCATACACTTGCATACATTGTTTGCATTCAATCCATAGAATTGAGGAGAGTTGTATTTCAGACCTAAGTCTAATGTGAGCATGGAATAATCTCCTCAATATGGTCCTACCAAACCATACTTAAATTCTATATGCAATGATGTCAGTTTAGGACAGAATCTAGGCTTCCTAAGGTTTGCATGGAAATATAGCTGACATTTGAAGAATAAAGACTTAGATAATATCAAAACAAAAGAAAAAGGCATCAAATTCGACCGGACGAAGACGAGTCCCATCACGGTCGCCAAAACTGTGATCATCGCAAAAATTTTGCTCTCGTAATATTCTCTCTCTTCCTTCTCTTTTTCTTTCCAACCTCTTATTTTCCTCCTTTTTGAAGGGAGAAAGATAAAAGACAGAAAGAAAAGAGAGAAGAGAAAAAGAAGAGAAAAGAAGGAGAGGAACTCTTTTGCGGGTCTCACTTGACCTTAATTTTGAAAATATTTTGAAATAACTCGCCTCCGTTTTGAAATATTTGCGGGAAAACTGGGAGACGGGATCCGCTCGTCGGTACGAGGTTCGATCGTTCCTGGCGCCTTTACCAGGGGTAATCGAACCAAGGGTCGAATTTATGCCTTTTGCTTTGCAAAGAATTTATCTAAGTATTTAAAATGCGCAAAGAGTCATGCTTGTGCAAATGCAAAGATGTATGCTCATTTTGGAAGAATTCCCAGGTGTTTCTGAGATGAATCTGATAAAGTGAATAAATGATTTCTGACTTTAGAACTTAAGACTAAAGTTCTAAGTTTCTGGAATAATCAAGAGCTTGGGAAAATAAATCTGAATTTTGGAAAATGATTTTGAAGTTTTGAGATAAAAGAAGAAGAAAAGAATTTTCAAAGTCATAAATGGACTTTGAATCAGAATAGAAATGAAAATGGAATTGAATCAGAAGGAAAGATAGAATTTTGAATAAAATTGAGAAATAGAATGGATTTAAAAGTTAGAATTTCAAGATGAAATTTGAATCCAAGATCTGGATTCTGAATAGGATTCAAAGTTGAATTTTGAGTTGAAGATCTGAAAATGAGAATTGGATCTTGAAATCTGGAATGAAATGGAATTGGTTTGAAAAGTTGATTTGGCACATGGGATTCAAGATGGAATTTGAATCTGGAATTTTGAATGGAATTGGATTCAAGGTTTGGAATCCAAGATGGTATTTGGATCTGAAGTCTGAGATCCAAGATAGTTGGACTCTGGAACCTAAGATGGAATTGGATCTGAAGTCTGAGATCCAAAGTAGAATTGGTTTTGGATCTTAAAATGGAATTTGGATCTGTAATCTGAGATCCAAAAGTAGAATTTGTATTTAGAAAACTGGACCCAAGTTGATCTAACTTTGGATTTGGGTTTTGAAAGTCCAAATGGGACTTTTGAAGATGGATATGGGTTTTGAAAACCCAGATTGAATTTAAAATTTAAGAAGAGTCAAGATTCAAAATCAATCTCAACTTGTGATTTTTGAATTTTGAAGATAAGAAAACTTGATTTTTTGAATTTGAAGATGAATCAGAGACTTCAAAGTTGAATTGAACTTTGAATTTAAATTTTGATTTGAGTTGGAAATTTGAAGTTTGAATATAAAAATGATTTTGGAATTTCAAAGTCGAATTGGACTTTGAAATTGAAATCTTGAAATGAGATAGAATTGGATTTGAATAATATTTGATCTGAGAAAGGAAGAAGAAGAATCATTTGGATTTTTAAAAGGGAGTTTTGAAAATATGATGCAATTCTATCCTATATGATGAATGAATTTGAATAAGTTTGAAATTGGAATTTGAAAAGCTATTTTATTCTTTAAGTGAATTAAGAATGGGGTTGAAGATATAATATATCCCTCACTATGGTCATCGGATATATTATATAATAACCACATTTAAATTCAAATGAAGAATAAAATATATTTTTGGTGCTTTTATAGAATTTAAAATGAAATTAACTCTCAATATACCCTGACTATGTCCATTGGTATATATATTGAGTTAATTTTAGTTTAAACTCTAATAAAAGAAGGAAATATTTGAAAAATATGATGATTTTTGAAGAGGATCCAGTGTGGATCTAGTGTTATTTTATAAAAGATAAAAATCCTAAGTTTTGTTTACATCCTGACTATGGCCATTGATGTAAATCATCAACTTAGGATTAATTACCTCCTACGAAATGGTGCACGTGCCATTCGTGTTGCACCATGGTGAGAGTTTGAGAAAATAAAGGCAAAATGCATGAGAATAAACAATTTATAATATTTTATAATGCTCATTCATTCTACCTAAAACAGGAAATGTAATTTTTCATTCAAATCTAACTATTACAACATGTAAAATCAAATTTACAACCTCAAATGATGAATTTATCCATATATTTCCTGCAAAACTAAGTTAGCATGAAACAAGAAGTAAAATGTAGCAAGGATTAAAGATGCTATGTTGAAACTGAAGTGCATATACTGACGGAAAAATGCGTATGCTGAATGTTTATGAGAAAATGTATTGAGCTGACAAATAAATGGATGCTAAGATGACATATTGAGCTAGTGAGAGAATGCATATATAATGATAATGAACGACAAATATACATTCTGCCAATGATTGATGTACAGATGATAAAAGTAAAAAATGAATAGCTAAAGTGAAACTATAACAGCAGTATAAACAACAGCTGGTGCCTAGGTGTTGCTGGAGTGTATAAACAACTGCATATTGGAATGACAGCATACATAATGAAGAGCATTCAGATGTTGTACCAATGTGAATAAATGACACGGTAGTGCCATGGCACTGTATCAATGAAGCATTACAGCAATAATTTGTCATTGGTGCAAGTTCTGTGAGATGGTCACATATGTAAAGAATGAACTGAAGTGAATATACCAAGATAAACACAACTTGGATCTAAGGGATTTCTGTTTCTCTTGAATCTTCTAATTCTTGATGGTGGAAATAATGCAGCCTGCATTGCCGGAGATGACAACCTATGGTCCTGGTCAGCTTCCCACTTGAAACAACCGTTAACCAGGTAGCTTCCCTAATGGGATGGGGCACAGCCATAGAAAATCGTCTTCCTTTTAAGGAAAAAATGATGAACTGTGGTCTGTAGAGCTGTAAACACCCCAAATTTTCACCCTCATCCAGTGTCATTACAGATCATTGCATGTATTCTGCATATCATTCCATCGCATTGCATAGCATTGCATGTCATTGCATTTCATTTTCGAGATCCAGCACTCCTATTTCAAAACATTCAATCCAGATTTGAATTTTAAAGCTTTTATTTCAAAATCAATTTCAAAACCTGGGTTTTTATTCAATACTTTGTCATTTTCCAACCCCAGGACTTTATATTTCGAAATATTTTCTCAGAAAACAATCTGGATTCATTTCAAATTCAAATTTTAATCGATTTCAATTCACATATGAGGCCCATTGAGATGGTGTCTTTTCTGAATTTCTCTATTCATCAAATTTCTCAAATTTTTGAAAGTTTCAGTCCGATCAGGACTCTGTCCCAGAGTCTAAATCCAGTCAAAAATCTGTTTTGAAGTCTGTTTACTTCCATCTTCAGTCTTTTTCTGTTGTTTTCAAAATTTATGTCATTTTACAGAGTCCAGTTAGTTCAGGACTCTATTTTAGAGTTCGGTTGAGTTAGGAGTCTAACCCTGACTGTCTTTTCTGACTTATTTCATCATTTCTTGATAAAATCTTTTGAAAATTCTTTCATTTGGCTTTTAAAATCTAAAATCTCAGAGTCCTAAGAGTTCAGGACTCTAACTCGGAGTTCCAGTTCGCTTGAGACCCTATTTTCAAAGATCTTGAATTTCAAATGTCGATTTTAACCCTTTTTCAAAGCCATTTTCAGTGTTTATTTCAAAATTTCTAAAACTCGATGTGGGCCCACTCAGTTGGCACCATATCCAGAGGAATTCTAATTCAGTTAGAACCCTATGCCATTTCAAAAATCCTAATTTTAAGATTATTTTTGAAAATCCTTTTGAAAACTCCTTCAATTACAAGTTTTAAAATCATCTTTTTGTAAAAACTCAAGTAGGGCCCACTCGGTGTGGTGCCATATTCGAGTCGGTCAGGGCTAGACTAGGGTTAGTTGATGTCTTGGTTAGTGATAGAGGTTTAGAAGAGTCAAAACCATTTTGAAAAACTCATTTTTGAAAGTTAGTTTTTAAAACTAGTGTTTTTAAAGGTTTTTAAAGGTGTTTTAAAAAGCCAAATGTAGAAAATGCCAAGTGGCATTACATTTGGGGATTTTTTAGGAGAGTCTAGGGGTTAATTAGGACTTAATTAGGATAATCTAGGCTAGGGTTAGTTAGGTAAACTCACCCCAAAATCGCCCCCCTTAGAAGAGTCCAATTTTTTTAAAACATTTGATTTTTAACCTAAATTTTTTTTATAAATAGATGCATAAGGGGGGTCGATTTTTCCAACTTGCTTTCCTTTGGATTCTTGGAACTTCTCTCTCCTCTCCAGCCCTTCCTCCATTGCAGCAACCTCAAGGTAATTATTTTCTTTAATTTTTAGCTTTTATTTAATATTTTTCATTGTTTTAAGCATGATTTAGCCATTGGCACCATCACCTTCATGGATTAAACCATGGATTCAACCTCAAGAACCATCAAGAATCAGCAAGAACGATCCAAGAAGGTGATCTAACCCTGTTTTGGATGATTTACAGGGATTTTAATCCATTAGAATTGATTTTATTATGATTCTTTACATTATTAACCAATAAAATATATGATTTCCCCTTTTTAATGGGTTAAATCTATGTTTTAAAGGTGATATCAAATTCCAGCCATTGATTCCCTGTTTTTATTTTATTTTCATGGTTTATTCATGTTTGTTTTACGTTCTATAGCATAGAAATAAGTTTTATTTACTGTTTTATGGTTTATTTTATTTATTTACATTAGTTAATGCATGGTTTTTCCAAGTTTCTTAAATTTCTGTGTGTTTTAGGTTTAGAACAGTAAAGATAATGTTATTTTAGATTGAATTACTCATTTTTTATTTCTGATTTTTTTATATGTGATGCATGAATGAGTTATTGAGTTACTGTAGAAAAATCAGAGGTTTTGGATCTCGGGAACTCTGTCAAAAAAATCAGACATCAAATCGGGTTTTTAAAGCTTTAAAATCGTGGTTAAAATCAAGAAGGTAACTTGCTGTGATGATATTTCTCTCATCTTATATCCGATTTTAGATCTGTAAAATTCTATGGATTCACATTGAGTAGATATGTCTGCTGTGAAATTTTCATATATTTTGATCACTATTTAGTATTTTTCCCCTTTTAGAGAATCTGTCTTTAAATTTAAAACTCGTTAGGGTTTACCAAAACCCTAATCAGACTTGTGTTAGTCATAAATCCCAAACCACAGATCCGATTCATGATCTATAAAAAGTGAGTATTATTATTTTTCTGTCTACTGTTCACCACTAAAATTTCAGAGATTTTTGTTTAGGATGGCTATTTATTCCTGTATTTTCAATCTGAAGTAGCCGTTTTAATCCCTGTTAAAAGTGATATATTTTAGCTCAGATTGCCGAAAGGGTTTCTCCCTAACTGGAGATGATTTTTCCAATCTGTAAATTGGGAAATCTCTTTTTTTTTTCTTAGTTAGTCTCTGTAAAATTTCATAAATTTCCATGGAGATTTGACCCCTTGTTCAGGTCTTGGATTAAGACTGGTTGGTGAATTAGGTCAAAAATAGCATATTTTTAGGGTTTAATGCAATTTTCGGATTAATTTAATGTCAAAAAATTATTTTTATAATTCCAATTCGACATTAGGGTTATAACAAGTGCAGGTACCAATTTTTATGGATTTTGGAATCCATTTGATGGCTGAATTAAGCAAATTGCAAAATCGGGTTCCTGAAAGATCCAAAAACACTGCTAAAATCACAGTTTTTGTGATATTATTGGATTTTCGTGCATAAGCATATATTTTTAGGGTTTAATCATGTTCATAATCATATTAGGATGCTTTAGGTTTAATTTTGTACTCATTTGATTTCATTTAGTGCATAAAACCTAAGTTTTTACCAAAATCCATTTCTAAAAACCCTGATTTCAAGGCCATAGTCTTGCTATCAGGGGCAATTTGGTCATTTGACCTAAATTTCGAAATCTCTAACCTTAATTTTCATGTGTTTAAGTATGTCATATCATATTTTAGCCTAGTTTATTTGCATTTGAATTTCAAAACTTGCATTTTACCAAATATATTTCTAAAAACCCTAATTTCAAGGCCATAGTCTTGTTATTAGGGGTATTTTGGTCATTTTGACCCCAATTTCGAAATTTCATATCTTATCTTCCTTATTTATTCAATTTTATTTCATACTTTATCATTTTGATTTAATGGAATCATGGCAAAAAGGCTTATATCTAGCAAAATCCAACAATTTCCTGATATTGTTGGATAAATCTAGAAAAGCCAACATATTTTCATTAACAAAGTTTTCTAGTTTTGCAGGTACATTGAAGACTTTATTTTTTCATGTATTTAAATTTCAATAGTGATGTAACTTGTAATTAAACTTTAGAATAAGAATTTACATTTCCTGCTTAGCTTAGGTTGCATTGCATATAGCTTATATTTTTTTTAATAATGTTAATGTGTGATGGATGATGATTCATGCATATTCAAACTCACTATGGTCTACACGAATGGCACATGCACTAGCTTCTATGAAGTTTATAAACTTGGTGGAATTTGTATTTATGGCCATAGCCAGAATACGAATGATACTTAGATTTATGATCTTCACATTAGCCACATTCAGCCTACACTCTTAGGCTAACTTCAAAAATTCACTGCATTTCTCAAAAATACAAAAAGTATTTCTCAAATCCTCAAATCCATATTCATTCATTTCATGCATTTGCCAATTCCAATTCAAATTTCAATTCAAAGAAGTTCATTTTCTCAAAATCTCCTAAGTCTTATAGCAAAATCGATTTTCCCAAAAACATTGAATTTCAAAGAATATTTCAAGTATTTCCCAAGTTCCAAATTCAAATTTTCTAAGTTAGAATTTCAATTTCAAAGTTTGAATTCAGAGAAACCAAGTATCTCAGAATCGATTTTCACCAAATGTCAAGGATTCCTCAAAATCGATTTTTATTTCCCTCAGAAGTATATTTCAAATCCCAATTCATGATTTTCCATGTGATACCTATTCTAAATATTTCAATCATTCAAAGCAAACATCATGTTTTAAAAATGTGCATTTTTTGAAAATTCATAGCACATGCCTGATTCTATGTGCATTTAGAAATTAGAATATGATTTAGACAAGTTGAATAGAGCAGAGCATAAGATTGATCCTTGGTTCAATTACCCCTGTTAAAGGTGGCAGGAACGGTTGAACCTCGTACCGACAGGCGAGTCCCATTCTACGGAATTTTCCCGCATTTTAAAACGGAGGCGAGTTATTTTCAAAAACTTTTTCAAAGGTCAGTTTGACTCGCAAAAGCTAAAAATTTTGCGATGATAACAGGTTTGGCGACCGTGATGGGACTTGTCTTTGCCTGATCAATCTAATGCTCTACTTAGTTCAAATTGTCAAAATCGATTTCCATGGAATGTCAGCTTTTAATTTATGCTATCATGTGAACCTAGGAGCCTAGACCTGAACCCAGCTGACTTGGAATGCATATAGACTAAGTATGGTTTGGTAGGACCATATTGAGGAGAATTATTCATGCTCACATAGACTTAGGTCTAATACAACACTCCTCAATTTAGGAATTGTATGAAAACAATGTTTGCTTCTTCAAATATTTCAAAATTCTATCTCTTTAGGACTTAGAGCCTTCTGTTTGATTGCATGTGCTCATGTTTTTCAAAAACCACCCCCACCTATATTGTCCAAGTCTTCACGTTGCTGGGCTCTCTTCCAGAACCATAGTTCGGGATAGAGCCTCACAACTGGGCCACCTATTTGGGTGAAAACCCCCCTGCCACGTACCAAGGGCCATAGTCCAACGTATATCGGCAGGTGCTCAAGGATGTTGAAAAACTTGAACCTAAAACCGGAGGAATTGATTTTATGCCACGTACATCGAGCCTTGGCTTGAGTATATAGGCATAACTGAATTGGATACAGATGATCTGAGCCTTAGAGTTAGGATTAAGGTCCTACAGCCATTTCAAAATTTGTGCATCTAGAGTCAGCTTTTAGGGAATGCTGTATGTGCATACTTGTTTATGCAGAATTTGATTGAATATGTTATTTCCTTTTTATTTTCCATATTTTCCCCAATTTTCTAAAATACTGGACGATTTTCTCAAAATTCCCCAATCTATGTCCATGTACTGTCCATGTTTTAAAACCTTGGACGCTTTTCCAAATACTTCATTTTCCAATTATTTCTTCATATTTCATCAAACCCTGGACGATTTTCCAAATTTCCCTTAATTTCCTTCAAAACTCCAGGTGATTTCCTATCTTTCCTTTCTTCTGGATCTCGAATTTCCTGCTTTATTTTTATCCTGCCTGCATTTTTCTCAAATTTCCTGTATTTTCCTAAGTCTCATTCCAATTTCCATGTCTTCCAGTCCGATGGCATCCAGTCAACTTGATTCAGTCTTCCCTGAGGGTCACATCTCCTACGAGGTGCGACAAAGTCTTCCCGAACATCGAGTCCTCAGCACCGGATCCTTCTTTCCCCGGTGGTACTATTCATGGTTCAAGAACTTCTCTCGTATGTTTCCGGACCATCTGGACGAGTGTGGATTGGAACTGGCGTCCGCAGTGGGAAAGCAGACAGTCAACGACAACTTGATCCATGCACTAGCAGAGCGGTGGAATCCGAGCACTTCCACCTTCTGGTTTCCGTGGGGCGAGATGACAATACTGATGGATGAATTTTCAGAGATTATGGGATTGCCCGAGCCAGCCGGTCAGTCTGGAGATCCATTGGAGAAACAGTTTTTGATTAATGTCAAGGGTCTGGACCCAAAAGATGCCTTAGCTCGCATGACGGGACGCAAGTCTTGGCCTCTGATTGAAGAAGATGGAAATGAATATGTGGACCTGCTCGAAATCTACAGACAACATGGGACATTTGTGGAAGTCAGCTCGTTGTCCAGGACAGCTCGAGAAAGAATTCAGCATGCGATGGTTCTGTGCACGGTGGGATTAGCTTTCTTTCCCGATGGACGAATTACATGGATATCAGAATAGTTCAGCTTATGAGGAGATGGGGAAGTCGACAGACCAGCCACCTCTCAATAGCCATGGCCGCACTCGCCTTTCTATACCGAGGGTTGACTCGTTTCGCACTCGGAGAGTCGATCCTAGTCGAAGGGTGCACCTATGCCTTGCAGTCTTGGTTCCTCCGACATGTGCCAGTCTGAGCCAGTTCCTTCAGATACAATGGTGAAAAGCTTCTGCCAGTTGCGCGATACCGATTCTTGATCGATAATCTTCAGGAGGAAGAGGTCGTATGGGACTACTTTGATCGTCAGGAATCACCTCCCAGATATACTTATGCATATGGCAAGCGATTCAGGCTACTTGGCCCATTCTTCTGCACATACTATCATCCAGAGCGGTGTGTCAGGCAGTTCTCTCAGAGGCAGAAGCGCGTAGAGATTCGTCCACTAGCCAGGGTTCTTCCAGAATTTAATCTCGCATCAGATCAGTGGTCCGAAGCATACCATTCTGTCAGACATAGCTGGGATTCCTTTGTCAGTCTTACTATTTTTCCTGGTCATTGTGTGTCTTCTGATTTTGTAGAGTGGTGGAAAATTGTCTGTCCTCCTCCCCTCTGTCAAGTGTATTATTGATAAAATCATGTTTTTCCCCTCAATAAAATTCTTTTATTTTATATTTCACTTTGGTTTGACGACCTCGCCTAGGTAACAAGGCATATTTTCAGTTGTTTATCTTGCAAAGAATAGCAACACAATTGTCGTAATCCCAACGACGACTCAATCCCTAGTAATGGGACATTATTTTAATTGTCTACCAAAATTCTCAACAAATATTTTCCTCCAAACCAAATTTCCTTCAGAAGCCTAACCATCAGTTCTGCCCTGCAGAGAGCATCAGCAATATCCAAGAGAAAATTTGTGATACCCGATGGTTCATACAAGATCCAGAAAGAAAACCGCATCAGTTGAAGGCGTCGCGTATTCAGTAGCTTCAGAAGAAGAGATGGACTCACCTCGATCAATCCAGAGTCAGGGTCAGCAGGCGAATGATGGCATCGATCTCCAAATGTACGTCATGTTCAAAAAAATGATGACCAAGATGCTGGCAGAGCAAGCTGAGGCCAGTACTGAGCAAATTCAGACCAAACAGAAAGATAAGGGTCATGCCGTCAAGAATGTGAAGATCAGCAAAAAGTAGAGTCGTCACGAGAAAATATCTGATGAGTCAGAATCAGCTGACGATGCTGACAAGGAATGTGAAAATAAATATGAGTTCAAAAGGTCGACTCAGGGTCAAGGGTCGGCTTATAAATCCAAAAACCAGTCTGTTGACGACCCTACCCAGTCACAGCTAAAAGACATGATAAAAATGGTCAAAGATCTGCAGGCCCGCGACAAGGGCAAGAAAGTCTTCACCAGCGAAGACTTCTATGATGGTTTAGATGGGGACGGCGATCTGGATAATCTCCCCAGAAAATTTATCAAGTTTGATGGTTCTGGCGATCCTAAGGCTCATCTCGCCATGTTTTTCGCTGAATGTTCACGATTCAAGCGTGACAATCGGGCACTCTTCCTTTGCTTTCCTCGCAGTCTGGAGGGAACGACAGCTAAATGGTATTCGGAGCACATCAACCCCATAGAGCTGAAAGAATTTGATAAGGTGGTGAATATGTTCATTGAGTGCTTTCTGTTCAATGCTGAGGCGCTCCCGACCCTCAGCCACCTCTGTGGCCTGAAACAGAGAGAAAGTGAAAAGGCCCGAGATTTTATCCACCGCTGGAGGTCAGCTTGCAATAAGATGAGAGACCCCATATCAGAAGGGCATGCTTTGTCCTTGATTCTAAGCAATTTCTCGCAGCCTCTAAAAGGCCTCATCTCCATCGCACCATCCAGATCATTTATTGAGTTAACAGAGCGTGCCGAATGGCTCAAGTTAAGCATGGAAAATGGCTTCTATGAAGGTTTCACTTTCACCAAGAACAGCGGCCAGAACGAGTCAAAGAAGAAGACTCACTTCACTAATTCTGTCAGTAATAATAAATGGAATCATCGCAAGGGGCAGAATAGAGACTTCTGTTATGGGGCAGGAAATTCAAACAGGAATGATCAAAAAGGGAAGCCGATCCCGCAATTCAGCAAGCCGCTAGAGCAGGGACCAAAACCCCGAGAGAAAGTGAAGCATGAAGGATGGAGCTATGATAGGAAATTCACTCCATTAGATCAATCACTCGAGACTGTGCTCGAGTACATGTTGACCAAGGAGATGGTCAAGTTGCCAAGGCTGGCCGATCCTCCCGTTCCTATGGGAAAATTCAAAGACCAATTCTGCAAGTTCCACAGAACAGTGGGGCACAATACTGAGAACTGCTTCGTTCTGAAGAATATTGTTCAGGGACTTATTGATAAAAATCTTCTGGTAGAAGGTGCGGAAGATGAAAATATAGATATTCTAAAAGAGCCATTTCCTCGTCATTCTACAGTAGTCATCACCGAACAGTCGTTTCAACCACAGGAGCATATCAAGCCGTGCTCTGAAAATGACATGCAAGCTCAGCATCAAGTCCTGGTATTGCAGCAGGCTCGGTCCAAGGCCCAGAAGATGGACCTTATTTCAGCTTTCGGCAAATTGAAAGTATCTGACAAGCCCGCTGGGATATCTCCCGAGGTAGCCAGAAGTATGCCATGGCTCCCTAAGCATCTCATTAAGTCCACCACAAAGAAAAGCGAGACATCCACTCTAAAGCCTATTACAGCATTATCCAATGTCTCAATTTTGGACTTAACCCAAGCTTCCGCTAAACATCAGCAAGTATTAAATAATCTGTTGCAGAAAATCAAGGTGAAATCAAGCATAACTTCGGAAGACATGGCCCACATAGTCAATCAGGCCATGACTAATGCTCTAGTTACTTTCTCCGATGAGGATCTCCCTAAGCCTCATGTGTTCCATAACAATGCCTTGTATGTTGTGGTTCGAACCAGAGGGATGACAGTTCCTCATGTGCTGATCGATGGAGGCAGCAACCTCAATATATGTCCGAAAATGACCGCCAAAGCTTTGGGCATAAAAGAAGAAGAATACATTCCAGATCCAATCACCATTTATGGGTTCGACAATCATGGCCAAACAGCGAAAGGAAAAATATTCCTAGAGATCTTCATTGACTACTCGGTCCATTCAATTCTCTTTCACGTGGTCAATGTGCCGCCCACTTATAATCTACTTCTCGGGAGACCATGGATCCACAACACAAACGCAGTACCGTCTACTCTTCATCAGTGCATCAAGTGGTCAAAAGGTGGTATGATCACGACAGTCTTAGGCGAAGATCCGGAGCAGAGGCTAGCACAGCCCATGGTTCCCAGGCCCTCTTTCACTACTGATATCTCTAGCATTAGGGGTATCGAAGAGGTCAGCTTCGAAGAGGATTCAGGAATCATGTAGACGGCAGAGCGACCGAGCATACAGTGGCTGTGACCCGATGGGGAGGTCCACAGTTCTTCAAGATTGGAGGACGAATTGATTACAGCACACTTAAGGATCATCCGCTATTCTCCCAATTTATGAAAGCTAAGAAGGGATTTGATTTATTAGTGAAGCACGGCTACCAGCCTTTTCGAGGCCTAGGCAAAAATGAAGATGGCCGTCTTGAACCAGTGATTCCTCAGCACTGCCCTAAAAGAGCCGGATTGGGCTTTAATGGCCGAAGATCTCAGAAAGGGACTGTTTTCATTAAGGGAGCGCATTAGAAGAATTCTTTTGTCTTTCCTTTTCTATTCTTTTGTCGGGATGATATCCCATTTCATTTTCATCATTGTCATTTTGATTAATTCTATCTTTCAATAAAGTTGTCAGTTTCCTTTGTCTATCTTGATGTCGTTTGTCTCTTTACTCCTCAATATTAAATCTTCACAAAATTGAAATTATTTTGCTCTTTTATCTTTCCAATTATTTTCAATAAAAGCAATTTATTTCATGATGAACAATTTCCCTAAATCAATTTATCCTCCAATTTTCAGAATGTCTTCCCGATCTATCAAGAAGCTCGTCTTTAATCTAAAAGCTTGTTCGAAATCAGCAATAATTCATCAGGTCAGAATAAGAGCAGAATGTGGTCAAACTGCAAAACAGTCAGAAGAATCCGTAGAGTTCGATTCAGCTCTTCAGGAACTGCCAGAATTTGCATCGGTTCAGAAGCAAGATGAGCCATCATCCTTAGTTCAAGATCCGACTGAGGATATCAATATCGGATCAGAAGACAATCCTAGAATTCTCAAAATTGGTAGTGGTTTGAGCCCAGGAGAGAAAGAAAGGCTCACTAATTTCCTCAAGCAGCATGAAGAAGTATTCGCATGGACTTATGAGGATATGCCAGGTTTAGATCCGAAATTGATGGAACATCGCCTCGTTTTGAAGCCTGAGGCGAAACCAATCAAGCAGAAGTTGAGAAAAATGGATCCTCGAATCGAGCAACAGGTCAAGGAAGGACTTGAGGATCTGCTTAAAGCAGGATTCATTCGAGCAATTGATTACCCAGATTGGTTGGCGAATATCGTAGCAGTTCCTAAGAAGAATGGAAAAGTGCGAATCTGTATCGACTTCCGTGATCTCAATAAAGCCACTCCAAAGGATGACTATCCGCTCCCAAACATTGATCTCCTAGTCGATAGCACAGCCGGGCATGCTATGTTCTCCTTTATGGACGGATACTCCGGATATAATCAAATCAAGTTGGCCGCTCGTGACCAATCCAAAACATCCTTTACCACGCCATGGGGCACTTTCTGTTACACGGTTATGCCTTTTGGGCTTAAGAATGCTGGAGCCACTTATCAGCGCGCTATGGCCGTTATTTTCCATGATCAGATGCATAAGACTATTGATGCATATGTCGATGATATTCTGGTGAAATCCAAAGAACAGGAAGATCACATCGAAGCTCTCAATCAAGTTTTCAAGCGACTCATTCTTTACAAGCTAAGACTCAATCCACAAAAATGTGTCTTTGGAGTCGAATCAGGCAAGTTGCTAGGCTTCTTGGTCAGCAAGAAGGGGATAGAAATGGATCCCGCTAAGGCCAAAGCTATCATTGGCATGCCGCCCCCGACTAATCTCAAAGAATTGCGTAGCCTTCAAGGATGCATGCAATCAATTCGGCGATTCATTTCCAATTCGGCCATGAGATGTGAGCCTTTCAGTCATTTGCTCAGAAAAGGAGTGAGGTTCGAATGGGGACCAGAGTGTCAGCAGTCGTTCGAACGCATCAAGAAATATCTTCTCAATCCTCCTGTTTTAAAGCCGCCAGAATTAGGGAAACCCCTATTGCTATACATTTCAATTAATCAAGTTGCTTGCGGCGGATTCTTGGCGCAATACGAAGAAGGCAGCTTGATAGAACATGCCATTTACTATGTGAGCAAGACCTTTATTGATTATGAGAAGAAATACTCTCAGATAGAGAAGACATGCCTAGCTCTGGTATGGATGTGTCAGAAATTGCGACATTATCTATTGGCGTTTGAAGTCAAGATTCTATCTAAATTAAATCTTCTCAAGTATATTCTTGAACAACCATTTCTCAGCGGATGAATCGCCAAATGGCAAGTCCTATTAATGCAATACGACTTGGAATATGTCTCTCAGCAATCTATCAAAGGCCAAGCAATTGCAGACCAATTAGCAGATTTTCCTCTAGCAGAGGATGTTAAAGCTGAGGATGATTTCCCCGATGAGCGGATCTGCAATATTAAACAATCCCCAATTTGGAATTTATTCTTCGACGGTTCCAAGAATATGGCAGGCATAGGAATCGGAATTCTGCTAATCACACCAGAGAAAGAGATGATTCCCTTTTCTCTCAAACTGGATTTTCAGTGCACTCACAATATGGCCGAGTATGAAGCTTTGATACAAGGTCTGAAAATTCTACAGGATTTTAATGTCAGAAGAGTGCATGCTTATGGCGATTCTTTGTTAATCGTCAATCAAGTTCTGGCTGAATGGCAAGTGAAAGATCAGAAATTACTTCCTTACCAGAAGATTGTCTCAGCTCTTGCCAACAAATTCGAAGAATTCCAACTTTTTCATATCAAGAGAGATTTCAATCAAGTTGCAGACAGTTTAGCCAATCTAGGATCCATCATGTCTTTCAAGAACGGAGAATCTTGTCGCTCATTTGAAATTGGCAGACTCGATCAACCTGCTTTCGTCCCAGTAGAGCAGATAAACCAGGCTGAGCAAAAGAAGAAGCCCTGGTATCATGATATCAAGAATTTCATTAAAATTGGCGAATTTCCCCCAGAATTATCAAAGAGAGAGCAGCGAGCAATTCAACGCATGTCTGCTCGATATTTTATTCTTGCCGACGTCCTTTATCGTCGTGGATTCAGTTCTAAGTATTCCAGATGTTTGGACGAAGAAGAAGCCAAAGAAGTTGTGCAAGAAGCACATGAAGGCATTTGTGGTGGTCATGTTGGCTATCAGACTCTCGTCAAACAAATCATCCGAGCAGGATATTATTGGAGAACTATGCAACAAGATTGCTATCATTTTGTGAAGAAGTGCGTTCAATGTCAGATGCATGCACCTTCCATTCATGCGCCAGCGACATACTTGCAATCTGTCGTCTCGCCATGGCCATTTTCCATGTGGGCTTTCGATGTCGTAGGCCCCATCACTCCTTCAGCCTCCAATGGTCATAAATATTTTCTGGCCGCAACAGAATATTTTACTAAATGGGTAGAAGCAGTCACTCTACGCACAGTAGAAGGTCGACACATGGTTTCTTTCATCCATAAGAATATCCTTTGCCGTTTCGGTATACCGCATGATATTGTGTCGGATAATGGCAGTCATTTCAAGAATGAGAGAATGAGGACATTCTGCTCAAAATTCAAAATTCATCATCATTTTTCCGCTCCTTATTATCCTCAAGGGAATGGTCAGGCAGAGGCCACCAACAAGATTCTGATTCGAATCCTGGAGCGAACTTTAGAAACGGGTCGTGACTGGCATGAAAAGATTCATGATGCATTATGGGCATACAGAACCACCATTCGAACTCCAACGAATGCTACTCCGTCAGAACTTGTCTACGGAACTGAAGTAGTACTGCCTCTACATGTTCAGAAACCTGCTCTGAAATTTGCATCACTTCTAGAATTACCTCTTGATCAGTATCTGCAACAGCGACTGGTACAGCTTGATTTGCTCGATGAAAGAAGGCTCAGAGCAGCAGAGCATGCTCAATCCTATCGCCAGAGGATAGCCCGACAATATGCAAAATCTGTCATTGAGAGAAAATTTCGGGTCAATGATCTAGTGCTCAGATCAACAACTTATCTCAGGCACCGTCCGGGTGGCAAATGGTCGCCAAATTGGGAAGGTCCTTATGTTGTGAAAGAGGCACTACCTCGCAATTCATATCGGCTCATCAATGCTGATGGAATAGAATTACCAGATCCCATCAATGCTCGACATTTGAAAAAATTCTATACTTGAACAATTCCCTATTCTTTGTAATTCTTTCAAATTTTCTTCAATAATAATCAAAATTCTTTTCCCAGTTATACTGGGGCATTTTTAAAATTTTGTTTTTATTTACAAATATCTTGTATGCAGGCAGGATCAAACAAATCTCTCATTTTGCACGCATGTGCACCCATTTACATTCATTTGCATTTGCATGCATTCATTCGCATTCATCTGCATCAATTTGCATTTGCATTGATTACCCATTCAGGATAAGGGATAAATCCTGAGACCCCGACAGTTGTCCAAGTCGTCGTGAGGGTGAAGACTGAAAATTTTCCATCAAAATCAATTAGTAATTCTTCAGAATCCAGTGTTGTGCTGGTAATTTTTCAAAAATCTAGTGTTCGTGCTGGTAAATTTCCAAAACTCAGTGCTCGTACTGGTAACCATTTAAAATCCAGCGCTCGTACTGGTAACCTTTTAAAATCCAGTGCTCGTACTGGTAATCTTCCAAAATCCAGCGCTCGTACTGGTAATCTTCCAAAACCCAGTATTCGTACTGGTAATTTTTCAAAATCCAATGCCTATATTGGTACATTTTCAAAATTCGGTGTTTACACTGGTTAATTTTAAAATTCAGTAGCCCCATTGATTTAGTTTTCCTCTGAGATTCGAGTTCCGACTCGAATTTCCTTTCCCTCTAACCAGTTTATTTTCCTTTGGGATTTGAGTTCTGACTCGAATTTCCTTTCCTTCTAATTAACCTAGTTTTCCTTCAGGAATTCGAGTTCCGACTCGAATTTCTTTTCCTTCCAACCGGTTTAGTTTTCCTTTGGATTTCGAGTTCCGACTCGGATTTCTTTTCCTTCCATAATGGACCTAGTTTTCCTTCGAAGATTCGGGTTCCGACTCGAGTTTTCTTTTCCTTCAGAGATGGTCTAGAAAATCCAAGTTCCGACTTGAATTTTCTTTCAAAATCCAATTCATCTAGTTTTCCTTGAAGAGTTGAATTCCGATTCGAATCTTCCCTCAAAAACCCAGTTTAGCACCTGGTCCATTCAAAGCTCAGAAGTTGGAATCATTCCTTTATAAACTATGATCCTTAGGTTAAATCCCTATGGAATAGATAGTTCGTAGGTCGAATCCCTACAGAACCCATGTCATTCTCAGTAAACCAATTCACAATTTCGACCTTCGGGTCAATCAATTTCCAATTTTCAATTATCAATTTCCAAATTTCCAATTTCCAATTATCAATTTCCAATTTCTAATTTCCAATTTCCAATTTCCAATTTCAAATATCAAATTTCAAAATTCCAATTTCCAAAATTTGACCCTTTTGAGTCACCCAATACCCAATTTCAATTATTTTCTCTTGAAAGAGACCCTTTTTATAGGGAGCTCGCTCTTTTCGCATGCTATCCAATTCGTTCACTTAGCCCCTTTTCAAGGAGAGTTTGAAGGGACTCGTGTCTTTGTGAACCGTTTGCAAAACAAAATTCCAAATTTCACACAAGGAACCCTTTTTATAGGGAGAGACTCGACGGAGACTTGCTTTCCTTGTGGCCCCATGATTTCAGACTAGGCCATTTCATCATGAAGGACCCTCTTTTCAGGGAGAGTGTGATGAACTCGTTCCTTCATGACCAATTTACCAACCTCACCAATTCCGGGCCCCTTTCCATAAGAGAAGCCTAATGTTAGGAAGTTTTGACGAAAGCTTAGTTTCTCTTCGAAAGTTCGTTTTGCAAACACCTCCTCTTCAGGGAAGATAGGAGTAATTCCCAATTCCAATTTCTGAATCTTCTCCTTTGGGGAAAGGAGAAGAGAATTTTTGTCATGGATGTGTTGCGTTGTGCTTCAAATGCTCGATTTCACAAAAGGATTTCAAGAAAATTTTGCCAATTTGTCATTAAATATTTGTTGATTTCAAAAATCTTTATTGCACAAAATTATTACCTCAGAATACCCTGAGTATTACTTCCGAAAGGACAAAGCTTTCGCAAAAAAGGATTCAAAGTTCAAAATCTTTCTATTGGCCAACCAAAAGGATGAAGAATAAATCCTCGATATGGCCAACAAAGAAAATTCAATGTTGTTGCAAAGCCATGAGTGATTGATATTGATCGCAGTCAATGGCACATTTTTAAAGACCATTCTTGAAAAATAAAGCAGTCGAGATATCCTGGGTGATACAGAAAAATCCACTCAATTTTCATATCTCCTCAGTCACCTAAGCTGCAATTAAATATCTGCAAAAGGGATATCTCAATTGTCGTCAAGATGAAGGCGAATTAAGCGAGTCGACCCCCGGGGCCAAAGAAGATTTGGATCATCTCCAAGATGACGGAGTTTGTGACGGATCCTTCCAAGGAAAGTTCAGATCACCGTCGAGATGAAGGCGAGTGTGATGAGCCTACCGACAAACCCTAAAAGATATTTAATTTCTGCTATCATCAAGAGATTCTCAACCAATGAGCCAATAACTATCAAGATAATCCCTGAGAGAAAAGAAGGATCGGAACATCTCTGAGATGAAGGAGTTTGTGACGTACCCTTCCCAAGAAAAAAAAGAGAGAAAAGTCAGGACATCTCCAAAATGAAGGATGATGTAATTCCCAAAAAAATCCAAGAGAGCTCCAATCTACTAAAAAAAGAGTGCAGAAAGATCATCATGAGAAAAGAATCCCAGAATATCAGACTGCTGAATCTATCAAGAATCTTTTTTAATTTTGTGAAATTCTTTTATCAATATTCTTTCACCAATAGCTCTCGCAATATCAAGAATACTTTCTTTTCCGTCCATATCAAGGAAATTGATAGCTTCCTTGAAAGAAAGTCAATCGCAAGCAATTTGAATTCGAATCTTGATTCTACGGAGTTAAGCCCAGTCGGAGGTAATACTTCAGGTAGAAAAGAGGGAATACTTTCAAAATAATGTGCATCATTTTCAATTATTTTGAATCAACAACAATTTTCAACATTTTGGCAATATTTTCTAGCTATCCTGGCATGAAACAAGAGCTTGAGGTTCATCTTTGGTGCATCTTGACATCAGTTGTTATCCCTTTTTAGGACTTGATAACGGGAGTTTTCAAGATTCCTTCCCTTCTATTGGTATAATCTGAGCGCACGGGCTCTCAGATTCGCACACTTCCCTGTGTCCCCACTGTCCCATCATAGACAGTCCAATTTCGGCTTGAGGTTAAGCCACCAATTTCAGCAAAAGGCAATTTCAAAAGCTATTTAGTCTCAGCAATGAGACGCCCAAAATCAAACCCTTTTCAAGCTTTAGGGACCGCAATTTCCTTCCTTTTGCAAAACCCCTATCGGATTCATTGTGCTGAAATCCGAAGGTTCCATCACGGTCTCTTCTTTCGAGGATTCCGTCCATTTTCTGCCCAATCAGGTTAAGGGTATAAACATGAGCCTCATTTGATGAGGTATTCCATTTTCAGCCCAATCAGGATAAGGGTACAAACCTGAGCCTCATTTGATGAGGTATTCCATTTTCAGCCCAATCAGGTTAAGGGTACAAACCTGAGCCTCATTTGATGAGGTATTCCATTTTCAGCCCAATCAGGTTAAGGGTACAAACCTGAGCCTCCTTTGATGATGTATTTCATTTTCCTCCCAATCAGGATAAGGGTACAAACCTGAGCTTCGTTTCTACACGAGGTATTTTCCGTCCCATCCAGATTAAGGGCAAAACCTGAATCTCACTTTTTTTTGAAGTAAAATTTTCTTCTTTATTCTTCACTTCATATCTACCATTTTCATCAAGGCTAATTTCTTCATACCCAGCCAGATCCTTATAACTGGGGCATTTTTATAGCCAAAATTTGGTGTGTTTTTCTTTGCCACTAAGCTCGTCTTCAAGCCGGCTTAGTAGCAAAGAGGGGCATCTGTAAACACCCCAAATTTTCACCTTCATCCAGTGTCATTACAGATCATTGCATGTATTCTGCATATCATTCCATCGCATTGAATAGCATTGCATGTCATTGCATTTCATTTTCGAGATCCAGCACTCCTATTTCAAAACATTCAATCCAGATTTGAATTTTAAAGCTTTTATTTCAAAATCAATTTCAAAACCTGGGTTTTTATTCAATACTTTGTCACTTTCCAACCCCTGGACTTTATATTTCGAAATATTTTCTCAGAAAACAATCTGGATTCATTTCAAATTCAAATTTTAATCGATTTCAATTCACAGATGAGGCCCATTGAGATGGTGTCGCTTCTGAATTTCTCTATTCATCAAATTTCTCAAAATTTTGAAAGTTTCAGTCCGATCAGGACTCTGTCCCAGAGTCCAAATCCAGTCAAAAATCTGTTTTGAAGTCTGTTTACTTCCATCTTCAGTCTTTTTCGGTTGTTTTCAAAATTTAGGTCATTTTACAGAGTCCAGTTAGTTCAGGACTCTATTTTAGAGTTCAGTTGAGTTAGGAGTCTAACCCTGATTGTGTTTTCTGACTTATTTCATCATTTCTTGATAAAATCTTTTGAAAATTCTTTCATTTGGCTTTTAAAATCTAAAATCTCAAAGTCCTAAGAGTTCAGGACTCTAACTCGGAGTTCCAGTTTGCTTGAGACCCTATTTTCAAAGATCTTGAATTTTAAATGTCGATTTTAACCCTTTTTCAAAGCCATTTTCAGTGTTTATTTCAAAATTTCTAAAACTCGATGTGGGCCCACTCAGTTGGCACCATATCCAGAGGAATTCTAATTCAGTTAGAACCCTATGCCATTTCAAAAATCCTAATTTTAAGATTATTTTTGAAAATCATTTTGAAAACTCCTTCAATTTCAAGTTTTAAAATCATCTTTTTGTAAAAACTCAAGTAGGGCCCAATCGGGGTGGTGTCATATTCGAGTCAGTCAGGGCTAGACTAGGGTTAGTTGATGTCTTGGTTAGTGATAGAGGTTTAGAAGAGTCAAAACCATTTTGAAAAACTCATTTTTGAAAGTTAGTTTTTAAAACTAGTGTTTTTAAAGGTTTTTAAAGGTGTTTTAAAAAGCCAAATGTAGAAAATGCCAAGTGGCATTACATTTGGGTATTTTTTAGGAGAGTCTAGGGGTTAATTAGGACTTAATTAGGATAATCTAGGCTAGGGTTAGTTAGGTAAACTCACCCCAAAATCGCCCCCCTTAGAAGAGTCCAATTTTTTTAAAACATTTGATTTTTAACCTAAATTTTTTTTATAAATACATGCATAAGGGGGGTCGATTTTTCCAACTTGCTTTCCTTTGGATTCTTGGAGCTTCTCTCTCCTCTCCAGCCCTTCCTCCATTGCAGCAACCTCAAGGTAATTATTTTCTTTAATTTTTAGCTTTTATTTAATATTTTTCATTGTTTTAAGCATGATTTAGCCATTGGCACCATCACCTTCATGGATTAAACCATGGATTCAACCTCAAGAACCATCAAGAATCAGAAAGAACGATCCAAGAAGGTGATCTAACCCTGTTTTGGATGATTTACAGGGATTTTAATCCATTAGAATTGATTTTAATATGATTCTTTACATTATTAACCAATAAAATATATGATGTACCCTTTTTAATGGGTTAAATCTATGTTTTAAAGGTGATATCAAATTTCAGCCATTGATTCCCTGTTTTATTTTATTTTCATGGTTTATTCATGTTTGTTTTACGTTCTATAGCATAGAAATAAGTTTTATTTATTTATTTTATTTATTTACATTAGTTAGTGCATGGTTTTTCCAAGTTTCTTAAATTTCTGTGTGTTTTAGGTTTAGAACAATAAAGATAATGTTATTTCGGATTGAATTGCTTATTGTTTATTTCTAATTTTTTTATATGTGATGCATGAATGAGTTATTGAGTTACTGTAGAAAAATCAGAGGTTTTGGATCTCGGGAACCCTGTCAAAAAAATCAGACATCAAATCGGGTTTTTAAAGCTTTAAAATCGTGGTTAAAATCAAGAAGGTAACTTGCTGTGATGATATTTCTCTCATCTTATATCCGATTTTAGATCTGTAAAATGCTATGAATTCACATTGAGTAGATATGTCTGATGTGAAATTTTCGGATTTTTTTATCACTGTTTAGTATTTTTCCCTTTTTAGAGAATCTGTTTTTAAATTTAAAACTCGTTAGGGTTTACCAAAACCCTAATCAGACATGTGTTAGTCATAAATCCAAAACCACAGATCCGATTCATGATCTGTAAAACGTGAGTATTGTTATTTTTTTGTCTACGGTTCACCACTAAAATTTCAGAGATTTTTGTTTAGGATTGCTATTTATGCCTGTATTTTCAATCTGAAGTAGTCGTTTTAATCCCTGTTAAAAGTGATATATTTTAGCTCAGATTGCCGAAAGGGTTTCTCCCTAACTGGAGATGATTTTTCCGATCTGTAAATTGGGAAATCTCTATTTTTTTTCTTAGTTAGTCTCTGTAAAATTTCATAAATTTCCATGGAGATTTGACCCCTTGTTCAGGTCTTGGATTAAGACTGGTTGGTGAATTAGGTCAAAAATAGCATATTTTTAGGGTTTAATGCAATTTTCGGATTAATTTAATGTCAAAAAATTATTTTTATAATTCCAATTCGACATTAGGGTTATAACAAGTGCAGGTACCAATTTTTATGGATTTTGGAATCCATTTGATGGCTGAATTAAGCAAATTGCAAAATCGGGTTCCTGAAAGATCCAAAAACACTGCTAAAATCACAGTTTTTGTGATATTATTGGATTTTCGTGCATAAGCATATATTTTTAGGGTTTAATCATGTTCATAATCATATTAGGATGCTTTAGGTTTAATTTTGTACTCATTTGATTTCATTTAGTGCATAAAACCTAAGTTTTTATCAAAATCCATTTCTAAAAACCCTGATTTCAAAGCCATAGTCTTGCTATCAGGGGCAATTTGGTCATTTGACATAATTTCGAAATCCCTAACCTTAATTTTCATGTGTTTAAGTATGTCATATCATATTTTAGCCTAGTTTATTTGCATTTGAATTTCAAAACTTGCATTTTACCAAATATATTTCTAAAAACCCTAATTTCAAGGCCATAGTCTTGTTATTAGGGGTATTTTGGTCATTTTGACCCCAATTTCGAAATTTCATATCTTATCTTCCTTATTTATTCAATTTTATTTCATACTTTATCATTTTGATTTAATGGAATCATGGCAAAAAGGCTTATATCTAGCAAAATCCAATAATTTCCTGATATTGTTGGATAAATCTAGAAAAGCCAACATATTTTCATTAACAAAGTTTTCTAGTTTTGCAGGTACATTGAAGACTTTATTTTTTCATGTATTTAAATTTCAATAGTGATGTAACTTGTAATTAAACTTTGGAATAAGAATTTACATTTCCTGCTTAGCTTAGGTTGCATTGCATATAGCTTATATTTTTTTTAATAATGTTAATGTGTGATGGATGATGATTCATGCATATTCAAACTCACTATGGTCTACACGAATGGCACATGCACTAGCTTCTATGAAGTTTATTAACTTGGTGGAATTTGTATTTATGGCCATAGTCAGAATACGAATGATACTTAGATTTATGATCTTCACATTAGCCACATTCAGCCTACACTCTTAGGCTAACTTCAAAAATACACTACATTTCTCAAAAATACAAAAAGTATTTCTCAAATCCTCAAATCCATATTCATTCATTTCATGCAATTCAAATTCCAATTCAAAGAAGTTCATTTTCTCAAAATCTCCTAAGTCTTATAGCAAAATCGATTTTCCCAAAACATTGAATTTCAAAGAATATTTCAAGTATTTCCCAAGTTCCAAATTCAAATTTTCTAAGTTAGAATTTCAATTTCAAAGTTTGAATTCAGAGAAACCAAGTATCTCAGAATCGATTTTCACCAAATGTCAAGGATTCCTCAAAATCGATTTTTATTTCCCTCAGAAGTATATTTCAAATCCCAATTCACGATTTTCCATGTGATACCTATTCTAAATATTTCAATCATTCAAAGCAAACATCATGTTTTAAAAATGTGCATTTTCTGAAAATTCATAGCACATGCCTGATTCTATGTGCATTTAGAAATTAGAATATGATTTAGACAAGTTGAATAGAGCAGAGCATAAGATTGATCCTTGGTTCAATTACCCCTGTTAAAGGTGGCAAGAACGGTTGAACCTCGTACCGACAGGCGAGTCCCATTCTACGGAATTTTCCCGCATTTTAAAACGGAGGTGAGTTATTTTCAAAAACTTTTTCAAAGGTCAGTTTGACTCGCAAAAGCTAAAAATTTTGCTATGCCATTTTTTTTTTTATGAATGCATCAACCTGAAAATGACTTGAAGGGCATATTTCATGAGCCAAGTGAACCTAAGTTCAAAAAAAAAAAAAACTGGTGTCAAACTAACAAGCAAAGAGTTCATTCTAGCTATATTCAGCAACTGGTTGTATGTTCAGAATTTTCACACTATGTTCCTATTAGTATGGTCCTTCTTTTACATAACCATTGATCAACACAGACTATGTTACAGTATTGGGAGAGATTCCATTGAACAGTTTATATCAAATATTGATAAAAGCCTAACCTGGAATATTGAGGTCCACCGCGCCGAAGGCCAGATCTGAAAGCACACAAAAAAAATGCACAGTAACAACTAGTATGAACAAACTGGGATGAGCAACAGCTGTCCCAACTTTGAAAAAGGACATATCAATTGCAACCAGCATTCCGTCATGTGGGGAGACAGGTTTAAATGCACAGGAGTGTGACTGGATGAGGCACCAGCGGATCAGAGTTAGCTTATTTCAACCCTGCAGTTATTTGGAGCGGAGATCGCCAACTTCTCCATTATGAGAGATACTTTTGAGGAAATTTACAACATCAGTTAGTATTACACGAGGTGGGCGAAATTGCAACTTGGTCATAGAAACAACTAGCATGTTCTGTGAAACCAAACAGTTAAAATCAATCAGCCCAACTTAGAATCATTCACAAAATGTACAAAATTTGCAGATTTCACTATGGTTCTGGAGATCCCTTCTTCGCTGAGATAATCATCTTCATGATAGACAAATATTATATACAGGAAAAGACATAGTTCATGCATAACCTCTTTTTTTTTAGACTTTTGCAAGTTTGAAAAACCGACAGTACACGATGAGTCCATACAACTAGGTGACCTTTTCCATGATAATGAATGATAAATGTAATGATTTATAGAATAAAATGAGAAAACAAAGTCCCTTCACTTCATAACAAGAGATTTTATTAGGTCAGGAATCTACCTGAATATTCATATTCAGCAAAACAGAGTTTTAACATATGCCTCTTGCATAAAAACTAACTCAGCAGGTCAGAAGAGATACCTTTTTTTTGTTTGATGTGCCTTACTTTCTTCCGATCCCCATTTCTTTTTTTTCTTTTTCTTTTTTTTTAGAAAGACCTCACGTAAGCCAGAAGCATTCCAGCATATAGGATATCCGCATGTCAGGTCGAATGCCTCAATGGGGAACCGTTACAAACCCTCAGGTGGAATCTGGGGATTCTGAAGAGCACGATGGATTGTAGCAACCCACAAGGCTAATGTATTGTAGGTGATAAGAGGATATCATCCAGATTATGGATGATGTATTGCAAAAATCGATAGCATCCTTAACGATATAACAACTCCCAATAGTGATGAAAAGCTTAATTTCATCGATCCTTCAAATTTAATATACTAACTAACAGATCAACCCCAAGTATCAGATTTAGAATGGATTGATTTCTGCTGCTCAGGTTCACAAAAAAAAAATTTATATCCAGCAGATCCATTCAGCCAGATCTCGGTTTGGGAGTGGACAGGTTAACACGATATTCCATATCATGTGCAGGATGCTATCCCAGCTCGGACTCGAACTTTGAAGCAGACGACATTGGGGTTTAGCGATATGCAGAGGGTCAGAGATGGGGATGACACATAGACGTTCATACACAGGAGGTCATTTATGCAAATGATACAAAATTGCAAATAATCACAGAATAACACTGAAACTGGAAATCAAAACGTAGAATAAATAATCTGATATGAACCTCAGAGGTAAATGATGAAAACCAGAAACGAGACTGGACATATTAACATGCAAGTCTTGCCTAAGCATAAAAAAAAATTGAGAAAAGGAAGACAAACGATATTGGAATCGTATTCCATTTGCTGTAGCAATGAGGGGTCGATCCTGCTATATGCAGATCGATCCCACCCGTAATACCGAATAATCAGAAAAAAAATTAAAACAGAAGAGAGTAATAATAAGAAAATTTTGCAAAAATCAAAGAGAAAAGGGAAAAAACTGATGAAAAATTAGCAGACAACAGGTAATAGGAGATGGGGAGAAAGGGGTCTCTTACCTTTTTCTGCAGGGATTCTGAATGATAGTCCTTGAATCAGGTCGCAGAAATTTTGAAATAAAGGA
Source organism: Nuphar pumila (assembly GCF_984573655.1). Lineage (NCBI taxonomy): Eukaryota > Viridiplantae > Streptophyta > Magnoliopsida > Nymphaeales > Nymphaeaceae > Nuphar > Nuphar pumila. The sequence continues at coordinate 51,778,086 of NC_143262.1, read as the reverse complement.
TCGAGCTTCTTTTTTTCTGTTCCAGGTGCCTTCTGCTAATGAAAAAGAGGAGAGGATCAGTGGGAGAGGGCAGAATTTCCTCTGTAATTTGCCATTTGCATACGATTGAGAGGAGGCCTGGTGCCAAAGACTGATCAGAAGCTTGAGGAACGATACTCGGCTGCCCAGTTTCGATGTTCTGAGATAGAAACCCTTTAGAAGAGAAGGCGGGAAAAAGATAAAAGGGGAAGAAAAGGATGCGCAAAACAATGGAGGAGTGATAACGGATGAAAAAAATGGATGTAGAGAGGAAGAGGGTGAAGATGGATCCATGAAGGAGAAGAAGGTGGAGGGATAGAAGACGGTGTCGAGAAGAGGCCTGGATGCCTCTTCTTATAGAAGAGGTGGAAGAATCGAGAAAGGGGTTTAGGGTTTGCGGTTTGTTAGAGATGGATGGAGGAGGAAGGCATGCGATCGAGGGTGGAGAGAGAGGTGGTTTCAGTGGGAAATGGAGGTGAGAGAAAGGGAGAGGGGCCGAGAGAGGCACCAGCCGGCTGGCCTCCTTCCTTCCTTACGAAGGTAAAAAAAAAAGCCCTAAAAAGGTTTTTTTTTTGCAAAAGACCCCTTCCCTTTGATTTTCAAATTTTTACAAAAAGGGGTTCCCGAGGTTTTTAGCAAAATTAATTTTCAAAAAGACTCAAAATCATTTGCTTTTTCTCGTAGTTTTTCCAATTTTTTTGGTTTCTCGTGTTATCTTTCCATTTTTTTGTATTTTTAGAATAAAATCCTAAGATTTACGAGAAATAAAGATTTAAAACTGATTTTTTTGTATTTTTGCAAAAATATTTACAAAAGAGAGTTTTTTGAGAATTCGGGTTTTTATTTTTGAAATTTTTTTCTCAAAGAGGGGATCGGATCCGATTTGGATCAGAATTGGGTCAGAGCTAAGACTTTGGATCCGAATTCTAACGAATCCAAAGGATGAATGAAATTTTTGGTTAAAAATTTACCCGATTATTCAGAGGACGGAGGTCAGGGGCAAAAAGGTCATTTTTGGAATTTTTGGAAAATTTGGGATGTTCACACGCCTTTACCAGGGGTAATCGAACCAATGGTCGAATTTATGCCTTTTGATTTGCTAAGAAATTATCTAAGAATTTATCCTAAGTCTAAATGCACAAAGAATCATGCTTGTGCAAATGCAAAGATGTATGCTCTTTTTGAAAATATTTTGAAGAATTCCCAAGTGTTTCTGAGATGAATCTGATATTTGAGTGAAGAAAATGATTTCTAACTTTAGAACTTAAGATTTAAAGTTCTAAGTTTTTAGAATAATCAGAGTTTTAGGAAAATGAATATGGATCTTGAGAAAAATGATCTTGAAACTGAGATAAAGAGAGAAGAAAGGAAATTTCAAAGTCATAAATGGACTTTGAATTTAGAAATTTGAACTTGGATGAATATTTGGAATGGAATTGAATTCCAACTTGGAGGTTTGAAGTCAAAATGAAATGTGGGAAATAGAATTGATTTGAAAGTTAGAATTCAAGATAGAATTTGAATCTGAAATTCTAAATGAAATTGGATTTAAGAATTGGAGATCTGAGATGGGATTGGATCTGAAGTTTTGAATGGAATTGGATCCAAGTTTTAAAATCCAAGATGAAATTTGGATCTGAAGTCAGACACCCAAAGTGGAACTGGGTTCTGGTTCCTACAATGGATTTTGGATCTGAAGTCTGAGATCCAAAGTGAATTGGGTTCTGGATCCTAAAGAATGGAATTTGGATCTGTAATCTGAGATCCAATGTAGATATTGATACCTGGAAATCTGGATCCAAGTTGAGATTAACTTTGAGTCTGGGTTTTGAAAGTCCAAATGGGACTTTCGAATATGGATCTGGGATTTGAAAAACCCAGATTGAATTTAAAGTTTTAGGAAAGTTTAAGCTTTTGAGATTCAGAATCAATCTCAAGCTATGGTTTTTGAATTTGAAGATAAGAAGATGAATCAGAAACTTCAAAATTGAACTTTGAAATCGAAAATTGGAAATTTGAATTTTGAATACAAAAGATGATTCTGAAATTTCAAAGTCCAATTGGACTTTGAAATAGAATTTTGAATCTTTGAAGAATGAGATAGAATCAAATTTGAATGCATATTTGATCTGAGAAATGAAGAAAAGAATCACATGAAATTTTGAAAAGAGAATTTCGAAAATATGATGCAATTCTATCCTAAATGATGAATGAATTTGAATAAGTTTGAAATTGGATTTGAAAATCATATTTCATTCTTCAAATGAATTTAAATAAGATTAATGATATAATACACTCCTGACTATGGTCATTGGATGTATTATATAAAAGTCATATCTAAATTCAAATGAAGGATAAAATACCCTTTTGGTGCTTTTATAGAATTTAAAATGAAATTAACCCTCAATATACCTTGACTATGGCCATTGGTATATATTTTGAGCTAATTTTAAATTAAATTCTGATAAAAGAATGAAATATTTAAAGAAAATATGATGAATTTTGAGAAATGGATCCAGTGTGGATCCAGTGTTATTTTGTAAAAGATAAAAATGCTAAGTTTTGTTTACACCCCGACTATGGCCGTTGATGTAAATCATCAACTTAGAATTAATTTACCTCTTACAAAATGGTGCACGTGCCATTCGTGTTTCACCATTGTGAGAATTTGAGAAATGAAGGCAAAAATGCATGAAAACAAACAATTCGTGATATTTTATAATGCTCATTCATTCTACCTAAAGCAGAAAATGTAAATTTTTATTCCAATCTAGCTATTACAACATATAAAATCAAATTCACAACTTCAAATGATAACTTTATCCACATATTTCCTGCAAAAACAACTTGGTTAATAATGAAAAGAGAAGGAAAAGTACAAGTGTGAATCATGTTTATGGAAGACATTTAGAAATGAGGAGGTTTACAATGCACATGAACCCACTATCCAGAAATAATATAAGGTTACATTACCAATCAAGACCCAACATATATAATCATGATATCCCCTGCATGTGTTATGACATATCGAACTTTGGAAAATGAGATAACTGGAAATGGGCTATAATGGCACTTAAGGTGAATGATAACCATCTAAGCTGGAAGTCTAAAGGTGGTGAGGTAATGCAAAGGGTAATGGTGCAGTGAGTGCTAGGAATGGAAATTATGTTGTGCAAAGGAGGTTACCAACACGGTTAAGTGCTTGGGTGCATTGGGTAGCAATCACCACAGGTGATATGCTGCAGGCCTAGGTATGAAGATCTTAGGTGCTGTGTATTTATAGGGTTCTACTGTGCTGTTGGCGCAAAAGGTAAAGAAAATAGCAGAAGTTGATATGTATTGCCAACATATCTGTGAACATATATGAACAGGGGGGGGATGTATGCATGTTCTCTTCGCAAAATTTTTCCCGTCTTTCCCTCTTGCGGAAGAGAGAGAGGGAAACGCTTTCGCGCTTCAAACTTGACCGGATTTTGAAAATTGTTTTTGAAATACTCGCCTCCATTTTGAAAATTGCGGGAAAATCCATGGGATGGGGCTCGACCTGTCGGTACGAGGTTCGACCGTTCCTGCCGCCTTTAACAGGGGTAATCGAACCAAGGACCAAAATTGTGCTTGACTTAGTTAAATTATCGAAATTGTGTTATATCCTAAATGCACAAAGAATTCAGGCATGTGCTATGAGATTTTGGAAAATGCAGCTTGGGAAAACATGATGTATGCTTGGAAAATATTTAGAGTTGAAGGATATTTCTCAGGAAAAAGATGGAAATCAATTTCTCAGGAAATTCTGATGAAAAGGATTTGAAATCTCAAGAAAATTTATGAAGATGTGGGAAAATCATGAATAGTTAAAAATCCTGGGAAAATAGAAGTGATTCTTGAGAAAAGGTGAACATTTGAAAAGGGAAACACTTCTCAGGAAAACTCGGACTTTGAGAAATTTCTTAGAAAAATGATGGAAATTTTATAGGAAAACTCATTGGAGAAGAAAAACTGAACTTGGGAAATTGAAATCCTGGGAATCTTACCCTTGAAATACTTGAAAATCGATTTTGATCTTTGAGAAAGATTGGAAAACCCTTTTTGAAAATCTTAAGAAAATAACATTTCCAAAAAACGAAGGAAACTTGGATTTTGGAAATCCACCTTTGGAAATTTTAGAAGTCTCTTGAGAAACTGGTTTCCATGGAAAACTGTGAAAACTTGACTTGGGAAAACTGATTTAGAAAATTTCTCAGAGTTTCTTGAGAAATCGATTTCTTGAGAATGAAATTTTCTTAAGAAAATCATGAGAAAACCAATGATTTCATGATGCAAATGATATGAGTGAATGAATGCACTTTGAAAAGATTTTCTGAGAAATTTGTTGGAAAAATGTGTATTAAGTCAAAATAAATTCTTCACATATTCTGACTGTGGCCATGAATATGTTCGGAGTTTAATTGATTTAATGCACAATACTTTGAAAATATTAGAAATATGATGTGCATTTTAAGATAGCCTAAGAGTGTAGGCTCAATGTGACTAGTAGAAAGCTGATGGATCTGGGTCTCGTCCATATTCTGACTAGGGCAGTAAATATGGATTCCACCGAGTTCATCAACTCCCTAAGAGTTGGTGCACGTGTCATTTGTGTACATCCATAGTGCTTTTGAAATAATGTGCATGAATCACATAAACATGATATTGCATAAATTCAAACTATATGATATGCATCCTAGTCTAAGCAGAAAATTAAATCTCTTATTCCAAAATTTACATTATTACATCACTAAATAAATGAAATAAATGGAAATTGCAGACTTCAGCTCCTTCTTTTGAATGTCCCTGCCAAATCTTGAAATAAGGTTAGCTCAAATATGTGGGGTTTTCCAAGATTTTCCAATAATATTATGAAATTATTGGATTTAATTGGATATAAACCCTATTCTCATACTTCCTTGATATTTGAAATGATGTAAATGCAATAAATTCAGTAGAAAATAGTTTGAAATTCGAAATGGTGGTCAAAATGACCAAAATACCCCTAATTATAAAGTTATACCTTTAAAATCAGGGTTTTTTGAAGGAAAACTTGGTAAAATTGAGACTTCAAAATTCAAATTGAATCAAATGATGATGAAATGCAGTATGAGGCATGATGAAATGCTTCTAAACACATTAAGACTGTAAAATCAGAATTTGGCATTTTGCAATTTATCCAAAATAACGAATTTCGCTTGGATCCGGGTCCTGCGGGGCCCTGTTTTGATGTTATAGCCAAACCGAACCTCAAAAGGATTCCAAATTACCCCAAATTCGGTGTGAAGCATCTTACTACTCTGATAAACAGGCTATAATGCTAAAACTCGTGAAATGATATGATTTAAATGCTAAAATTTAAAGAAAGTCCTAAAAAGGGTGGATTTCGCCTACGGACCCGAACCAAATGCAATGCTTAATATGATAATGCAAGATTTACACCATGAAAACTTCTGATATTTTTCAGACTGCTAAAGGACCCGAAATGGAACACTTTTGGTTTTTACAGCCTCTGGATTTGAACCATGGTGAGTTCGGTAATGGGGATTTGGTTCTGATGGAGGTAAAATCGACCTAATCTAAAATAAAATGCTATATAAATAGAAAACAGCCATGGAAATTTCTGATATTTAACAGAGAGACTCACGATACCTACAGGGACAACTTTTATGTTCATGACTTTGGCATTTGATGAACAAAAACACAAATAAAAATATAACTCTTCGTTCCTAAATCGACAGAACAGACAAATGTGACCAAACAAGTGACTGACAAGAAAAATCTGAAGCAGATATCACAACGGTCTAAAAAATCACAGGCTTTTAGATGCAAACAGAGGACATCTTGGACATAATATTCACTTTTTACAGACTCAGATTTTGAGCAATACCCAAAGAGAACCCATAGCCTTAAGTCGATCCAAAGTCTCAGAGGCCCAAATCAGGCTCTGACACGTGTCCCAAATTCTCGTATTTGTGTCAGACATAAAAAAAATTTAGAAAAATCTGAGAAAATCATGTTAAAGGCTAGACATCCTTCTGAGTGCAGAACATCTTTTGGATCGAAAATTGGATCTTTCATGAGGGAGATCTCGATTTTACAATTCGGAAATAAAATTTTAAAATGCATCCCGGGTAATAAAACCCGACTCACCTTTTTGAACGTTTACCACCGTAAACGAATTCAAATCCTTTCGAATTTTTGGCACATTTTTAGGTACATTGTAGGGCGCATTCCATGATTTTTTTAGAATTGTTTAGGAATAATAAATGCATGAAATGATGTGTTGACTGACTAACAAAAACATAGAGCTACTAAAATTGAGCAGAATTGAAATAAATACCTAATTAAACCTAATTAACCTATGAAACATGCTAAATTAACGAAATAAAATACAAATTAAATTTAGCTAAATGAATGAATGCTAAAATCATCAAGGAAGCATAATTGAATATTTTTATATATGTCATTTTATGAGAATAACTCGATCCATCCCTCAGATGAGCTCTTTCTTCAAACGAAAACACGAATCAAATCATGATGAAATCGATTGAAATAGGGGCTTACCTTGTGTTCTCCTGCGGTTTTGGAACTCCCAAAATGAACGACTACCTTGACAATGGGCTCCAGAGGGGCGTGAATCCATAGGAAACCAAGAAAGAAAGAAAATGGAATTCTGAAGTTCAATTCTCAAACAGGGCTCTCCCTGAGCTGGGCATGGGCTAGGGTATTTGTAGAAATTTTGGAGATTTTCAAAATTCAAAGACAGTGAATCTAGACCTTCCATGTGGCACCATCTCAGGGCATGCCATTTTGATTTTTTGAGAAAATAAAAATGAGAATTTTGTGAGTGAGACACCTCATCAGGGGAATTTGGAATTTTTCAAAAAACTTGCTTGATTTTTTCTGCAGGAGGCTCCCAAATGGTGCCACCTCAGAGGGTGCTACCTGGGGTTTAAAATTCAAAATTTACCTTTTGTAGGGAGCCCTCAGGTGGCGCCACCTCATGGAGCTATTTTTATTTTGAATAAAATAAAAAATGAAAATTGAAGCCAATTGGGGCTCTAGGATGGCGCCACCTCAAAAGGTGTTTGAGATTTGAATCTAGAAGCAGTAGGAGTAGGCCATGTGGTGCCACATCAGAGTGGCTCTTGACACATGTCAGAAGAACAAAGCAGTGGGCTCAGAAGGTGCCACCTCAGAGGAGTTTGAATTCTACTTTTTCTGATGAAAGGAGATCTGGACATGTGGCAGTCCAGAATGGTTCCATACCTGACAAGTGTCACCTTGCTGGAGGAGGTTCTTCAGATGGTGCCACCTCAGAGAGAGTTTGAAATTTAAATTTCTGCTTTTTCTAGAGGAAATGAGAGATTGACATGTGGCGCCACCTCAGGGTGGCTCCTACAGTGCCATGTGGCAGGAGAGAGGAAAAGGAGGGAAAGGGACACGTGGCACCATCTCAAAAAATGAATTTAGGGAGGAGACTTCAAGATTTGTGCCACCTCAGCCTGGAGTTTGAATATTTGAATTGTTGCTTTTTCTGAAGGAGGCAGAAAATGACATGTGGCATTTGCTTTTTCTGAGAAGAGCAGAGAATGACATGTGTCACTTGCTTTTTCTGAGGAAAGCAGGGAATGACATGTGTCATTTGCTTTTTATGAGAAGAGCAGAGAATGACATGTGTCATTTGCTTTTTCTAAGAAGAGCAAAGAATGACATGTGTCATTTGCTTTTTCTGAGAAGTGCAGAGAATGACATGTGTCATTTGCTTTTTCTGAAAGAAGCTAGAAATGACGTGTCACTTGCTTTTTTGAGAAATGCAGAAGGTGACATGTGTCAGTCTGCTTTTTCTGAAGGAGGGAGAGATTGACACATGTCCTCTGCAGAAGCCACACTTCAACTGGTGCCACCTCATGGGAGACAAGCTTTACTTTTTCTGAACAGGACAACACATGACACGTGGCATCTCATGGTGGCCTTGGAATAACACATGGCACAGGGTGAAGATGGTGGACACTGACACGTGGCATAAAATAAAGAGGTAGCTAATGACATATGGCGGCATCTTAAGGTGGCCCCACACTGACACTTGGCAAATAAATGGGAGGAGAGAGAAAAGACAAGTGGCGCCAATCCAAGGGACAAGGCTCCTATATTTTTGGGTTTTTTTTAAAATTCAGGTTTTTCAAAAGAAAAGCCTATGTGACTGTGATCATCGCAAAATTTTTCCTCTCGTAATGTTCTCTCTTTTCCCTCTCTTTTCCTTTCTAACCTCTATTCTCTCCTTTTGAAGGGAGAAAATAAAAGACAAAAAGAAAGAGAGAAGAGAAATGAGAAAGGGAAGAAGAGAAGAGAAACTATTTTGCGCGGTCTCACTTGACCTTGATTTGAAAAGATTTAAAAGATTACTCGCCTCCGTTTTTGAAATATTTGCGGGAAAATTGGGAGACGGGATCCGCTCGTCGGTACGAGGTTCGACCGTTCCAGGCACCTTTACCAGGGGTAATCGAACCAAGGATCGAATCTATGCCTTTTGCTTTGCCTAAATATTATCTAAGGATTTATTCTAAATCTAAATGTACAAAGAATCATGTTTGTGCAATGCAAGGATGTATGCTCTTTTTGAAAGATGTTTTTGAAAATCTCCAAGTATTTTGAGATGAACTTTGATAAGGGAGTGAAGAAATGTTTGATTTTAACTTAGAACTTGAGATAGATCAGAGGAGTTCTAAGTCTTTGAAGTTGGGAAAATGTATTTTTGATTTTGAGAATGACTTGAAGCTTTTGAAGATGAAAGGAAATGAAATTTCAAAGTTGGAAAATGGACTTTTGAATTTGCATTTTGAATTTAAGAAGGGAAAATGAATACTTGAAATGGAATTGAATTTGGATTTAAGTTCGGAATGGATCTGGGATAATCAAATGGTATTTAAGAATAGAAATGGATTTAAGAGATTCAGATTAGATCCGAGAATTTGAAATCTAAAATTGGAATTGGATTCCGGATCCTAAACAGAGTGGGATCCGAGATTTGGATCTAAAGTCTAAGATCCAAAGTGAATTGGGTTCTGGATCCTAGAATGGATTTGGATCTGAAGTTTGAGATCCAAAGTAGAGTTGGATTCTGGATCCTAAGAATTGGAATTTGGATCTGAATCTGAGATCCAAAGCAGAGTTGGATTCTGGATCCTAAGAATTGGAATTTGGATCTGAATCTGAGATCCAAAGTAGAGTTGGATTCTGGATCCTAAGAATTGGAATTGGAGTTAAATTCAGAAGATGAATCAAGAACTTCCAAGTTTAATTTGAATTTGGAAAATGAATTTTAGAAATTGAATCTTTGAATATACAAATGAATTTTAAAGTCAAATTAGACTTTGGATTTGAAATTTAGAAGATGAATCAAGAATCTCAAAGTTAAATTGAACTTGGAGATTGGATTGGAGTTTTGAATGAATTTTGGAATGTCAAAGTCGAATTTGATTTTTGAAATCTGATTTGAATCTGAATATGAAATCTCAAAGTTAAATTGAACTTTGAGATTGAAAATAGAATTTTAAAAAATGAAAGGATGAATCGGATTTGATAAGGATTGAAGATAGGTTGAGGAAGATTTTACATTTACTTGGAGTTTTTGAAAAATGAATTTTTGAAAGTATGATGTAATTTTATCCTAAATGATGAATGAATTTAAAGAATTTGAAATCGGATTTTGAAAAGCTATTCCATTCTTTAGATGAATTAAAAATAAGATTGAAAATATAATACATCCTTGACTATGGTCATTGAATGTATTATATAATAATCTATATTTAAATTCAGGTGAAGAATGAAACACATTTGGTGCTTTTATAGAATTTAAAATGAAATTAACTCTCAATATACCCTGACTATGGCCATTGATATATATTTTGAGTTAATTTTGAGTTAAATTCTGATAAAAGGATAGAAATTTTAAGAAAATATGATGAATTTTGAAAATGGATCCAGTGTGGATCCAATGTTATTTCGTAAAAGATAAAAATACTAAGTTTTGTCCACACCCTGACTATGGCCATTGATGTGGATCATCGACTTAGTATCAATTACCTCTTACGAAATGGTGCACGTGCCATTCGTGTTTCACCATTGTGAGATTTTTTTGTAAAAAAAGAGAAAATGATGTGAAAAACAAGCAATTCTAGAGAAATATGTGTGCTCCTACATTCTGATCTAGTGTAAGGAATAAGAATTTCTTATTACGATATTAAATTGAATTTGAGATTTGAATTTAACATTCCTAAGCTAAAATGATATTTTTAATTTACTTCCTACAAAATAGAGTTAGTGAAGCAAGGACACAACTTGAGGGAAATAGTGGAAAACATCAAACCAAAATCTATATACATTTGACTAATGAAGATGTATATACCTGAATGCCTGATGACTGAGTCACCTACATGATCCATTTATATTTGTACAAGCAATTTGTAAGATGATACAAGAATATACTGAGATATAACAATGTGGATATGAAAGCAATGCCACAAGAGGTATGCTAAAGGGGAATTGATTACTAATGTAGGCTGCTGATATATGTTGTGTGTTGAAGGTGTATAACAGATGTGCATAAGTGGTGCTGGAGGTGCTTTTGAAACTGTACCAAATGTGTCACATTTGTGATAGCAGTGAATAAAGGCAATGGGGGATTGAGTGCCGACGGAGGTATGCAGCAGTGGTGTAAACACAGCATCCATGCATGTATTTACAGCAGGAGACGATGTATGGTGACAATGTGTTGAAGTTTATGGGGTATAGTTCACTGTTGTTCATATGAAAATGTTGGAATGTGAATATTTAGTCTAATAGAGGATGCAACATCAGTGGATTGGTCATTAACTTGTATCGGGGCTACACCTGCAAATTGATCACTTAATTGGATGACACACCAACTTCGACAGGGCTGGATTCACTTTAGTATTCTGGATTCTTGAATCTCAGCCCAGCAATATGAGAAGTCATCTCTTACCATGACAAATCCATTTGCAGCAGAATGAGTTTCAGCAAGAAAATAGAATTCAACAACAGAAAATATTTACATGGTGGAAGATACAAAATTTAATAAAGCATTGTGTTAATTGAGCTAAAATGCCACCATTGGATTGTCTTCTAAGATGTAAAGCAGAACCAACCTGTCAATTTTTAAGGCTTTCTCATTTGCAGCTGGTCTTTCAACAACAACATATTTGGAACTGAGCGTCTTCAAGAGCAGAGCAAGATTGAGAACTAATGTTCTTACCTGCAAAGTAGAAAATCATTCACCATTTAGATTTAGTAGTAACGGAGGATTGAAAACAGGGTTGCAAGTGGCATGGGATACTAGAGATGAATGTACAGATGAAGGGCGTATTAACACTTGCATTGAATATATTATACTGTAAACGTAAATATAAATGTTAAACCGACCTGGCCATGCTGCAGAAAATATGAAATCGGTGGTAGTTTTAGATAAGATAGAACTATTGAAAATTTTATTGCTTGGTACCTGATTTGGAAGTGGCTTTCTGAAATATTTTCATAACAATCACTCAATGTATCATGAGAGAAATCACCATTAGGGCACTCCGACATATCAAATTGCCAAGGTCCATCATCCTCCTTGAAAACTGGGGTATTGGAAGGCCCTCCAACTATGAATATATACACCAACGGGACAAAGATTTTTCATGTAAGATGAATCAAATTTCTTAACGCCTGATCATGATTGTTAGCTGCTAGAAGATAGCCATCTGGTGGCCAAGCAACAACTTTACACCCAAAGCACCTTCATGTGCTTGGTGTATTGAATGTAAGTACGGAGAGGCGTAAGCACTGTTGAGAAATGATAACATATATATATATTATATAATATGCATGGGAATGAAGCGAAAGGCTGCACAGACATACAGATTTCAGGTTGAACATATTGCCATAACTAATCAAGAAAGATATAAGTAACAGCTATAACAAACATAAGGTTTTAAGCTAAAAAAAAAAAGCATTGTTCTAATTAGGATGAAATTTCAAAGAATGCAGATATCATCCAGCAGATTCCAGTGGAGGAATCTTTCTTACCCAGTTCATCATAGCCCTTGGTAAGCACTGACCAGACAAGCATGGTTTTGAAGCACATTTCTTGAAAACTCTCAGCATCCGTGAGCTCCCTTTTACTAAATGTAATTGTACTAGCTGGGACGAGTTCGATTTTTGACCATTCTATCATAAGCCTGAGGAAGATCTGGAAGTAACTAATGAGAGTGGTGAAGATGCAAATGGACAAAATAATGAACATATCGATGTCATAGTGTTAATCGACCAAGGGGTACACCAACGATGTTAGCATTCAAGCTGTACTAAAAAAAATGATGCCTCTCAAACAATGAGTCTGCTGAACCAAAAATCATGGATATGTAAGAGAATGTAGTTCATTGTTATGGATATCAACAAGTGCACAACGTAAGAAGCAAGCAATACAGGATATACAACAAAATCACACTCTGTCTTGAAACAACGTAAATTTACTGGGATGGACCAGGTCCAATGCTGATAAAACCAAAAGAAAAAAAAGAAAATAAACAAAATAAAATGAAAAGTAATACAAATGATGGGATGTGGGGTGATAAAGAGAGATAATCGGACATTAATTGACAAAGATCTGATGGATTGGTGTTTGAAGAAATGGGATCTTGATGCTGTCAAGATATGAAACCATATATTAAGAGACAAAACAAAAAATGAGGCATAACAGATAATCATAGCCACAAAAAAAAAAATTAAAGATAAAGAATCGAAAAAGAAAAAGAGCATACCAGTTGATTGTCAAAATGGGATTAGAAATCTTATGCTATCCAAAAATTGAAGTGATAAAGAAAATCAAAATTAATACAAGCTATGGATTGTTATGGCATACAGGCTTGAAATTACGATGATGCAGCTAATAATGGGTGTATCAACTTAGCATGAATATAAATAGGCCGAAGAAACTCAAATAAATCAGAGAGGAAGACGATACTGGAGTAAAACTCCATTAATATTGCGATATGCAAGTGGGTGCTGCCATAGGTGCGTTAATGGGGCCAAAGCAAAGAAAAGGGAGAAGAAGAAAGAAAAAAAGAATAAAAAAAGAAAGAGAAAAAAAAAGAAACGAAAGAAAGAAATGAGAAATAACAAAGGGAAAAGGGGAATATACACTAAATTGCTAGGATATGAAATGCACAAATAAAAAATAACTAGAGGGAAACAGATATGAAGAGTTTGCAAAAGAAATGTAGAATTTGAAAATGGCGTAAACGAGAATTTACCCTTACACACTAATGAAAAAAAAAAGAATTTGTAAAGCAGAGAACCGGTGTTGGAATTGGGAAATCCCATTTACTGTTGCACAAAGGGAGGGATTGATAGTGTTATAGGCAAATCAAATCCCTCTATGGTGCCTTGATGGGGCGATGAGACCAAAGAGTCCGAAGAGGAAATAAGATAATAACAGAGGAAGGAAAAAAAAAGGGACTTACAAAATTTACAGGAATTCTGAAGGAGTGAGTCGAGATCTCTCCGATAGCTTCAAAAGATATCCAGGGGAAAAGGGGATGTGTAGAAGAGTGTGATGGTGAGGTGAGAGCGGATCTGCTATGGTGCGTACCTCTGCTGAGATCTTGAAGTTGTAGGCAGCCTCTTGCTTCAGCCGACTGGAAAAGGAAGAGGAGGATTAGGGAAGAAGAACGAAGAAGAGGTGTGCAGAAAAGAGCAATGGTGGGGTGAAGACGGGTCGTGAAGGAGCAGAAGGTGGAGAGGCAGAAGATGGCCCAGCAGGAGAAAGAAGAGGTTTGTTAAATAGGGAAAGAAGGGAGAATCAAGAATGGGTTTGTTAGCGATGGATGGAGGAGAGAGCGTGGTGGGCAGAGGAGGTTAGCGATCGGTGGTCGGCCATGGAGGGGCTCAATGGGGAGAAGAATGTCGGAAGCTTCGTGAAGGGTGGTGATGAAGGAACGAGAGTGAGAGGGGGAGAAGCTTTTGGAGTTCGGCCTCCGACCTTTTGCGAGAAAAACCCTAAAAACATGTTCAGTCCCTCAGATTTACGTAATTTCCAAAAGGAAGGTTCCTTCAACAAGATTTTTTTTTGTAAAAAATGGTTTTTAGAATGGGTTTTTTAGCAAAAATTGACTTTAAAACTCATTCATTTTTCTTGTAATTTTTTCAATTTTTTTGGTTTTTATGATAAAATCCTAAGATTTATGAGAAATAAAGATTTAAAACTGTTTTTTTTGTATTTTTGCAAAAGATATTTACAAAACAGAGTTTTCTGAGAATTTTTTTCTCAAAGAGGGGATCGGATCCAATTTGGATCAAAATTGGGTCAGAGCTAAGACTTTGGGTCCGAGTTCTGACGAATCCAAGGAATGAATGGAGTTTTTGGTTAAAATTTTACCTGGTTATTAAGAAGGCGGAGGTCAGGGGCAAAGAAGGAATTTTTGGATTTTTGGAAAATTTGGGGTGTTCACAGATGCCCCTCTTTGCTGCTAAGCCGGTTGCGAGCCGAGCTTAGCGGCAAAGAAGACACGCCAAATTTTCTCAAAAATGCCCCAGTCAGAAAGTCTGAACTGGGTATGGAAGAATTGGCTTTGAAAAGCTTTATTACTTCTTTTTTTTTTAAGGTTTTGCACCTTATTCTGAAAGGGTTTTGGGAAGAGAACGAAATCCTTCGAGAAATGAAAATAATTTGGACAAAAGAAAACGAGGAAATCGTGATGGGACTTTGGGATAAAGATCCCGAAATAATAAAAGGAGAGATTTTTAAAAAAGTTTCATGGTTGAGACAAAGATAAGGATTTTTGAAAAGACACAGGCTTAGCCCTTAACCTGGATGGGATGCTTTTGAAAAATACCTCGTGGGATGAGGTTTTTAGGTATAATCTTTATTTGAATGGATATACAAAGCATGAATTCCTTGATGGGGGAAAACCATGATGGGATTGGGAGAAATGCCTTACCAGAATGAGGCAATTCTCTTTGAAAAATACAAACAACGCTAGGTTGAATCAAAGTAGATATTGAGCATTTATTTCATTTTCGGATAACTAGAAAATTTTGCCAATAAGATGAAATTGTAAATGATTCAAATACTTGAAAGTGTGAATGTATGTGCGAAAGATATTCCCTCTTTTCACCTAAAGTATTTCCTCCAAAATGAGGTTAACTCCTTGGATTTTAGAGTTAGATTCAAATTTTAAAGCTGTTGAGTTTCTTCAAGGAAGTTATCCATTAACTTGACATGAATAGAGAAGAAATACTCTTAATTTCATAAAAACCAGCAGTGAAAAGACATTGATAAAAGGATTTCGCATAAGAAAAGATGATTCTTGGCAATTTTGGCAGTTTGATATCCTGAGTCTTTTCCCATAATGATCTTTTGACACTCTTTTTGGGACATTAAGCTTTCTTGGGTTTCTACATCATCCTTCATTTGGATGTTTTTTTGACTTTTCTCTCTTTTTCGGGGAAGGGTACGTCACAAACTCCGTCATCTTGGAGATGCTTCGATCCTTCTTTTTCTCAGGAATTATATTGGTGATATTGGCTCATTGGTAAAAATCTCTAGATGGTAGCAACAATCAAATATCTTTTAGGGTTTGTCGGGGGGCTCAGCGCAGTCGCCTTCATCTTGGCGGTGATCTGAACGTTCCCTAGAAGGATCCGTCACAACTCCGTCATCTTGGAGATGTTTCCAATCTTCTTTGGCCCCGGGGGTCTACTCGTTTAATTCGTCTTCATCTTGACGATAATTGAGAGATCCCTTTTGCGGATATTTGATTGAAGCTTGAATGAATGAATGAGGAGATATGGATTTGAGTGGATTCTTTTTAACGCTCAGGATATTTCCACTGCCCGATTGCCAGAAAGTCATCTTAAAACATACGTCATAGCTATGATCAATATCGATTCGCTTCTAGCTTTTCAACATCATTGAATATTTCTTTTGCTAATCATACCAAGGATCTTTCTTGCATCCTCTTGGGTGACCAACAGAGCGAAGATTTGAATTTTCACTCCTTTTCACAAAAAGCTTCACCCTTTTGAAAAGAATACTAGAGGTAATCTGAGGTGATTCTTTTTATGCAGTAAAATATTGGAATCAAGACATATTTTAACAGATTGGCAAATTTTTCGAGAATCCTTTGTGAAATAATCACTCAATATAGATTTTGATAAGACCTCGGACTGAACATCTTTTATTTTGGCAATCTTGATCAGTAGAACTGGGTTTTACGAGACCAACTTAAAGAATGAGGTTAAGTAAAGAATTTTGGTAAAGAATCTTGTAAAAGAATTTGGTAAAGGAATTTTTGGTAAAAAGACTTTGGTAAAGGACCAGTGCTAAACTGGAATTTGAGAAGGATTTTGATAAAGGAAGATTTTGGTAAAAGACTTTGGTAAGGACCAGTGCTAAACTGGAATTTTGAAGGACCAATTTATGAAAATTGGAATTTTAAAGGACCAATTGAGATTTTAAAGGACCAATTCGTAGAATTGGAATTTGGAAGGACCAATGTAAACATTGGAATTTTGAAGGATCAATCAGGATTTTGAAGGACCAATTCATGAGAATTGGAATTTGGAAGGACCAATGTAAACATTGGTATTTGATGAAGGACCAATTGAGATTTTGAAGGACCAATTCATGGAATTGGAATTTGAAAGGACCAATGTAGACATTGGAATTTGATGAGGGACCAAATGGGATTTTTTTGAAGGACCAATTCATAGAATCGGAATTTGAAAGGACCAATGTAAACATTTGAATTTTATGAAGGACCAAATGGGATTTTGAAGGACCAATTCATGGAATTGGAATTTGACAGGACCAATTTGTGAAGATCGGGATTTTGAAGGACCAATGTAAACATTGGAATTTTGGAAGGACCAATTCGTGAGAATTGGAATTTCGGAAGGACCAATGTAAATATTGGAATTTTGAAGGACCAGCGTGAAACTGGAATTTTGAAGGACCAATGCGAGAATTGGATTCGGTGAAGGATTCTGATGAAGGACCAGTGTTAGACTGGATTAGGAAGGACCAATGTGAGAATTGGATTTTATGAAGGATTCTGATGAAGGACCAGTGTTAGACTGGATTTGGAAGGACCATTATAGAAGGTTGTGCTGCTCCTATGAATGGTTTCAGGATTATCCCTTATCCTGAACGGGAATGAAGGGAGAATAAAACTCAATTTGGATATTCAAAGAGATGGAATGTACAAAGGAGAAAAGCCCGAGTCGGAACCCAGATTTTCAAGATAAAAGATGAAAGAGAAAATTGAGTTTTGAAAACTTAAATTTTCTAAAGAAATAATTGTTTTCCAATGCGAGGATTGGATTCAAAAGGAAGTCCGAGTCGGAACTCGAAACTTCGACTGGAAAATAATAGATGAAAAACCCGAGTTGAAATTCGGTTTTCTAAAAAATGATGGATTTCCAATGCGAGGATTGGATTCAAAAGGAAGTCCGAGTCGGAACTCGGAACTTCACACGAAAAATAATAGAAGAAAAAACCGAGTTGAAACTCGGTTTTCTAAAGAAATGATTGATTTCCAATGCGATGATTGGATTCAAAAGGAAGTTCGAGTCGGAACTCAGAACTTCGAACGAAAAATAATAGAAGAAAAACCCGAGTTGAAACTCGGTTTTCTAAAGAAATGATTGATTTCCAACGCGAGGATTGGATTCAAAAGGAAGTCTGAGTCGGAACTCGGAACTGCAAAAGAAAAGATAAAAGGAAGACCCGAGTCGGAACCCGAATCTTAAAAAAAAGATAAAAGATAAAAGAAAACAATTGGTTCAATCAGAACCAAAGGGAAGCCCGAGTCGGAACTCGAAACTTCGAACGAAAAAATAAAAGGAAGACCCGAGTCGGAACCCGAATCTTTAAAGAGAAAAGATAAAAGAAAAAATAAGAATTGATGAAGATTTAAGGACAAGATGATTCAGGTTTATCCCTTAACCTGAAAGGGAAATGAATAAAAAATGACAAATTTGACAAAATTAATAAAAGGTTGGTAAAGGATTGAAAGGATTGATAAAGAATGACAAAGAATCAATAAAATTGATAAAAGTTGATAAAGAATAAGATTTAATAAAGAATTGATAAAAATCTGGTACAAATTGGTAAGAATTAAAGGAGAATTGATAATGCTTGAAAGATGATAAAAGACTTCAGGACTATCCCTTATCCTGAAGGAAGAAGGACCTCGTAGGACGAGGTTCAGGTTTATCCCTTAACCTGAGCGGGAAATTCAGGTTTATCCCTTAACCTGAGAGGGAAATTCAGGTTTATCCCTTAACCTGAGTGGGAAATTTTTGAAAATAAGGATTTGACAAGAAAAATTAACAAAATCAATGAAGGATCAATAAAATTGACAAAATTGATAAAGATGAATAAAAATTGATAAGACTGATAAAATTGACAAACAAATAATAAAAAGAAAGAGTTGATTGAGAAGAAAAAGAATTTTGTTTGATCCTGCCTGCATGTGGGATCTTTTAAGAAGTAGGAGAAGAATACAAGGAAATCATTTTTGAAAAGAGGATTAACTGCGAGAGCTTGATTTTTAAAGGGGGATCATTCACGAGAGATCATCATGAAGGTTAATTTTTGAAGCAATGATTTTAAAACCAATTTTTAGAAAATATGACCAACGCGAGGGTTGATCTTTGAATGTAATGATTCAAAACCAATTTTTAGAAAATATGATCAACACGAGGGTTGATATTTGAATGAAATGATTCGAAATCAATTTTTTTAGAAAATATGATCAATACAAGAGTTGACGCTTGAATGTAATGAAATCAATTTTTTGAAAATGAGATCAACACAGGGGTTGATCTTTGGAATGCAATGATTCGAAATCGATTTGTAGAAAGATATGATCAACACGAGGGTTGATCTTTTGAATGCGATGTCTCGAAACCAATCTTGGAAGATAAGACCGACACAAGGGTTGATCTTTTGAACATAAATGATTTGAAACCCATTTTGGAAGATAAGACCAACATAAGGGTTGATCTTTAGGTATAAATGTTTCAGAATCAATCTTGGAAGATAAGGCCAACACAAGGGTTGACCTTTTAATGCAATAGTTCGAAAACTTATTTTTGAAAACATGATCAACTCGGGGGTTGATTTTGACAAAGGTTGGACCAAAGAGTATTTGAACTCTTTGGTCATCATAATGAAGATTTTCAAAATTTCATGATTTTTGGGGAAAACCCTCATAGGTAATATCATTTCTCTCATGAATGATGTCAGGATTTTGTCCCGCATTGTGAAAAAGAACAGGATTTTAACGGCAAAAGAATATTTTGAAGTGTAAATGTAATTTTTTAACAAAAGATGCCCCAATATGGCAAAGGAAGTAAGAATTGAACACGAAGGTATGAAGGAAATTGACATTTCATTTATAAGTAACTACTGAAAACAAGAACTTGACTATTTACAAGCATGTGACCAAAAAGATCACAAAAAGATAGGGTTGACTTGCCCCTACAAGACGACGGGAAAAGTAAAAGGAAGAAAGCAAAGAAAAAAAACTTTGATATCATCAGTTCTTTGAGTGATCTGGGAAAGGCTTGGTCAGGACAGCGGGTTGCTCTTCTTCTTCGTCCTCTATCAGAAAAATTTTATCAATGCAATTCTGGATGATGTTCTTTAGGGCGAAACAGTGCTCGGTGTCGTGCCCCACTGCCCGGTGGAACTTGCAAAATTTGTCCTTCCATTTCCCTAGGGAGACCGGAGGATCAGCAACTCTCGGGAGTTTAATCATATCTTTGCTCAGCATATACTCCAGAACTTGCTCGAGGGACTGTTCCAGAGCAGTGAATTGGCGGTCATAACCCCAACCTTCACGTTTTTTCTTTTCCTTCTGCTTGGCAAGAACTGGCTTGTCATTCTGCTTGAAGGGTTCCTTTTGCTGACCTATCTGCTTGGTCTTGTTATCTTTGCTGCCACTGCCCCCAGAGTTAGCTGAAAATGTATAATTCACCTTCTTTTTGAGGTCTTGGCCGCCCTTGACGAGAGTGATGCCCTCATAATTCCCATTGTCCATCCCCATCTCGAGCCACTCAGCTCGTTCGATAAGCTCTATGAATGATTTAGAGGGGTAAGTGGAAATGAGGCTTCTAAGAGGTTGAGAAAAATTGTTCAGGATAACTTGGAGTGCGTGCTCCTCTGAAATGGGGGTTCTCATCTTGTTGCAGGTATCTCTCCACCTCCGAATGAAGTCTACAACTTTTTCCTTATCTCCTTGTTTCAGGTTATACAGATGATTGAGGGTTGGAAGTGCCTCAGTGTTGAACATGAATCTTTCTACAAACAGATTAACGACCTTGTCAAAACTTTGCAGCTCAATGGGGTTGATATGCTCTGCGTACCATTTTGCGGCTACGCCTTCTAAGCTGCGAGGAAAGCACAAGAAGAGGGCCCGATTGTCTTCACTGAATCTGGCACATTCGGCAAAGAACATCGCGAGATGGGCCTTTGGGTTGCCGGACCCATCGAACTTAATAAATTTTCGGGGGAGATCTTCCAAGCTGCTGTCCCCATCTAAACCAAGGTAGAAGTCCTGTCGGGTATATACCCTCTTTCCCTTATCTCGGATCTGTAGGTCTTTGACCATCTTTGTCAATATTTGAATTGAGTCTTCCACTGGGACTCCATCTTTAGGCTTGTTGACTGATTCAGGTTCCTCTGCCACCTTCTTGACTTGTCGCAGATGTTTTGGAACAAATACAAACTGTTCTTCCTCGAAATCCTCCTCTTCCGACTCTGTACCTTCAGAGGTGGTGTCTTGTTGAACCTTCTTCTTGCTGATCCTGACATGCTTCTTCACCGGCTTCCTTTTGACCTTATTTTTAGAGGGTGTTTTCTTTGAATTTGCCCCAGCTTGCTCGGACATCATTTTTGCCATCATCTTTTGAAAGATTTTATACATCGCCGGGTCAACATCATCCTCATCTGAATCATGTTTTCGGGATAACCTGGAAGAGTTATCTCTTCTACTTCGCTGTCATCGTGTTGTTGAGCTTCCCTTCTCCTTGCTCTCGTTTGAACCATGATTGGAATGTTGGTATTTTCTCTGAAGAATAAATGAAGATTTCAGATCAATGAAATTTTGAAAGGAAAAGAGATAATGAAAGAGAATTTTAAAGAGATCTCTCGATAAAAAGGATTTTATATGGAGAAGATGGAATATACGAGGAAGAGTATTTTTGAAGATGACAAGACCTTGAATATTTTTAAAAATTGCAGGCAGGATCAAAAGAATTTAAATAAATCAGAAGAAGAAGAATACGCCTGGACTTTTGAAAGATAGGGGAAAGAATTTAAAAGAATGTCCAGGGTTTAAGAAATTTATGAGAGAATAAAGAAATAAGAAATATACCATCCTGGATTTTGAGAAAATAAAAGAATTTTTATGAAATAAATATCCAGGGCTTTGAAAGATAAGAATTTTCAAGATAATATCTACAAAAGAATCAATTTATACAAGCAATGATACACAGAATAGCACTCCCTAGAAGCTGACTCTAAAATGCAAGACTTGAAAAAGGCTTGTAGGACCTTAATCCTAACTCTAGGGTTCAGATCATCTGATTCCAATCTAGGTATGCCGATATACCCAAGCCGAAGCCTGAAGTACGTGGCATAGGAATATTCCTCCGGTTCTAAAGTAATGGCTTCCCAACATCCTTGAGCATCTACCGATATACCTCGGACTATGGCCCTTAGGTACGTGGTAGGGGGGCGCGAACCCAAATAAGTGGTCCAGTTGTGAGGCTCTCTCCCGAACTATGGTTCAGTGAGACAGCCCAGCAACGTGAAGACCGGGACAATATAGGTAGGGATGTTTTAAAATATGATCAACATGCAATAAAATCAGATGTCTCTAATGCAAGTCCTAAAGAGATAGGTTAACATGAAGAGAAGCATACACTTGCATACATTGTTTTTGCATTCAATCCCTAGAATTGAGAAGAGTTGTATTTCAGACCTAAGTCTAATGTGAGCATAGAATAACCTCCTCAATATGGTCCTATCAAACCATACTTAAATCCTATATGCAATGATGTCAGCTTAGGACAGAGTCTAGGCTCCTAAGGGTTGCATGAAAATATAGCTGACATTTCGAAGAATAAAGACTTAGATTATATAAAAGCAAAGCAAAGGCATAGATTCAACCGGACGAAGACGAGTCACATCATGGTCGCCACTTCTGTGATCATCGCAAATTTTTTTCTCTCGTAATGTTCTCTCTTTTCCCTCTCTTTTCCTTTCTAACCTCTATTCTCTCCTTTTGAAGGGAGAAAATAAAAGACAGAAAGAAAGAGAGAAGAGAAATGAGAAAGGGAAGAAGAGAAGAGAAACTATTTTGCGCGGTCTCACTTGACCTTGATTTGAAAAGATTTAAAAGATTACTCGCCTCCGTTTTTAAAATATTTGCGGGAAAACTGGGAGACGGGATCCGCTCGTCGGTACGAGGTTCGACCGTTCCTGACGCCTTTACCAGGAGTAATCGAACCAAGGATCGAATCTATGCCTTTTGCTTTGCCTAAATATTATCTAAGGATTTATTCTAAATCTAAATGTACAAAGAATCATGTTTGTGCAATGAAAGGATGTATGCTCTTTTTGAAAGATGTTTTTGAAAATCTCCAAGTATTTTGAGATGAACTTTGATAAGGGAGTGAAGAAATGTTTGATTTTAACTTAGAACTTGAGATAGATCAGAGGAGTTCTAAGTCTTTGAAGTTGGGAAAATGTATTTTTGATTTTGAGAATGACTTGAAGCTTTTGAAGATGAAAGGAAATGAAATTTCAAAGTTGGAAAATGGACTTTTGAATTTGCATTTTGAATTTAAGAAGGGAAAATGAATACTTGAAATGGAATTGAATTTGGATTTAAGTTCGGAATGGATCTGGGATAATCAAATGGTATTTAAGAATAGAAATGGATTTAAGAGATTCAGATTAGATCCGAGAATTTGAAATCTAAAATTGGAATTGGATTCCGGATCCTAAACAGAGTGGGATCCGAGATTTGGATCTAAAGTCTAAGATCCAAAGTGAATTGGGTTCTGGATCCTAGAATGGATTTGGATCTGAAGTTTGAGATCCAAAGTAGAGTTGGATTCTGGATCCTAAGAATTGGAATTTGGATCTGAATCTGAGATCCAAAGCAGAGTTGGATTCTGGATCCTAAGAATTGGAATTTGGATCTGAATCTGAGATCCAAAGTAGAGTTGGATTCTGGATCCTAAGAATTGGAATTGGAGTTAAATTCAGAAGATGAATCAAGAACTTCCAAGTTTAATTTGAATTTGGAAAATGAATTTTAGAAATTGAATCTTTGAATATACAAATGAATTTTAAAGTCAAATTAGACTTTGGATTTGAAATTTAGAAGATGAATCAAGAATCTCAAAGTTAAATTGAACTTGGAGATTGGATTGGAGTTTTGAATGAATTTTGGAATGTCAAAGTCGAATTTGATTTTTGAAATCTGATTTGAATCTGAATATGAAATCTCAAAGTTAAATTGAACTTTGAGATTGAAAATAGAATTTTAAAAAATGAAAGGATGAATCGGATTTGATAAGGATTGAAGATAGGTTGAGGAAGATTTTACATTTACTTGGAGTTTTTGAAAAATGAATTTTTGAAAGTATGATGTAATTTTATCCTAAATGATGAATGAATTTAAAGAATTTGAAATCGGATTTTGAAAAGCTATTCCATTCTTTAGATGAATTAAAAATAAGATTGAAAATATAATACATCCTTGACTATGGTCATTGAATGTATTATATAATAATCTATATTTAAATTCAGGTGAAGAATGAAACACATTTGGTGCTTTTATAGAATTTAAAATGAAATTAACTCTCAATATACCCTGACTATGGCCATTGATATATATTTTGAGTTAATTTTGAGTTAAATTCTGATAAAAGGATAGAAATTTTAAGAAAATATGATGAATTTTGAAAATGGATCCAGTGTGGATCCAATGTTATTTCGTAAAAGATAAAAATACTAAGTTTTGTCCACACCCTGACTATGGCCATTGATGTGGATCATCGACTTAGTATCAATTACCTCTTACGAAATGGTGCACGTGCCATTCGTGTTTCACCATTGTGAGATTTTTTTGCAAAAAAAGAGAAAATGATGTGAAAAACAAGCAAGTCTAGAGAAATATGTGTGCTCCTACATTCTAATCTAGTGTAAGGAATAAGAATTTCTTATTACGATATTAAATTGAATTTGAGATTTGAATTTAACATTCCTAAGCTAAAATGATATTTTTAATTTACTTCCTACAAAATAGAGTTAGTGAAGCAAGGACACAACTTGAGGGAAATAGTGGAAAACATCAAACCAAAATCTATATACATTTGACTAATGAAGATGTATATATCTGAATGCCTGATGACTGAGTCACCTACATGATCCATTTATATTTGTACAAGCAATTTGTAAGATGATACAAGAATATACTGAGATATAACAATGTGGATATGAAAGCAATGCCACAAGAGGTATGCTAAAGGGGAATTGATTACTAATGTAGGCTGCTGATATATGTTGTGTGTTGAAGGTGTATAACAGATGTGCATAAGTGGTGCTGGAGGTGCTTTTGAAACTGTACCAAATGTGTCACATTTGTGATAGCAGTGAATGAAGGCAATGGGGGATTGAGTGCCGACGGAGGTATGCAGCAGTGGTGTGCACACAGCATCCATGCGTGTATTTACAGCAGGAAACGATGTATGGTGACAATGTGTTGAAGTTTATGGGGTATAGTTCACTGTTGTTCATATGAAAATGTTGGAATGTGAATATTTAGTCTAATAGGGGATGCAACATCAGTGGATTGGTCATTAACTTGTATCTGGGCTACACCTGCAAATTGATCACTTAATTGGATGACACACCAACTTCGACAGGGCTGGATTCACTTTAGTATTCTGCATTCTTGAATCTCAGCCCAGCAATATGAGAAGTCATCTCTTACCATGACAAATCCATTTGCAGCAGAATGAGTTTCAGCAAGAAAATAGAATTCAACAACAGAAAATATTTACATGGTGGAAGATACAAAATTTAATAAAGCATTGTGTTAATTGAGCTAAAATGCCACCATTGGATTGTCTTCTAAGATGTAAAGCAGAACCAACCTGTCAATTTTTAAGGCTTTTTCATTTGCAGCTGGTCTTTCAACAACAACATATTTGGAACTGAGCGTCTTCAAGAGCAGAGCAAGATTGAGAACTAATGTTCTTACCTGCAAAGTAGAAAATCATTCACCATTTAGATTTAGTAGTAACGGAGGATTGAAAACAGGGTTGCAAGTGGCATGGGATACTAGAGATGAATGTACAGATGAAGGGCGTATTAACACTTGCATTGAATATATTATACTGTAAACGTAAATATAAATGTTAAACCGACCTGGCCATGCTGCAGAAAATATGAAATCGGTGGTAGTTTTAGATAAGATAGAACTATTGAAAATTTTATTTGCTTGGTACCTGATTTGGAAGTGGCTTTCTGAAATATTTTCATAACAATCACTCAATGTATCATGAGAGAAATCACCATTAGGGCACTCCGACATATCAAATTGCCAAGGTCCATCATCCTCCTTGAAAACTGGGGTATTGGAAGGCCCTCCAACTATGAATATATACACCAACGGGACAAAGATTTTTCATGTAAGATGAATCAAATTTCTTAACGCCTGATCATGATTGTTAGCTGCTAGAAGATAGCCATCTGGTGGCCAAGCAACAACTTTACACCCAAAGCACCTTCATGTGCTTGGTGTATTGAATGTAAGTACGGAGAGGCGTAAGCACTGTTGAGAAATGATAACATATATATATATTATATAATATGCATGGGAATGAAGCGAAAGGCTGCACAGACATACAGATTTCAGGTTGAACATATTGCCATAACTAATCAAGAAAGATATAAGTAACAGCTATAACAAACATAAGGTTTTAAGCTAAAAAAAAAAAGCATTGTTCTAATTAGGATGAAATTTCAAAGAATGCAGATATCATCCAGCAGATTCCAGTGGAGGAATCTTTCTTACCCAGTTCATCATAGCCCTTGGTAAGCACTGACCAGACAAGCATGGTTTTGAAGCACATTTCTTGAAAACTCTCAGCATCCGTGAGCTCCCTTTTACTAAATGTAATTGTACTAGCTGGGACGAGTTCGATTTTTGACCATTCTATCATAAGCTAGAGGAAGATCTGGAAGTAACTAATGAGAGTGGTGAAGATGCAAATGGACAAAATAATGAACATATTGATGTCATAGTGTTAATCGACCAAGGGGTACACCAACGATGTTAGCATTCAAGCTGTACTAAAAAAAATGATGCCTCTCAAACAATGAGTCTGCTGAACCAAAAATCATGGATATGTAAGAGAATGCAGTTCATTGTTATGGATATCAACAAGTGCACAACGTCAGAAGCAAGCAATACAGGATATACAACAAAATCACACTCTGTCTTGAAACAACGTAAATTTACTGGGATGGACCAGGTCCAATGTTGATAAAAACAAAAGAAAAAAAAAGAAAATAAACAAAATAAAATGAAAAGTAATACAAATGATGGGATGTGGGGTGATAAAGAGAGATAATCGGACATTAATTGGCAAAGATCTGATGGATTGGTGTTTGAAGAAATGGGATCTTGATGCTGTCAAGATATGAAACCATATATTAAGAGACAAAACAAAAAATGAGGCATAACAGATAATCATAGCCACACAAAAAAAATAAAGATAAAGAATCGAAAAAGAAAAAGAGCATACCAGTCGATTGTCAAAATGGGATTAGAAATCTTATGCTATCCAAAAATTGAAGTGATAAAGAAAATCAAAATTAATACAAGCTATGGATTTTTATGGCATACAGGCTTGAAATTACGATGATGCAGCTAATAATGGGCGTATCAACTTAGCATGAATATAAATAGACCGAAGAAACTCAAATAAATCAGAGAGGAAGACGATACTGGAGTAAAACTCCATTAATATTGTGATATGCAAGTGGGTGCTGCCGTAGGTGCGTTAATAGGGCCAGAGCAAAGAAAAGGGAGAAGAAGAAAGAAAAAAAGAATAAAAAAAGAAAGAGAAAAAAAAAGAAACGAAAGAAAGAAATGAGAAATAACAAAGGGAAAAGGGGAATATACACGAAATTGCTAGGATATGAAATGCACAAATAAAAAATAACTAGAGGGAAACAGATATGAAGAGTTTGCAAAAGAAATGTAGAATTTGAAAATGGCGTAAACGAGAATTTACCCTTACACACTAATGAAAAAAAAGAATTTGTAAAGCAGAGAACCGGTGTTGGAATTGGGAAATCCCATTTACTGTTGCACAAAGGGAGGGATTGATAGTGTTATAGGCAAATCAAATCCCTCCATGGTGCCTTGATGGGGCGATGAGACCAGAGAGTCCGAAGAGGAAATAAGATAATAACAGAGGAAGGAAAAAAAAAGGGACTTACCAAATTTACAGGAATTCTGAAGTAGTGAGTCGAGATCTCTCTGATAGCTTCAAAAGATATCCAGGGGAAAAGGGGATGCATAGAAGAGTGTGATGGTGAGGTGAGAGCGGATCTGCTATGGTGCGTACCTTTGCTGAGATCTTGAAGTTGTAGGCAGCCTCTTGCTTCAGCCGACAGGAAAAGGAAGAGGAGGATTAGGGAAGAAGAACGAAGAAGAGGTGTGCAGAAAAGAGCAATGGTGGGGTGAAGACGGGTCGTGAAGGAGAAGAAGGTGGAGAGGCAGAAGATGGCCCAGCAGGAGGAAGAAGAGGTTTGTTAAATAGGGAAAGAAGGGAGAATCGAGAATGGGTTTGTTAGCGATGGATGGAGGAGAGAGCGTGATGGGTAGAGGAGGTTAGCGATCGGTGGTCGGCCATGGAGGGGCTCAATGGGGAGAAGAATGTTGAAAGCTTCGTGAAGGGTGGCGATGAAGGAACGAGAGTGAGAGGGGGAGAAGCTTCTGGAGTTCGGCCTCTGACCTTTTGCGAGAAAAACCCTAAAAACATGTTCAGTCCCTCAAATTTACGTAATTTCCAAAAGGAAGGTTCCTTCAACAAGATTTTTTTTGTAAAAAATGGTTTTTAGAATGGGTTTTTTAGCAAAAATTGACTTTAAAACTCATTCATTTTTCTTGTAATTTTTTCAATTTTTTTGGTTTTTATGATAAAATCCTAAGATTTACGAGAAATAAAGATTTAAAACTGATTTTTTTGTATTTTTGCAAAAGATATTTACAAAAGAGAGTTTTCTGAGAATTTTTTTCTCAAAGAGGGGATCGGATCCGATTTGGATCAAAATTGGGTCAGAGCTAAGACTTTGGGTCCGAGTTCTGACGAATCCAAGGAATGAATGGAGTTTTTGGTTAAAATTTTACCCGGTTATTAAGAAGGCGGAGGTCAGGGGCAAAGAAGGGATTTTGGGAAAATTTGGGTGTTCACAGTGACATCACCTCAGTGTGGGTCCCACATTGCTTCTTTATTGACATAAGGACAAGACAGTAAAACCTCTTTTTGGAATTTTTATAAAATCTGGACTAATTGGTAAAACAAAAAGTTTGAAAAGAGTTAGCCCCTGTAGGGCAATTTTATAAAAGGAAGATAATTGAAATAGCTGACAAAAGGGCAAAATCTGAGGTGAAGTGGCTGAAATCCATATTGAAAACTATTCAGATCATTTTTCTGAGGAAATATTTTGAAATTCAGAGTCCTGGGGTAAAATGGGAAGAATTGATAATTTTGAAGACCCAGGGTTTTGAAATCAATTTTGAAAAGAGTTGAAATTCTAATCTGGATTGAAAATTTTGAAATCAAGAGTTCTGGACCTCGAAATGACATGCTGTGCAGTGCAGTGCTATGAGGTGCTCATGCAATGATATGCAATGCCATGTCTTATGCAATATAATCTTGAACCAAGACTTGGAGATTCATGTCTTCTGTCAGGAATAAAATTTAGAACATCTGATCTAAAATAGAGAAATTTTGAGAGTTCTAGATGAAATTTAGACTTTTGCAAGGTCCGGGCTCAGAAAATGACCATTTTGCCCTCCGGCGATTTCGGAGGCTGGATGCTGGTGCTTGGTGGAAATGTTGGAGAGGTGAATGAAAATTTGGGGTGTTTACAGATGCCCCTCTTTGCTACTAAGCCGGCTTGTGGCCGAGCTTAGTGGCACCAAATTTGGGCTATATATAAAAAATGCCCCAGTTAGAAGGATCTCACTGGGCGTGAAGAAAATAAGCCTGAGGAAGATGGTAGATATGAAATAGAGAATGAAGAGGAAAGATTCACTCTGTGAGAGTGAAATTCAGGTTTTTGCCCTTATCCTGGATGGGACAAAAATACCTCGTATAGAACGAAGCTCAGGTTTTAACCTTTAACCTAATTGGGGAATGGAATATCTCATCGAAATGAGACTCAGATTTGTACCCTTAACCTGATCGGGTGGAAGATGAAATACCTCTATGATTGAGGCTCAGGTTTGTACCCTTATCCTGATTGGGCGGAAGATGGAATACCTCTTTGAATGAGGCTCAGGTTTGTACCCTTATCCTGATTGGGTGGAAAATGAAATACCTCATCAAAGGAGGCTCAGGTTTATACCCTTATCCTGATTGGGCAGAAAATGGAATACCTCATCAAAGAAGGCTCAGGTTTATACCCTTATCCTGATTGGGCGTAAAATGGAATGGAATCCTCAAAAGAAGAGACCATGATGGAACCTTCGGATTTTGCACAATAAATCCGACAGGGGTTTTTGCAAAAGGAAGGAAAATGGGGTTCCTAAAGCTTGAAAAGGGATTGATTTTGGGCATCTCATTGCTGAGACTAAATAGCTTTTGAAATTGCCTTTTGCGGGAAATGATTGGTGGTTCGACCTCGAACCTAAATGGGACTGTCTATGGTGGGACAGTGGGGACACAGGGAAGTGTGCAAATCTGAGAGCTCATGCACTCAAAGAAGGGAAGGAATCAAGTCCTTAAGAGGGATTTAAAATTGGTGTCAGGATGTGTCGGAAACGAACATCAAGCTCTCACTTCACGTCAGGATAGCTAGAAAATATTGTCAAAATGTTGTTGATTCAAAGTTTTTGAAAATGTTGCACATTGTTGCAAAGATATTCTTTCTCTTCTACCAAAAGTATTACCTCCAAACAAGGTTCACTTCGTAGAATCGAGATTGGAAATCCAAATTACTTGCGATTGACCTTCTTCAAGGAAGCTATCAATTTCCTTGATATGAATAGGAAAGAGAATTTGATATTATGAAAGCAATTGATGAAAGAGTATTGATAGTAGAATTTCACGAATTTAAAGAGGATTCTTGATAGATTTGGCAGTTTGATATCCTGAGAGCTTCTTTCCTAATAATCTTTCTGCACTCTTTCGGCTCTCTGGTGTTTTGGCTATATTCTCCTTCATTTTGAAGATGTTCTGATTTTTTTCTCTCTTTATTTTTCCTCTCTTTCTCTCTTTTGGAAGGGTACGTCACAAACTCCTTCAACTTGGAGATGTTTCGATCCTTCTTGGACGATGTTGGCTCATGGGTTAGAAATCTTTGAAAGATAGCTGAAATTAAATATCTTTTAGGGATTGTCGAGAGGTTCATCGCATCTGCCTTCATCTCGACAGTGCTTTGGACTTTCTCTGGAAGGATCTGTCACAAACTCCGTCATCTTGGAGATGTTTCAAATCTTCTTTGGCCCCGGGGATCTACTCGCTTAATTCGCCTTCATCTTGACGACAAGTGAGAGATCCCTTTTGCGGATATTTAATTGCAGCTTAGGTGGTTTTAAGGAGACAGGGCTTGGATGAATTCTCTCTTTTCTAGCGCTCAGGATATTTCCACTGCCTCATTTTACAAGAATAATCTTTAAAGATGTGCCATTGACTGCGATCAATATCAATAATCCATGGCTTTTCACTAACATTGAATCTTCTTTTCTAGCCATATCGAGGATTTATCCTTCATCCTTTAGGTTGGCCAATAGAAAGAATTTGAATTTTGAATCTTTTTTTCGCAAAAGCTTCGCTCTTTTGGAAGTAATGCTAAAGGTAAATTGAGATAGGGATTTGTATAATAAAGATTCTGAAATCAACAATTAATTGATAAAATTTTCTTGAAATCCTTGGTGAAAGAGAGCATTTGAGGTCCTGCTTAACGCATCCGTGACGAAAATTATCCTCTCCTTTCCCCAAAGAAGACAACTATCAGTTCACTAGGAACAATATCAGTTCAATTAAGAACAACCATCGGTTCGTTGGAAACGATATTAGTTCAATTAAGAACGCCCATCGGTTCGCTGAGAACAATATCAGTTCAATTAAGAACAACCATCAGAGGGAATAATATTAGTTTGATTAAGAACGATCATCGGTTCACTAGGAACAATATTAGTTCAATTAAGAACGACCATTGCTGGGAATAATATCAGTTCAATTAAGAACGATCATCGGTTCGCTGGAAACTATATCAGTTCAATTAAGAACGACTATCAGTTCACTGGGAACAATATCAGTTTAATGAAGAACGACTATCAGTTCGCTTGGAACACTATTAGTTCGATGAAGAACAATTATCAGTTCGCTTGGAACACTATGAGTTTGGTAAAGAATGACTATCAGTTCACTTGAGAACGCTATTAGTTCGATGAAGAACGACTATCAGTTCACTTGGGAACGCTATCAGTTCGCTTGGAACACTATAAGTTCGATGAAGAATGACTATCAGTTTACTTGGGAATGCTATCAGTTCGCTTGGAACACTATAAGTTCGATGAAGAACGACTATCAGTTCACTTGGAAACAATATCAGTTCGATGAAGAACAACTATCAGTTCGCTTGGGAACGACTATCAGTTCAATGAAGAACAACTATCAGTTCACTTGGAACACTATCAGTTCAATGAAGAATGACTATCACTTCACTTGGAACACTATCAGTTCAATGAAAAACGACTATCAGTTCACTTGGAACACTATCAGTTCAATGAAGAACGACTATCAGTTCACTTGGAACACTATCAGTTCAATGAAGAACGACTATCAGTTCACTTGGAACACTATCAGTTCACTGAAGAACGACTATCAGTTCAATGAAGAACGACTATCAGTTCACTTGGGAACACTATCAGTTCAATGAAGAATGACTATCAGTTCACTTAGAAACACTATCAGTTCAATGAAGAACGACTATCAGTTCACTTGGGAACGCTATCAGTTCAATGAAGAACGACTATCAGTTCGCTTGGAACACTATCAGTTCAATGAAGAACGACTATCAGTTCACTTGGAACACTATCAGTTCACTTGAAACACTATCAGTTCAATGAAGAACATCTATCAGTTCACTTGGAACACTATGAGTTCGATGAAGAACATCTATCAGTTCATTTAGAACACTATCAGTTCGATGAAGAACATCTATCAGTTCACTTGGAACACTATCAGTTCAATGAAGAACGACTATCAGTTCGCTTGGAACACTATCAGTTCACTTGGAACACTATCAGTTCAATGGAGAACGAGGACCATTATAGAGAGAGTTGGATCGCTTCTATGAATGGTTTCAGGATTATCCCCTTATCCTGAACGGGGAATGGAAATTGGATGACCTGGCGGTCGAAATTGAGAATTTTGGTAATTTGAAAATTGGAAATTGGGTGACCCGGAGGTCGAAATTGAGAATTATGGAAAATGATTCAGGTTTTATCCCTTAACCTGAAGGGGAAG
Source organism: Nuphar pumila (assembly GCF_984573655.1). Taxonomy (NCBI): domain Eukaryota; kingdom Viridiplantae; phylum Streptophyta; class Magnoliopsida; order Nymphaeales; family Nymphaeaceae; genus Nuphar; species Nuphar pumila. Next base: position 51,745,179 of record NC_143262.1, on the reverse strand, counting down.
AAAATGGATGCAGAATTGATTTAAAATGAAATGCAAATGCACATGAAATGTAAATGAATGCAAAATTAATGCAAGTGGGTGCATATACATGCAAAATGAGAGATTGGTTTATCCTGCCTGCATACAGAATGTTTGAAAACAAATTTTCAAAAGTCGCCCCAGTGTAACTGGGAAGAGGGAATAAAATTTAAAGAAGGCTCTCTGCAGGACTCTGCAAAGCAAAGACATGATCAAATTTTGAGGAAAATTTTTGGATTTTTGGAGGAAAATGTTGAGGAAAATATGGTAGACCATTGAAAGAGTATCCCATTACTAGGGATTGAGTCGTCATAAAGATTATGACAATTGTGTTGTCATTCTTTTGCAAGGGAAATAAACAACGGAAAATGTGCCTTGTTACGAGGAAAACATCATTTTTGAAGGAAAAAGATATCTTGAAAAAACAATCCGCAAACGAATTTAGAATAAGGAGAAGGCAAGTGAGTAAACAATTTCCTCCACAATAATCAAAGTATGCATAAGAAAAAGAAGGTGAAGAATTTTGCAAATAGACAAAAGGATTGAAAATTCAATAAGAGAAAACATATGATTTTGAAAAATTGCAGGCAGGATAAAAATGCAGCTGGAAATTCGAGATCCAGTAGAAAGGGAGAATGAAAAATCACCTGAAGTTTTGAAAGAAATTGGATATTTTGAGAAGTCATCCAGGGTTTGAGAAAGTAAAGGGAAAGGATGAAAATATGGAAATTTGAAAATATTTTTGGGAAAATATAAGGAAATAGAGGTAACAAACAAACAATCACATCCTGCACAAACATTTATGCACATACAGCACTCCCTAAAAGGCTGACTCTAGATGCATCACTTTGAAAACAGCTGTAGGACCCTAATCCTAACTCTAGGTTCGGATTATCTTTGTCCAATCCAGTTATGCCGATATACCCGAATCGAAATCCGAAGTACGTGGCATATAATTTCAACTCCAGTTCTAAGGTAAGGTTTTCCAACATCCTTGAGCGCCTACCGATATACTTCGGACTGTGGCCCGCGGTACGTGGTAGGGGGTGTTAACCCAAATAATTGGCCCAGTTGTGAGGCTCTGTCCCGAACTAGGGTTCTGAAAGAGAGCCCAGCAACGTGAAGACCGGGTAATGATAGGTAATGGAGATTTTGAAAAAATGATCACATGCAAAAAACAGAGGGCTCTATATCCTAGAGAGATAGATTTTGAAAACTTTGCAGAAGCATACATTATTTGCATTCAGATCCTAAATTGAGGAGAGTTATATTTAGACCTAAGTCTATGTGAGCATGAAAATATCTCCTCAATCTGGTCCTACCAAACCATGCCTAGTCTATATGCAATCAATGTCAGCTAGGTCAGAATCTAGGCTCCTAGGCTCACATGATATTGAAAGTAAAGGAGCTGACATTTTTGGAACACAATATTGATAATTAAACTAAGTCAAGCACTACTTTGACCAGACGAGGACAGGTCCCATCACGGTCGCCAAACCTGTTCTCGTCGCAAAATTTTTCCCGTCTTCCCCTCCTTGCAGAAGAGAGAGAGGGAAACGCTTTCGCACTTCAAACTTGACCAGATTTTGGAAATTGTTTTTGAAATACTCGCCTCCATTTTGAAAATTGCGGGAAAATCCATGGGATGGGGCTCGACCTGTCGGTACGAGGTTCGACCGTTCCTGCCGCCTTTAACAGGGGTAATCGAACCAGTGACCAAAATTGTGCTTGACTTAGTTAAATTATCGAAATTGTGTTATATCCTAAATGCACAAAGAATTCAGACATGTGCTATGAGATTTTGGAAAATGCAGCTTGGGAAAACATGATGTATGCTTGGAAAATATTTAGAGTTGAAGGATATTTCTCAGGAAAAAGATGAAAATCAATTTCTCAGGAAATTCTGATGAAAAGGATTTGAAATCTCGAGAAAATTTATGAAGATGTGGGAAAATCATGAATAGTTAAAAATCCTGGGAAAATAGAAGTGATTCTTGAGAAAAGGTGAACATTTGAAAAGGGAAACACTTCTCAGGAAAACTCAGACTTTGAGAAATTTCTTAGAAAAATGATGGAAATTTTATAGGAAAACTCATTGGAGAAGAAAAACTGAACTTGGGAAATTGAAATCCTGGGAATCTTACCCTTGAAATACTTGAAAATCGATTTTGATCTTTGAGAAAGATTGGAAAACCCTTTTTGAAAATCTTAAGAAAATAACATTTCCAAAAAACGAAGGAAACTTGGATTTTGGAAATCCACCTTTGGAAATTTTAGAAGTCTCTTGAGAAACTGGTTTCTATGGAAAATTGTGAAAACTTGACTTGGGAAAACTGATTTAGAAAATTTCTCAGAGTTTCTTGAGAAATTGATTTCTTGAGAATGAAATTTTCTTAAGAAAATCATGAGAAAACCAATGATTTCATGATGCAAATGATATGAGTGAATGAATGCACTTTGAAAAGATTTTCTGAGAAATTTGTTGGAAAAATGTGTATTAAGTCAAAATAAATTCTTCACATATTCTGACTGTGGCCATGAATATGTTCAGAGTTTAATTGATTTAATGCACAATACTTTGAAAATATTAGAAATATGATGTGCATTTTAAGATAGCCTAAGAGTGTAGGCTCAATGTGACTAGTAGAAAGCTGATGGATCTGGGTCTCGTCCATATTCTGACTAGGGCAGTAAATATGGATTCCACCGAGTTCATCAACTCCCTAAGAGTTGGTGCACGTGTCATTTGTGTACATCCATAGTGCTTTTGAAATAATGTGCATGAATCACATAAACATGATATTGCATAAATTCAAACTATATGATATGCATCCTAGTCTAAGCAGAAAATTAAATCTCTTATTCCAAAATTTACATTATTACATCACTAAATAAATGAAATAAATGGAAATTGCAGACTTCAGCTCCTTCTTTTGAATGTCCCTGCCAAATCTTGAAATAAGGTTAGCTCAAATATGTGGGGTTTTCCAAGATTTTCCAATAATATTATGAAATTATTGGATTTAATTGGATATAAACCCTATTCTCATACTTCCTTGATATTTTAAATGATGTAAATGAAAGAAATTCTGTAGAAAATAGTTTGAAATTCGAAATGGTGGTCAAAATGACCAAAATACCCCTAATTATAAAGTTATACCTTTAAAATCAGGGTTTTTTGAAGGAAAACTTGGTAAAATTGAGATTTCGAAATTCAAATTGAATCAAATGATCATGAAATGCAGTATGAGGCATGATGAAATGCTGCTAAACACATTAAGACTGTAAAATCAGAATTTGGCATTTTGCAATTTATCCAAAATAACGAATTTCGCTTGTTTTTCGCTTGGATCCGGGTCCTGCGGGGCCCTGTTTTGATGTTATAGCCAAACCGAACCTCAAATGGATTCCAAATTATCCCAAATTCGGTGTGAAGCATCTTACTACTCTGATAAACAGGCTATAATGCTAAAACTCGCGAAATGATATGATTTAAATGCTAAAATTTAAAGAAAGTCCTAAAAAGGGTGGATTTCGCCTACGGACCCGAACCAAATGCAATGCTTAATATGATAATGCAAGATTTACACCATGAAAACTTCTGATATTTTCAGACTGCTAAAGGACCCGAAATGGAACACTTTTGGTTTTTACAGCCTCTGGATTTGAACCATGGTGAGTTCGGTAATGAGGATTTGGTTCTGATGGAGGTAAAATCAACCTAATCTAAAATAAAATGCTATATAAATAGAAAATTATAGAAAATACCAAAAATAATTTTTAAATAGCTCGGACAGTCCTTCCGACATCTGTTTGGATCCATCAAATCATATTTCTCGATTCGAGTGTCAAAACTTGAATATTATCTCAAAATCGGAGTCCAAACCCTCTTTTTTGAAGAAATTTTCCCGAAATGGTCTGAAATTCTCAGGAAGATACTTTTGTAAATAGTCTTTTTAGAAAAATACAAAAAAATTAGGATTTAGTCTTTATTTTCTCAGGTTTTTATTCCAAAAATACAAAAAAATCAAAATACTCAGAAAAAAACAAAAAAAAATAAAATAAAATAAAATAAAATAAAAAAAAACCATTCTTTTGCAAAAACCTTTTGAAAAACACTCTTTTGAAAAATCGGGTTTTGAGAAAATCTTCTTTTGCAAAAAAGTTTTGTTAGGGAGCCCCTCTTTGCAAAAACTTTAAAATAAAGGGCCCCCCCTTTTGAACTCGTTTTTTTTAGGGTTCTGGTAAAAGCCCTTCGCAAGGGGTTGAATGGGAAGATCTTCTCCTTATCGCAGGTGATTCATGGCGCCTTTCCCCTCCATTCTCATCCATCAGCACTCCATCAGCCTTCTGATCGGCTGGTTCTCCCTAAGCCCTTCATCTTCAACCGTTTTCCTCCTTCGCGAACCTCCTTCTCCCCTATAAAAGAACCACGCAGAAAACCCTAAAACCCACCGCTTCTTCACCCCCGCACCCTCTTCTTCATGCATGACCGCCTTTCACCCCTACATCCTTTTCATTTCTCACGATCTGCTTCTCCCCTGCGCTATCGAAGGAGGCTTTCCTCCAATCCTCTTGTGAAAATCCCTCTCCTTCCTCCTTCCTTCTTCAGCATCTCTGCAAGAACCTGGGTTTCCCCTGCAAAAGCAAAAGAAGGGTCTCTCTGCAAAAAGTGCCTCCCCTACAGGTAAGTGGCTCGTTTCTCTCCTCTTTGATTCTCTGTAGAATTTTCTTCCATTTTTTTAGTTTCGATCCTTCCGTATTTCCTTTTGCAAGGCAAAAGGGTGAGGTCGATCTGCATATGGCAGGATCGGCTGCCCCATTGCAACAACAAATGGAATTTCTATATTCCAATATCGCTTTCTTCATCCTTCCGACCATTCTTTGTGAACTGTTCTTTAGCATATTTTGGATGTCTGCTTGCAGTAGGCCTTTTGTTTTGTTTTCCTTATCCATTTCTTACCTGTATTTCGATTTCTTATGCTTAGCTCAATTTTCTTTTCGCATTTAACCTTCCGTTTCATTTTATAGGATATAACCCTACATGTGGGCAACCGGTGATGTCTCATAGTGGCATCACCGATCCACTTGGGATCTGATTTGCGTTTGAGTTCGTTTACCCCTTTTCTTTTCTTTTTCTCTCATTTTTTCAATTTTCTGTCTGACCTCAATTTCTCATTGCTATTGTGATTTCTTGAATGATTGTCGATTCCCAGTTTGTGCTTTTCTTTTCCTTTTTTTTGTTTTGTTTTTTTGTTTTTTTTTTTGACTTGAGAAGTCTTAACTTCTGGTAGCAATGTAAATTATGCTGCAATTGTAACACTATGAATGGTCTTGTAAAGGTTATTGTGCAGTTGCACACTTTACTTACATCAGATTTCCAAGGAGTGGTTGGTCGCCGCCATAAAGAACAACAAATTGTTAGATATCGAAACGTGATCAATAACTATATCATCCCCTGTTTTGTTTTGTTTTTGACATTTATAAAATATTTGGCTGGAGGTTGTCAAATTTCCGCTACTAGCAGAAGTGCGTGGAAGAATTTCTTCAAGGATCTTTGTCTTCATCTCAGCCAGACGACCCCCCATGTTGATTAAGTTATGATTGCATTTGGGGCAAGTTGCTTCATGTCTACCGTATCAAGGGCAGATTCATAACAGGAGCATCCGACCATGTTCGATCCAGTTTGCTCAAATAATTTTACCCTGGGAAAAGTCCAGACGGGAACATTCTGCCAAAGGCTTAAGGATGTCTTCAGGAAATTTCATCTTGGGAACTTGATATTTTTTTTTTATCTATTCCAGAATTGGTGTTTGCCCTTTATCTGCCCCATTACTTCAAGGTATTTTGAGAGGCAAATTGGCTTCAATAAATATTCTGTAAGTAGCAACTTGTATATTTCTTTTTGCAAATATTGTTTTCCTTATTAGAATGTTTCGGACCAGTCCATGGAGACTCTTTTGCTTGAATATATCATCATTAGGTACAAAAATCTTGTTTATAGGTCCCATTATTTTTTTTTATTTCCATTGTGTTTATTCATATTCCCTTTTCTCAGAATTTTCATCTGCAAAACTGTTGTCCGGTTGTTTCACACTTTCATACATTTTTTTGACTTCTCCATCAAATTTTTTTTTCAGCATGAGTGCAATGCATTAATATTCCATACTGATTATTTATTTCAGAAAGATGATTATTCTTTGTAAGTATAGAAAAGGTTGTCCATGATATTAACTGGGAAAAAGAGGATTATGACTACCAGATTCTAGCTATTGAAAGTGGATTCATGTAATCTCAAAAGTTAATCAGGTTTAAATGAAATAAAAATTGTGATTTGCTAGCAATTCTTCATTTTGGCAGCAACAGTTTGGGCATTATGGCAATCAGATTGATGATGTTTCACATGATAAACATGTTTAAATAAAAGAAAGAAGCCTAATATGCTGTATTTGGGTATTAGCGTATGTTAACTTGTTGAATACTTGCTATTAAAGAAGCCTAATATGATGTGCAACTGGGTGATTGAATTTTATGTTCAATGCAGTCACGGAAGAGAGTTCTGATAAATGCTTTCACTGTTCGTGCACTGCATGATGGTTTTTCTCCAGCCAGGATTGCAGGTATAAGAACCCCTTTTTGATATCCTCTTCCTTTCACAAAATGTGTTTTTGTTTTATTAAATATGTATTGTTCTATTAGTTTCATTTTTCTGAAAATTGACAAAAAGGGATCTATTTACTTTTACTTGAGTAGTACTACAGCTATTGGAAAATTTTACCACTTCCAATTCCAGCAATAGGAAGTGTAGAACTTGTTTTTGAGACAGTTTGAAACACTGCTGGCACACATGTAATTGCAGATATCCATTTGGGATTCATTTATATAGCTGTACAGGGATATGCTGGGAACGTGGATCTTCTTTACACAATAGATACTCATGGCTAAGCTAGACGTCTGCTGGCATATTGTGTTGAAGGAAAATGATCTTTATAAATTTTGTTACATTGCTCCTATAGGACGGTTCTTAAGAATATTTATATCATGTCTATATATCTACGTGGCATTGATTAGATGACCATCTTGGTCCTGGTTCTGGAAAATAAAATAGTTGTAGGTCAATTATGAATGTATGCTAACAGATGACTATCACAAGTTTGACTTGGAATTTTGGCTATGTTCTTTTTGCTTTTGACATCCATGAAAACATGGGATCTTTTTTTTTATCTTTTAACTGGGAAAGGGAAAATCTCTCTTACCTCAAAGTAATGTGGATGTTTCCTGAGGTTATGTAGATACAGAGATGCAGTTATCTTTTATCAAGTTTCTAACATGACTAATGTATAAAGGGATATGAAATGAGAGATAACATGGAGCATCTGCGCGATGTAGCCCTGGGGAAAAACCTAAGGTTTGGAAATTCTGTGAAGTATACGCTTGTCTCTGGTTTGTATCTTCCAGCAATTTTCTGTATTGGTCTTATTGATGTGACACAACCAAAACAGTTACTTAGGTCCACTATGAGAATTCATCTAGTCGACTGAGTCTTTATTGTTACCCATCACACTCCAACAGCTGCACAACCTTCACTGCTATCTCACCACAACACCCTTACAGCAGTACTATTTCAACCATCCCCTGCAAAACACTTCCCCTTTACCCCCTTTACACAGCACAACATGTGTATGTTGCCAGCCTTGCAACATAACTCACTCCATCCATACATTCCTGCACAACTGCCCAGCACAACATTTGCCCTCTGTGCTTAGCACTGTGCTCAACCTCACCGACTACACCTTACCTTTACCCGTCATAAAATGTTTTTACTGCTAAAGGGCTGCTTATAGTAGCCTGAATATAACCTGTCCCTTCACAAGCATTTCCTTTCCAGCCACACCACAGTCCACCTGCGTACCCTGCTATGTGGATATAACTATATTTACCTTCTGATAGCTATGCTATCTGTATAGCTGTGGCTATATTCCTGCACTTGCCCTACACAGCCTTCACCTTCCAAAAATGCATTATCACTACATTTACTGTCCACCAATACAGTGCATCCTTGTTAATATTTTCCCAGCAGATGCCCCTGCATCTGCACATTGTTACATTCATAATATGCTCTTCACTTATCCTTGGTGTTTTATCACTTCCTATCCATTTATCTATCACTGTTCACCCATGGCTCATCCTTAGCCCACACTTACTGCATTCACTGCAGACTTTCACAGCAATACATCACTGCTGCCACACGTTTTCCCTGTTATCTTAGCAGACCAATATCCATTCATTGTTGTATAACATGTTTCATTATCTCATCCACCATTTAGTCTTTTCACTACAATTCTTACATCCATCTCACAATTTGTATATATATATATATATGAACACCTATATACATATATATACGCATATACATATATGCATATATACATATAAGTATATATGTGTCATCTTCCATCTTCCTTCATATCTTGGCATATAAACACTTTGTAAAGATACCCACATGGTATATGCCGATTTCTTTTCTCCCATTTTTATACTAACCCGGTTGTTTTGCAGGAAATATGTGGATAAAAGTTATCATTTGAAGTTGTAAATTTGATTTTATGAGTTGTAATAGTTAGATTTTAATAAGAATTTACATTTCCTGTTTTAGATAGAATGAATGAGCATTGTAAAAATCATGAATTACTTGTTCTTCATGCACTTTTCCTTCATTTCTCAAAATCTCACAATGGTGAAACACGAATGGCACGTGCACCATTTCGTAAGAGGTAGATTAATCCTAAGTGGATGATCCACATCAATGGCCATAGTCAGGGTGTGGACAAAACTTAGGATTTTTATCTTTTACGAAATAACACCAGATCCACACTGGATCTATTTTTAAAATTCATCATATTTCCTTAAATATTTTCTCCTTTTATCTGAATTTAACTTAAAATCAATTCAAAATATATACCAATGGCCATAGTCAAGGTATATTGAGAGTTAATTTCATTTTAAATTCTATAAAAGCACCAAATGTGTTTCATTCTTCACTTGAATTTAAATATAGATTATTATATAATACGTTCAATGACCATAGTCAAGGATGTATTACATCTTCAATCTTATTTTAATTCATTTAAAGAATGAAATAACTTTTTTTCAAATTCCAATTTCAAACTCTTTAAATTCATTCATCATATATGATAGAATTGCATCATATTTCTAAAATTTACTCTTCAAAATTCCAAATGATTCTCCCTCTTCATTTCTCAGATCAAATCTTATTCAAATCCAATTCTATTTCATTTCAATATTCAAAAATTCAATTTTAAAGTCCAATTTGACTTTGAAATTCCAAATTCATTTTATATTCAAAACTCTAAATCAAAATCAAAGTTCAATTTCAATTTTGAGACTCTTGATTCATCTTTTAAATTCCAAATTCCAAAAAAATTCAAGGTCTAATTTGACTTTGAAATTTGTTTGTATATTCAAATTCTAAATTTCAAGTTCAATTTAATCTTCTGAATTTAACTCCAAATCCACTTTTAGGATCCATGATTCGACACTCATATTGGATCTTAGCCTTCAGATCCAATTCCTCTTTAGGATCCAGAGTCCAATTCCACTTTTGGATCTCAAAATGCAGATCCAAATCCATGTTAGGATCCAGAGTCAAACTCTACATTGGATCTCAGACTTCAGATCCAAATCTAGAACCCAATTCTACATTTGGATCTCAGACTTCAAGATCCAAATCCCTCTTAGGATCCAAAACCCAATTCTATATTGGATCTCAGACTTCAGATCCAAATCCATTTTAGGATCCAGACTCCAATTTCACTTTGGATCTTAGACTTCAAATCCAGTTCCATTTTAGGATCCAGAATTCAATCACATGTTGGATCTTAGACTTCTGATCCAAATCCATCTTAGGATTCAGAACCCAATTTTTATCTCGGATCTCAGATCTCAGATCTTAAATCCATCTTTAAGATCCAACTCCATTCCCAATTCTAGATTTCAAATCCAATTCCATTTTCAGATCTCATCTGAACTCCCTAAATCCATTTCTATTCTTAAATACCATTTGATTATCTCAGATCCATTCCAAACTTATAATCCAAATTCAATTCCATCTCAAGTATTCATTTCCTTTTCTAAATTCAAATCCCAATTTCAAAGTCGATTTTGACTTTGAAACTTCATTTCCTTTCATTTCAAAGCTTCAAGTCATTCTTTCTCATTTATTCTTCCAAATCCTGATTTACTTCAAAAACTTAGAACTTCTCTGATCTATCTCAAGCTCTAAGTTAAATTCAATCATTTCTTCATTCCTTTACCAAGTTTATCTCAGAATACTTGGAAATTTTCAAAACATCTTTTAAAAGGAGCATACATTCTTGCATTACACAAGCATGATTCTATGTGCATTTTAGATTCAAGATAAATTCTTAGATTATATTTAGGCAAAGCAAAAGGCATAGATTCGATCCTTGGTTCGATTACCCCTGGTAAAGGCGCCAGAAACGGTCGAACCTCGTACCGACGAGCGAATCCCGTCTCTCCATTTTCCCGCAATATTTTAAAAAATGGAGGCGAGTTAAATTTCTAAATGTTTTCAAATTAAGATCAAGTGAGACCGTGCAAAATAGTTCCTCTTCTCTCTTTCTTTTCTCTTCTCTTTCTCTTTTCTGTCTTTTATTTCTCTCCCTTCAAAAAGGAGGAAAATAGAGGCTCGAAAAGGGAAAGAGAAGGAAGAGAGAGAAACCACGAGAGAGGAAAAATTTTGCGATGATCACACCCTACTAGTCTGTTGTGGGACTGACCCATTTCATGGGCAGGTAGTGAACAAGTTATACAGCTTGCGATGGCACAATGACGCGATGCGTTCAAGGCAAGGCCCTTTCCTGACGTTGCGTTCCTGGGGATACTTTTGATAGATGTGGTATAAAGTTACTGGAAAGCATCTCTTCTGATTAGAACTCTTGATTTCTAAAACTGTATTATCAAAACATCGTTCTTCATTTCATTTCAATAAAACATATATTTGAACTGCAAATCGGTTTGTAAGGGGAAGTCTGCATTTATGTTGTAATGTGCCCAAGGTTTAGGGACTTGCTGTTTTGAACCTGATCTTCCGTTGAACTTCTGTTTTAAACTCTGATAAATGATTGATTTCAAAGCTTTCAACCTTGTTCATAAAAGGTTTCAAGAACATGATTTTGGGGCGTTGCAGCTTTTGGTATCAGAGCAACAGGGAAAGTGGTAATCCTTGATCATCCGCCATCTACATTGCATTGTGAGTACTATTTCTCTTAAATTATTGTGCATTTATTTTAATTAAAGAATGTATTTTTGCTTAGATGTTGTTCAATGAACTGATCAAATCTATAGACGCATTAACCAGAAAAGTTGAGCAACTCCAAGCGATGTTCCAGAATTGGATCATAAGGTTGATAGGTTGGGTTGCGAGATCATCAACCTAGGGTGGTGTGTCAGCCCTCATGTTTTGTCCGATCCTATGTGCCTTTGGAACCCCGTTGATTGTCTTTTTTGCGGAAAGTTGGGCCATTCTGCTGAAGAATGCCACTTTAAACAACGTCGCGATAAAAAGTTTGCCGAAGATAGTGCTGATAACAAGCATCGAGCTGCTAAAAGGCAGAAACTAAGTGAAGAAAATGAGCCTCAACGACCGTTAAACCCAAAATGTGTGAGATGCGATCGTGTTCACCGTGGACAGGCATGTCCCCAAGACTCTGGTGGCTGCTTTTATTGTGGCAAAGTGGGCCACTTTATTCGTGATTGTCACATAAAGAAGGTCGATGACCTCCAGCGAGTGGGCAGTACGCCCCAACCTCCTCAGCAATAGCAACATGAACTGCTCAAGCAGTAACCTATGTCGACTATGACAGAACACATAGAAATCGTTGAATAGATTCCTTTGATAGTCTTAATTTAAGACTTTTTATATGTTTTGTTACGTATTTTTTGTCAAGTCAAAGCTTATCGATGGAATTACGTAGGACTTTGGTGTCTTTGTGATCTTAATGATTATGATGCTTATTAGGTGAATGACTTGTCATGCCTACAACTGATTAGTTTTTGGGTAGTTGACTTGTTACGCCTACAAATGATCATTTTTTGACTTTTAGGTGGTTGACTTATACGCCTACAAAATCATTTGTTTAGATCATTTAGATATATGACACCTCACGACTACAAACGATTAGTTTTTTATGATACATCACGCCTACATAACTGTGTTGCAGAGGGATTCACATTATGATTGGTTGTGTGATTATATCATCCTTGTATAGCATGATTGACGAATATCATGAATATTCGACTAAAATTGTCTTGTAGATATGTGCACGTGTTTCACGCTGAAGTGGTCGAATGCGATGTGCTTTGAGGTAAGAATTGTAAATGCATACGATGGTGCAATGATTTGAATTGTCTTATTTGCACATATAACCCAAATCCTATGAATTCATTGGATTATGTATGAATTTCGTAAGTTAAAGTTTAGTTGATTCATAATATATTATTTGTGTGTTTCTGTGTATAGAAATCATGCTTTGATTGCGCATGCTTTGAGGTTCTATTTGAGGATTGTAATGTTCCTTGTGCCAATGATAGCTTCAGTATGATGTGATTGATATGCCACGTGATAAGAATTATTGAGAGCATGCGATGAATGTTTATATTCGATATATAATTATGGTTCGTGGAACCTTGTTGGAAGAACGTGTGATTCTGTGTTTTATTTTGCCATCTGGGGTGATACGATGCATATTGCTGGCATGTAGGCTTGTGCCCATATTAGTGGTTGCTAACTTCGAGTGCGATCAATCGTTTTGATCAGCCGATTGTATTTATGCATGTATCACTGTGTATGGTATCAGTTGAGGATCTGATCTCCAATGGATTATTTGCGAGGGGGTGTATGACCAAGACCAGGTGACCCAACTAGAGTGGTAGATTTCTGTGAGGATGTGCACTGTCCAAGACCGGGTAGCCGCAAGGACGGTGAACTGTAAGGAAGTGTATGGTCCAAGACCAAGTATACCATCTAGGGCGGTAATTCCCTGTGAGGGCGTATATTTTCCCAGACCAGGTGATCCGGCGTGGATCTTGTTGATTATTAGTGGCTATCGACGCAGTGAGCGGTCATTTGTGCTGATGCGTGTATTGCAGTGATTTTCTTTTTATTATGACCTTTGTTGAGGATTGGATTCCCAAAGGTTTTTTGTGAGGGTACGTATGACCAAGATCTGGTATATCGGCTAGAGTGGTAGAATCTTTGTGAGGATATACACTGTCCAAGATCGAATAGCCGCGGAGACAGTGAACCGTGAGGAAGTGTATTGTCCAAGACCAGGTATACCATCTAGGGTGGTGATTCTTTGTGAGGTCGTACGCTTCTCAGATCAGGAGATCCAGCGGGAAACTTGTGGACTTTGATTTCCATGAAAAGTTATGGTGAGCAGTATTGATCTTCTGATATTAATTAACGAGTATAGCCAGTTGTGAATCTATAGATTTGGCTTTTTGTTTTAGCATAATTATATGCCCAACTCAGATGTATGAATCAAATCTTTATTGAGTTTTAGATCTTGATCATGTTTTGGACCTTCTATGGAAGGGTGGGCTTTTATGAGAAAGTATGATGCCTTAAGTGAGTCATGATAGGTGGCAGTTGGCCGCATAAGGCCTTGAGAGAGAATAGATTGTGTTTATTCATGACGCAGAGTTTGTTAGAAATTCCGAGTGTGCCACACGACATCTTGATGATGATTTAGAGACCTCGTTCAAGGAACGTAAACTAGAGCAATGTCTCGTTTTGTCTCTTCATCCTTGGTCTTCTACTAGACTCCTTTTCTTTGATGACTTGTGTCTCTTCATTCTTGAAGATAGCGAATAAGCATTCTTATAGCCTTCTGCTAAACTCCCCTTCTATTTATGGCTCCCTATGAACTCTTGTGAACTCTTACGAAGACAAGTTTATAATGAATTCACACATACGAGTTGTTCGATCAAGTTGTTGGCTTCGAACCTTTCTCTGACATTCATTATGTGTTGTCCTGATCCCTTCAAAAGCTTATGTGTTTGGGGGTTTGTGTGCGCATGTGCATTCTGACCTATACCTGGTTTTCTTAGGCTGCAATCTAGGCAGATCACCTTCCTATGAAATTTTGAGGACGAAATTCTTTTAAGAGAGGTAGGATGTAACACCCGTGAAAAAAAAAATCGTGTCTGACTCGTGTCAGACACGTGCCCTGCACGTGTCAGACACGTGTCGGGGGTCTAGGTAGCTTTGTCGGGCCAGGATCCGGGTCCGTACCGAACCCGAGCTCAACCCGGACCTGGGTTCTCGAACCCTCGAGAACCTGCGTCTTTGAAAAGACGCAGGCGTCTCGAGCGAGGGGCAGAACCCCTCGCCCCTTCTCTCTCTCCTCAGCTCCGCCCCCCCTTCGCGCTGTCGTTGGCGATCGGAGATGCCGACGAGCGATTCCGTCCGGCCGCCTCCCCTCCGAGTTCCGGCGACCCAATTTGCATTTTGGTGGCCTTTGACAGCCGGCAACCTCTTCACCTCCCCGTCGCCGGTGGCCTCAGCCGACCCTCCATCTTTGTCGTCGCCAGCGATCGACGCTGACGATCATAGCCGAACCTCTGAGCTCCGGCAAACCCCCCACCTTTGCCGACCCCATTTTTATTCCCTGTGTCATGGGAGCCGTTGACGGCCTTCGTGTTCTGACGACGCCCTATCCTCGATTTCTCTTCTCTCCTCATCGCCTCCCACCCTCTGAGCGAGATTCGGTGATCGAAGCCGCCGACCACCACTGTCCCCTTCAGCCGCCATCAGCGATCGAGGCTGCCAACAGTTGAGTCGGCGATCTTCACTTGCGAGCAACCCCGACGACTCCCCCGTGGTCATGGTTTTCGGAGGTATAAACCCTCCCCTCTCTTTCTCCTTTGTGTAGGGTAGGTCGACGGGGGGGGGGGGGCTGAGCCCTATGTCACCTCTTGTTGGCAGGGGGTTACCCCCCCCTGCCTTTTTTTTTAGTCGATTGACAGGGGGGCTGAGCCCCCTGTCGTCGCATCTTGTCGGTAGGGGGTTAACCCCCCTTGCCTTCCTTTTTGGAGTCGGTCGACAGGGGGGGGGGTTGAGCCCCCTGTCGTCGCCTCTTGTCGGCAGGGGGCTCCGTTTCCTCTGTCATTGCTGGGTTGGCAAGGGGCTCTGCTTCCCCCTGTCGCTCTTGTTGTGCCGACAGGGGGCTTCACCCCTCTGCTCTTCTTGTTGTCTCGGCAGGGGGCGCCGTCCCCCTGCCATTTGCTTTGTCAGCAGGGGGCTCCGTCCCCCTGCCATTAGCTTTGTTGGCAGGGGGCTTCGCCTCCCTCCTGCCTCCTGCGTTTTGCCGGCAGGGGGCAAAGCCCCACTGCTTTCCTGTTTTCCGAGCAGAGGCTTGCCCCCTGCATCTCTGTGTTTGTTCTCCGGCAAGGGGCTTTGCCCGTTGCCTTGTTCTTGCTGCCGGCAGGGGCAGAGCCTCTGCCTGTTTCGTTCCCAGTAGGGGGGCTGCACCCCTATCTCCTGTTCTGATAGGGGGTGTTTCCCCTGTCTTTCCTTGTTGCGGCAGGTGTGAAGGGGAGCCTCTGCTCCCTCCCCTTGCCTTTCCCTGTTGCGGCAGGTGTGGCGGGGAGCCTCTGCTCCCTCCCCTGCCTTTCTCTGTTCTGGCAGAGAGGGAGCTCATGCTCCTTGCCTCTACTGCTCATTGCCAAGCAGGGCTGAGGCCCTTGCCTCTGGCACCCTTGTTTGCAGGGTGCAGAAGTTCCTGCCTCTACCTCCTGCAGGCAGGAGGCATTGCTGTGTCTGTTGTTTCTCGTTTATCTAACGACATATACTAACGTTCTAAGCTCTCCAAGTTGAACGGTGGATCTAGCTCGCCTTCGTGGCTCGAGCTTGCGCTTCCCTACACCATTGGCGTACGACAACCCGCAACCCCTTAAGGTAGGGGATTCTTGCGTGAAAGGACAACGAATTGATAAATGCTAAAATAATAAAGATAACTAAAATAGGATTATATATGTATACGTATAATGTATATACATATGTCTTTACTTTCAAGGACGCAATTTCACGATCCTTGTCCTCTTTACTTTCTCGCACTTTCCTTTTTGTCGCCGCCGCGCTATATGTGCCTAGGCTTTTCCATTCCTATCTTTACATTTCATGTCTTTTAACTCAAGGACGCGGTTTCACAATCCTTGTCCTTTTTACTTTCCCGCACTTTACTTTCTTGCTGCCCCGCACTTTGCGCCCTAACATTTACTTGTATATGTCTATATTTTACTCCAGGATATCCTGGTCGTCCTTTACATTCTTGCACTTCACTTCCTGCATTTACTTGTTGCCCCGCACTTTATGCGCCACGGCCTTGCTACTTGCTTTACTCTTCGTACCTTACTTTCCTATTGCTGTCGCACTTACTTTTTTCTGTGTGCGTCTTTACTTTGCTATCGCTCTTCGTGTATATGCTTTGTTCATGCATGCATTCTTATCTATGTCGTATGCTTCTTTACTTATGCTTATCGTTTAATCGAGGTGCAACCCCATGCCTCGTGAGTCGTCCTTCACACTTGCGTAGTCAGTATAGGATCTCATACCTCATGAGTTGTTTACGTAGTTGCCCGCTTGTGCGTTTCGATGATCGAGGTATGACCTCATACCTCGTGTGTAGCTCTAGCGTTCTACACTCGCGGTGCAGCTACGCCCATCGAGTCTTACCCCACGATTTGCCATTGTATTAGTCTGTGCACGAGTAGGACGAGGATCCTAGTGAGGTACTTGCGCCATCGCTAGATCGACGTTACCTCACCTCTTATGCGAGACCTAGTTTCTAGGCTTTCTAGTTCAACCAAGATTATAGTACCTTCCTTCCTCCGTGAAGGTATTGTTGGATCTCTTATGAGAGATCCATGTTCCTCATCTTGTAGTTGTGCCTTTAGTCGCGTATGATATGTTTGGACTACAAAGAGCAGGAAGAAAGGTTTGTAGTAACCTTTAAGCGTGTATTGACACATTGAGCTAAGCCTGTTATGTTGATTTCGCCTGATAGGCAGAATGCTTGCGATTGTCTAAAGGACCCAAGCACAATAAGTTGGAACTGTAATGCGTTCTTTGTGAGCTTCTGTAAAGTAGAAGTGTTGGGATTTCCTGCGAGAGATCCGTGCCCCTCTCATCGTGGTTGTACTTTTGAACAAGTATGTTGCGTACTATGATGAGCAGGATGAGAGGTCTATGTTTGCCTCAAACGTGCAATGGCACGTGTTTGAGATCACAAGAGTTATGTTTTTACCCTCACTACGGGTTGGTCCCTAACATCATGGTTGTATATTTGCATAGGTACGTTGCGTACTGCGGTAAGTAAGATGAAAGGTGTGTGGTTGCCTCGAACGCGCAATAGCTCTACTTCACGTAAATAATAATCATGCGCCTTCACCGGCAAGATGCTCAATTGGGTTTAAAGACCAGAGCATGTAGAATGGGACAGCGGTTAAGAAACCCTCCGTCGTGCTCATTCAGGACGGTTCATCAAGAGAGAGGATGGATGGTACAAAACTCTGATGAACAGTCATTAAAGGCAATCTCGGGCAAAGATCCGACCTTCCCCAGTCATCGGAGGTTAGGGGAACCCTTCAGGCCACTTCTGCAGAAGTTTGGATGCACATCCATTGGGCCTTTGTTTGCCTTTGGGGATTTACTCTCTTGGTCACTGGCCGTCCCCTCAGGAAGTGGACTCAGTCAGTCATTCGGGGTATTATAAAATACATAGCATAATGGACCCCCGAATCGATCTCGGTTGTTTCTACATTTTGCCTTGTACGTACCCACAACGACCTGCTTAATAATGAGACAAGATATAACTTATACACATGATCATGATACATGCGTGTTGTGACGATCATTGCTTGCTTACTTGTTAGCTCGCTAGTTTGGTATGCTACTCGTTGAGCTAGGTACGTCTGTCAAGGCGTTAACCTTGTTGGTTAAACTGCTTGCACACATCTGCTTAGTAATAACTAGCTTCTCGTACTAGTGGATTGCTTATCCTGTGTAGCTCATGTATTGCTTGTGATGCAATAGCTTGTGCCTTACAATTAATGTAGCTATTTGTTGATAGACTGAACCATATAATGGTACTTGTATGTATTACGAGTGTGGATATGAATACTTGTCTTATGCAATTGCTTTGCTTGACTGGTGAATAGAGTTAGTTACTCTTCACCTATTATATCTGTGGGATTGCTATAGTTGCTTGTTTAGCACTATAATTCTTATTGCTCTTGTACGTAGCTGTTTGCCTTACTAGAGCCTTGCTTACTCTACAACATATTTGGTTAGATCTGTTAGTCTTGCTTGTTCCTGCTTGAGCTAGCGTTTATCTTACTTATTATAGCTTTTGTTCTTTCTTGTCCTTTGCACCCCTACTAGTCTGTTGTGGGACTGACCCATTTCATGGGCAGGTAGTGAACAGGTTATACAGCTTGCGATGGCACGATGACGCGATGCGTTCAAAGAGTTCTTCTGATTAGAACTCTTGATTTCTAAAACTGTATTACCAAAACTTGGTTCTTCATTTCATTTCAATAAAACATATATTTGAACTGCAAAGCGGTTTGTAAGGGGAAGTTTGCATTTATGTTGTAATGCACCCAAGGTCTAGGGACTTGCTGTTTTGAACCTGATCTTCCGCTGAACTTTTGTTTTAAACTCAAATAAATGATTGATTTCAAAGCTTTCAACTTTTTTTATAAAAGGTTTCAAGTCCACAATTTTGGGGCGTTACATGTTTACATCTCTTCTTGCTGCTTAATGATATGATCATGAGCCCATCTGAATCATGGTTAAATCATGGCCTAAACCATAACCATGCTGAAATCTGTAAACTGAGCTTGTTTTGATATATTAGTGTGAAATTAAGATGTGGAGAATGGTTTAATGCAGTACATGACTTTTGTATTCTCCATGTGAAGATTATCTCATACTAAAGCAATCTTTCAAACCTTTCCTATAACATTTTCAATAAATAATAGTGTTGCTATGTCTTGTCATGTTTCATCTTCTGTAATTTATCTAAGAAATTAGCATCAAAAGAAAAACTTTAGACTATGTGCTGATTCCTGGGTCCATCTATTCACAGTTAGATTTGTGAGCCCATACATAAGGGTGTTTTATTAAACAAGCGTTCAGAAACAAAATCTTACCTTGATATTTACTATGTGATGATTCCTAGGTCCATCTATTCACAGTTAGATTCGTAAGCCCATGTATACAGGGTGTATGAATTTTATTAGAGAAGCATTCAGAAACAAAATCATACCTGGATATTTGGAAGAATCATATGAATGAATTTCAACTTAGATACTTAAAAGACAACCTTTTCTCAAATATGATAGAGTTGTGGATGACACAATAAGGAGATGCAAACAGTCCTATTTTGTCAAGTTATATCTGAAAACTGGTAATAACTTTTAGCGCTTGCAGGATCTTGTGTCTTCACCCAGAGAAGAAGCACCAAAGGAAGGACTTCCATATCCCACACCTACAAAACAAATGTGTGGGCTAATTTTGGTAATCATGGAGGACCTGTGAGCTTCCAGACCTCATTGCTAGAAAAACATTCCATCAGACAACTTTATATACAAGCAAATGTTGTCCAATGCTTGTGAGATCCTTAATGCAATGGGGAAAACAAGCCATGAGATAGCAAAGATGGGGAAAATAAGCCATGAGACACAAACAACATCACCATTGCAAATATACAGTTTGCCTATATGTAGTCACATAGACACAAAAAGACAAAACAACACATGCGTATGGAGATGAATGCTTCAAATAATAGTTTATATATCACAGAATGTCCTAAAATGACCTTCATGACCGAATAAGCCAAATAGGTGAGGTATTCCAACTAACAGGTAATAACTAATAACATACATAGAAATTCAGACTGGTTCCATACATATACATGTAATCACATATTGCAGACATACAAACACAAACACAAACACAAACACATGCATTTGATTAGACATGGAGTCATTCTTTCTAATCCTATAGAATCACTGAAGAGACTGGAGTTGGGCTGGAAAATGTATTCATGTATATATAAGTTTTTCTTATGTCTTTGGATTCATGCAGATTCAAAGACCCTGAAAGAGGAAAAAAGAGAAGAGTTATTTGACAATCTTAAAGCTGATGATTCAATTGGATGGGCTGTGGATGTCATAGACCCAAGAGTTCTGTCAGCAAAGATGCTTAAGAAGTGAGTATGAACAATGCATTTGATGATCAATGTAAGCATGCAACGTCTTCATGAAGCAATTTTTATTTGGATACAGAACAAAGATCAATTTGAATGAAATATCACATGAGTCTGCTATGGGCCTTGTCTCCCGGGTGCTTGGCCTGGGAGTTCTATTAACAGAAGCATGTATGTGCATGCACACACACATGATTCCTTGTGCTATGCATATTAGGTAGTGCTCCCGTTATATCTATCAATAAAAATTTTTTCTTTAGCCCTTTCATGTTCTACTTGCTATATGTTGCTTGTGCGAGCACAGGTCTATGTCGATACTGTTGGGGATGCTGAGAAGTACAAAATCAAATTATCTGAGAAGTTTCCCATTATCAGATATGTTGTGGAGAAAAAAGCTAATAGTCTTTTTCCAGTTGTTAGTGGTGCAAGCATTGTTGCAAAGGTTAGAGATCTTGTCAATGTTGTCATTCAAGTTCTTATTTCTAAGGTAACAACTCTCTCTCTCTCTCTCTCAGGTAACCAGAGACAGAGCTTTGCGTGAATGGGTGCTTGATGAAACCGCAAAAAACATTAATAGAAACTTTGGTTCTGGATACCCTGGAGGTTATTGTGGATTCGTGGTTATGTACCTGTAAGCTGTATTTTGTTAATTGATCCCTGACCACATTGTCATTGTCATGCAGACCCTGAAACTAAAGCTTGGCTAAACCATCACAAGCACTCAGTATTTGGTTTCCCTAGTCTGATGCGCTTCAGTTGGGGTACATATAATCCATACTACAAGAATTTTGTTGAAGTGACATGGTGAGGATGATTCAATATCAGAAGTATGAATTTTGTAGATTCCATATCCAATATTTGAAGCAGTATTCTAGTTGGTGGTTGTTTTTAGAAAAAAAAATCTGTTATATCTGCTTCCTGTAATTAGCAGGGACCTCTCTCTCTCTTTTGCTGATGTTTGCTTATTTGCCTCCTTTTTGAGATGGTTGGTTGATGGGCAAATAACTGTTGTATTTCAGCTATACAGTTTGTTTACTATGATTAATTGATAACATGTTGCACATGCAGGGAGTCTGATGCACAAGAAGATGAGTGCACTAATGGAAATGGGAAGCACCAGTTGAAATTGACTAGCATTGGCTTTACTGGTTCGAAGCAAAAATGTAAAGAAATTGAATCAAGTGCTAAAGAGCGCTACAAGTTCTTCTAAGCTCGCAAGCTTCAGCAAGTTGTTCATTTCTAGTGAAATCATTTGGCTTTGATTCAAGGCCTATTGTTATCTATTCTTGTATCAATGTCCAGACAAGTTGCTTATGATGATAATATTGCTCAAAAATTTTTAAATCAGTTGAAAGGAATCAAATGTTTTAGTAAAAACTGGTTTCACCCACTTATGGGTACGATTGTGGATGTGTTGAAAATTGACCCAATAAACCATAGAGCCTCTGATGACATCTGAAGGTTTCTAATCAATTGTTCCTTCTGAGAATTCTTCAATCATGATTCCCCTTCCCCATCATCCCCACTCAACAGGTGTAACTGAAGGAACAGGTTTTCCAATCAAGATATGTTTGCAACATATAAATGCCTCTTTAGATGCTTAACCATGGATTCCTCTAGCAAGTAGTTCTCAGTTGATCATGTATTGGCATTCTTGATGTTCATATGACAATGCAACATTTCCAGGAATAATGGATCCTCCTGATGATGCATTAAATACGCATAATTATAACATATTTTCACTGCATAAATGCATCAATTATAGGTTTAGAACCCACACTTAGGTGCATATAGATGTCATTGAGCTACGGTTCGAATTTCGTTCGAATCAGACTTAAAACGAGAGAGTTATTGCATTTACAGTGAAGCGGGTCGAACCTCGGGGCAAATCAGGACAAAATAGATCCAATTGATCCATTTGGGCCTTGGATTTGGGTCAAAACGCAACATATCCAACCCAGCTTCACCCCAAAGTCGATTTTTAATGTATTTGCTAAAAAACCTCTCTGAAAAAGGCACCTAGCAGATCTTTATATTTTAATCCTCTTTCTGGAATTTCCAGAAAAGAGGTGTTTAGCTTTAAAAACGAGTTTCAAAACCCTAAAACTCGTCTTTTGCCTCTAGAAGCTGCGCCCTCAGCCCGATTTTTCTTCCTCCAGACGTCTTCCTCAGCCCCAAGCCGCCACACCTTCTTCACGTTGGGTTGCCAAGCTTTGCCAAGCACCCATGGCCGCCATCTTCTTCCTCCTTCATTTGTTTTCTTTCCCATATGTTCCTTCTCTTCTCCTCCTTGCTGAAACTCACCTTCTTTGTTGTATTTTGCAGGTTGCAGCAGTAATGGTGGTGGTCCAGCTGTGCAAGGGGTGCTGTCTACCCCTTCACAGACAGCCGGCTCTACCATCATCCGGCTCTCTACCCCATCCGCGCAATCGGAGCTTCACGCCACCATCGGAACGTCACCAGCCGCGGTTTCCAGCAAATTGCAGCAACAACAAGGGGGACAACATCATTGAGGGCGTTGGTGCACATCCTGGGCAAAATTCCACCTCTTCTCTACCATCCCACTCCTCGGAATGCCGGAATAGGCCACCGGTAAGCTTCTCATCCCCCTCTTCTAGTTAAAAACCTATTTGCGTGTGATTTTTTATGTTTTTTTTATGCCTGCGTTTTCCCTTGTTTCCCAACCGTAGTTAGGTCTGGTTGTGCATATACCAGCACAGTAGATCGAGTCTAGGAATTCATTTTCTTGTAAATTTTGTGTCAATTGCATTTTCAGCTATCGTTGAGTTATTTTCCCCTTTTGCATCAAAGGTAGCTAGAGTAATCTAGTCGGCTGGGTTGATATGTTTTAGAATTTCAGTTTGTTTAATCTGCATAGGTAGGCATGTTTCTAGCTGTTGAGATGCTGAAGTTAATTTTGTATGCATGTTGTTTTGTGTCTAATTGGTATTTCATTTATTTAGATATACTCTATCAACAAAAATCGGGTAGAGTGTTCTAACCGATTTAGGTGTTTTGTGCAATTAGGGTATAGTGGTTGACTGTTAGTTGTTAGCATTATGTTTAGCAGTGTAACGTCTGAATAATAGGTTAATTATGTATGGGGTTAGATTAGTTTTACTGATTTTTGTCATTTATTAAGCTAATTCCTATGTTAGCATTAGTTAGTTTTATTCTCAATATAGTCGATATTAGCAATCACATGTTAGGCTAGAGGTGTTAGTATTAGCTAGCGTGGTGTTTCCAGCATGCATTGTATAGTTAATTAGTGAGCTTAATTAGGAGGCAGCTGAATAGTTTAATGTTATATTAGGTTAACTTTGTTCTTTTCTTTTGATATAATTTATATGTATTTTGATTTAGGCGTCATAGTGTAACCAATCCTTTAGTTGTTTATTGGTTATGTTAGGATTAGAGTTAGATGTTTTAGTCATTAATTAGATGATTATTTCAGTAAGATATGAGTTTAGTTTTACGATTGTTGTTTAGAGTTAGATCAACTATAGATCTAATATTACTTCAGGTTAGGTTCATATTTAATTTGATGTTATAGTTAGTTGTATATTTAATTCTTCTTTTCTAGGGTTACTTAGTTAGTTCACATTAAGTAATGACAGTAGTTTAGCAATGTCAGCAAGTTAACTTAGTTTAATTCATACTTGAAGGTTAGTTTAACATAGCTGACCATAGCATTTTACTTTGGCATTAACGTGTAGTTCTCACAGGTAATATAGGTAGTTAATTTAGATTGTCTTTTCTTAGTACAATTAGTTACATTTTCGGTTAGTTAGTCAATATTAAGCTGTGAATGACTGGGGTACATACAATTTATATATATAGTTCAAAACTTGGATGTTTGAATGAATAGTATATTAAAGCTAGAATCTCATTTTTGCTCTGATCTACACTCGTTATACCCTGTGACAATCTTCTGAGTTTTTCCAAAATTACTGTTCTATGCTATTCATTAGTGTGTTAACTGCGTGCAAACCTAAAATTAACTCGTTCAAAGTTGATTTGGTTTGCCTTTTAAGCGTTCTGCAAGATTAGGTTTTACGCGATTTTAGACTTCGGGTTCCCGGATGAGTTTCTCAATTCCGTAAAGTTCGTCAGACTCTTGAGTCTGTCAGAGAAATACTTAGAATCAGACTTAGTTTGACCCTTCGCACTTCCTGTTTGCGAAAACCTATCAAAATTAGAGTTTGCACTGTTCAGGGATAAAACAGTCAATTACCTAGTTGATTTCCGTAGTTTTTCTAATGCGGTCGTTAGTATTCTATTAGGTTTTTAACATTGGTCCAAGGCTAATTGTAACATTAGGATAAGTAGTTTAGGAACTTAACTCTGGTACTTCCACGTTTTATATAGAATTAGGTTAGCGATTAATTTCAAAATTAATCTAGAAATAGTCATTCCTGTATATAGTTTACTAACTTTGTTTTCATATCATGCAGGTGATATTAAGTTGTCGTAAGAGCATCTCGTCTCAGTGATAGATTGACGTAGCAAGTAAACTAACAGAAATGCCCTTGTGTTCACAGACTTGAGTCATTGCACGCTTCTTTTATGTTCTTGTTCAATTTTGATTTCAGTGTAATACTCTCTATAATTGGGCAAGTTCAATATCAATAAAATGCAATATTTAGTTTTAATCTGAGTATATCCCGTTCCCTGTGGATTCGACCCGTACTCGCCACATCTGTGGAAACTCAGTTTTTATTATTTTTGGTTGACGATTTTCCAAATGCTTTTATTGAAAATAATGTGTTAAAAATAATCATTGCAAAAGTCAAACCAAATTTTGGCATCGTTGCCGGGGAACAACGATTATACTCTGTTAATTCTAATTTTGTAATTTGTTGATATCTGCTTAGTTAGATTAACTGTAGTTTATTTTTCTAGTCAATAGGATTAGTTAGTAAATATAAGGTTAACGTAGTAAATACATATAGGATTCACGGTTATTTCTCTAGGATTCATAAATTTTCATCCTTCTGGAGCGCTTCGACAGGTGAGTTCTAGATAACATAGCTTGAATTCCTATTTTTGTACTTAAGTATATTTAGAATAGATTTAATTTTGAAGTTGAATTCCCCTTTTAGCATGATTAGCGTAGTTTAATTGCATTTAGTTTCAATTCCTTGTTTTTGTTTGTTGTTTACTGCTTTCTTTTCATTTAGGTAGTTAGGTCGTATAGTTAGTTAGGTTACGTTGCACACATCTGGACTTAGTTCCTGTATATGCTAGGGCGCAGGAATTTGGGTGTTCCGCTCCAACCGCTCGTTGAGGATCCAGAGAGAATTATACGTTCTTCTCGAAACCGATCCGAAATGGGGGACTTAGAACCCGAAGCTACTGTGCGCCCTCTGAGGGAGTACTTCCTACCCACGGAGTACACCCAGGCATCGTGCATTCACAGACCAACTATTGGGGGCCGCACTATGACATTAAGGCCAGCGTGATTCAGATGCTTCCACCTTTCTATGGCCTTAGTCACGAGGATCCCTATAGGCACCTTGACGAGTTCCTTGAAATCTGTTTTATAGTGAAGATTCAAAATTTTGGGGACGATGCTATGAAATTGACCCTCTTTCCATTCTCATTGAATGACAAAGCCAAGTATTGGCTGAAATCCTTAGACACGGTAGTGATAGGGTCATGGGATCAGCTTCAGCAGGAATTCCTGAAGAAGTACTTTCCCATTGGTAGGACGAATCAGTTCCGTCGAGCCATCACCAGTTTCTTAGAACTGAATGGCGAGCAATTTCATGAAACATGGGTGATCATGCATATAAATCAGGGTTAATTAACATTTAAATATGCATGATTTTATAAAATAATGTTTCAAAAACCCAATTTTATGCTAGTTTTTGAGTAAATGTGCTAAAATGATTTAAAAATAGAAAATGTATGAACAATAGTTTTATTTTACAATTTTATACATATTTTAGTTTTTATTCTATTCATAGTAGTTTAGTTTTAGTTTTCAATTAAAAATAAAATAAAATAAACAATAGAGAAAATAGTTTTTTTTAAATCATTTTAAATGTTTGTTTTTTTAGAAAAGAAAATATATATATAGTTAGATTAGTTTTTTTGATTTTCTTTATAAATAAATAGTTTTGTTTTTGAAATAAAAAGATTAATAGGTTTTCTTTACTTTTTATATAAAATAATAAAAACAAATCATTACATGGTTTGTAATTTTTGGAAAATTGAAAAAAAAATATAATAACACAAACCAGTTGAACCAGTTTGTATTTCTAAAAGAAAATTAAAAAAAAAATAATAACCAAACCGGCTTGAACCGGTTTGCATTTGTTTCAAACCGGTTCCAGCCGGTTTGTTGTTTTTAAAAAACCCAAAAACAGAGAAAGAAGGGCGCCTCCCATATTCATGGCTGAAGCCCTTCTTTCCCCTCTTTCCCCTTCGGTTTCAACTCTTTTCCCTCTCTCTGCTTTGCCGGATCCTTTTCCCATTCTTTCCCCTCTCTTTTCCTACCTTTCTCTCCTCATCTTCGAGCCGGTGGCAGACTTCCTCAGTCTGGTGGTGCTTCTTCAGTCGGCAGCAGTGCACAAGGTGGAGGCCGCCAATATCTTTCCGATTTCCTCCAGGTGAATATCGTGTGACAGGCGGGAATACTCCAGGTGTGATTTCCGATTCTTATTCCTCTTCTTCTTCTGATTTCTAATTCTTCTTCTTCTTCTTCTTCTGATTCCTCATTTTTAATTTCTTCTTCGTATCTTTTCAATCGAGTTCTGGTTTTGTTTCTGTGTGAAAAGGAAAAAAAATATAGATCGCATGTTTTTCTTCTTTTTGATTTTCCTGTTTTTGCTTCAAGATTAGATTGAATGTATTGATCAATTAAGCTCCAGAAATCAGTCACCTAATCTCCAATCACTACTGTGATCAATTTGTTTTTGATTGAATTCCTCTTATTTTTGATTGAATCCAATGTTCGAGAGAATCTGATTTTTGATTTCATTGTGCCTGCTACAGATTAGTGTTGGTCGATCATTTGGATCGATCAAAAGTGCTTCATATTTCTGATCGAAAATTCTGTTGTTCCGGTGATGAAAGAATGGAATCCGATCGAAGGAATTTCTGATTTCAATCGATCGGCCGTCTGGATCATCTCTCATGTCCTGTTTGATTTTATAATTTTGATTGTCATGTGTTACATTGTAAAAATTGCCTAAGGTCTAGAGTTATTCATGTCTGATGAGCCATATTTGAACGTGTATTGAATAATTTGTTTGAATTCAATCAATTCATGGTTGTAACATTCTGATCATCGGATTTAATGTCTGAGTTTTGATCAATTATAGCTGATCTCCGATAAGTAGTATTTGAATGCTGATTGATTGCACTCAAAAATTTTGGATTATAGTTTTGGATCGATTTGATTTCTAATGATTGATTTCTGATTTCGGGAATGCAATTGAGATATCCTGTGGGTATTATATACAAAGATAATTGATTTTCCTGTTTTTTTCTGTTTTGCATTTAATATTTTTTGTATTGTTTTCATTTTCAAATGCTTGTTTTCTTCCTTGATTTCTTGTCATTCAATTAATTTCCATTTCGTTTTCTTGTTTTTGTTAAGTAAGTATTAGTTGTTAGTTTAGTGAACTGTTAGATATTAGAGTAGCAGTTAGTTAGTGGTGAGTTGCATTGTAATTAGATGACTTTAGTATTTTGAAATTAGATTTAACTACTGTTCCATCATTAGGTACTTAGTTCATTCGAAATAATTAGCATTGTTATTTAGATTTCTTGCATGATTGCTTTTGTAATTAGCATTTAACTAGTTTAGTTTAATTTTAGTTTCTATAGTTCTCTCTTGTGCTGCTCGTGTTCATTTGAATTGTGCAGGATTGCAAGGAATTGGAGCGGAAGTGATTATGTGACACGGGGAAGCAAAAGAGTAGAAAATTTTTACTTTTTAGTTTAGAATTAGGAGTTTGATTGGGTTTGTAAATATTGCACTTTACGCCCTTTGCGAAGGGTATTCATTTGTTGTAATAGTTAGTTGTTTTTATCTTTTCTGAACATTTTACATTTCACATAATTCGGCAATAAAGAATAGGTTAGATTTGTGTACTTGAATACGATATATTCCCGTTCCCTGAGTTCGACCCGGTCTCATCCACTAGTGAGAACCGGTTTTTATTATTTGATGTCTCGTTTTCACATGTTTTACATTTAAAAATCTTTTCAAAATTACAACGATTTAAAAGAAGACATCAAATTTTTGGCGCCGTTGCCGGGGAACGGCGTAATATTAGTATTCACTTTATTGCCTAGTGTTTGTGTTGCATTTAGGTTTAGAACCACGTATGTGCATATCTTAGAGACGAGCTTACATTTCTGCACAGCCCACCTATTAGGATTCCCTTAGAGGTGACTGTGTACGATTGATACCGTACACATAGATTTTATATTTCTTTTGCATAATCTCTGTTATATGTAATTGCGTGGTGTTTGTTTAGTTTTTGTGGTTTTTAGTTTACTTGCTTTGTGGTTTGCGTGGTTTGGCCGCTTAGTGCGTTAGTTAGGTAGAAAACCCAAAGTTAGGACGTGTGCTACACCGGTCTACTCAAAGGTGTATGCAATGGCTGACGATCATCAATTGATCCATCCTTTGAGGGAGTACTTCATGCCAAATACGTATACTCTCGCCTCCTGCATCACGAGACCTGATGTAGGAGCGAGCCATTTTGAGATTAAGGCCAGTGTGATTCAAATGTTACCTTCGTTTTATGGCCTTAGCAATGAGGACCCATATCGTCATCTCGACGAATTCCTTGAGATTTGCTCGACTGTGCGAATCAATAACTTTGGAGATGATGCTATGCGGTTGACTTTGTTTTCGTTCTCTCTCAAAGATAAAGCCAAGCACTGGCTAAAATCTCTTGAGACGGTTCGTATTACTACTTGGGAAGGAATGCAAAAAGAATTTTTAAAAAAATATTTCCCAATTGGTAAGACGAATCAATTTCGTAAAGCTATAACCAGTTTTTCTCAAATTGAGGGAGAACAATTTCACGAGTCTTGGGAGAGATTGAAAGATCTTCTCCGCAAGTGTCCCCATCACCAGGTGCCTCATTGACAGTTGGTGCAGTATTTTTATGACGGGCTTACTGAAAAGCATCGTCAAATGGTTGATTCGTCTTGTGGGGGCACTTTTATGCTCAAGAGTGAGGACGAGGCGTGGTCTCTATTCGAGACCTTGAGTGAAAACACGATGCATCATACCTTGTCTTCACGGCTCGATAGGACTACACCTGTGTCTAGTGGTCTTAGGAAAGTTGGGATTTCTGAAGTTAGGTCCGAGTTAGAATTGCGTACCAAGGTTGACCAGTTGACTAGGAAGTTAGATCAATTTCTAGCCAATTCTTCGAGAAGTCCAGTAGAAAGAGTGTGCGAGCTATGTGCTAGCCATGCACATTGTGTTTCAGATTGTCCGGCAGCGCCCTTATATCCTGAATTCGTTCAGGAGCAGGTGAATGCTGCCCAAGGTTTCGCTAGACCCATGCCTGATTCATTTACACCATCATATACCCTAGGTTGGCGAAACCAATTCATTCCCCTATCCCATCAGCCCTCCCAGACACAATATAGACCCAGTAACCCTTCACAAGGTTACTCGCATCCTATATTTCCACAGGTTCATCCCCAGTATTGTCTACCTTCTCCTCAGGAGCCCAGTCCAAGTTCATCATTTCAAGAGAAGATGTTAGAAGCCTTTTCTGATATCAAGGCCACTCTTTGTTCCCATACGCAGTCAATAGCCAAGCTAGAGACTCAAATGGGGCAGTTAGCTCAGACATTGAGTAGGCAAAGCCAAGGGAACCTTCATAGTCAGTCTGTTGTCACATCTAAGGGAGAGGATTCCATGTCATTTGACTTGCAACCCACTGCTTCACATCATGAGCAAGTCAAATCTGTTACATCCCTTCAGTATGGGAAGGCGTCTCATTCCACTCAGGAATCGACTCATGAACCTCATATCATTTCTTCTGACGAGTCGATCTCCATGATACCTCAACAGAAGGGGCCTTACCTACAACATGCATTATCATCATATAGAGCCCCCTTTTCTGAGCCTTTAGGATCACCAATTTTTAGTAAGCAAGAGGTTCAAATGCAGAAGGTGCTTGACCAAGTCAAGCCAGATCATATTCACCACTTGTTTGAAGTTGCATTCATTGATGGTCGGTCGGTCTTGAACTCTCATTTCTTGACCAGTCTCTCAGATGAGACTAATCTCAGTTCTTCATGTCAAGAGAGTCATGATACTATAGTTAGAGGTAGAAGGGATGGAAACACAGTGCGTAGTGTCACAGATGACACTCTTTTCTTCATAGAACCCGGTTGAGTCTGACTTCATGTCCATTGATCTCATGGACGATGAAGGATTTTTCCAGGGATCCGTCTGGCTGGGGACGTGAAACTTAGCGCTTTATGGGAGGCAACCCATATTCTGTACAGTATTACAGTTGTTGTTAGGATTTGTAGATTTCATTTGGTTTTATTTTTCGTTTTCTATCTTTTCTATGAGTTTCATGTTTTGTCATGTATACATTGCATTCATTACATTTATAGAATGTGTATTTTTAATTCATGTCAGGTCATTCTATTCTTTTCCCTCATTTATTTTCTCTCATGTGCATTCACTTAGTTTCATATAAGCATGGGGGAGTGCCACTGGGACAGTGTCATTCAAGCATGGGGGAGGGTGCAGAGTGCACACCTTGATATTTCTGTTTAAGTTCTTGCACATGTTTATGCATCTCTCATAAAAAGTAGATTTTTAAAGAAAGAGTTTGAACTTATATGAATGTTATTTCAAATCTAATGTTTTTAGAGGATTTTTAAGCCCCACGAAATTTTTTTCTGACATAGATCTAAAAATTATGGTTGTTTATGCGGATTTCGAGGAAATAATGATAGATACATGTTAGAGTTTATTTTGAATCATAAATATGAATATGCACAGTTTTATTTTTGAAAAACTAAGCAAATGAACAAAAGCGTAAAAAAATGAGCTTAAAAAGTGAGAAAAAGCATGCGTTAGGTTGTTTGGATAATTTCACAATCC
Organism: Nuphar pumila; assembly: GCF_984573655.1. Taxonomy (NCBI): domain Eukaryota; kingdom Viridiplantae; phylum Streptophyta; class Magnoliopsida; order Nymphaeales; family Nymphaeaceae; genus Nuphar; species Nuphar pumila. The sequence goes on along the minus strand of NC_143262.1, from coordinate 51,713,739 downwards.
TTAGTAGATGGAACTTAGATGTAAGTTGAAACTTTTAAGTCCATTTTCGTAAAGGAGAGTGGAAAACTTCGTGATCCTAAGTAACTGAGAACAGATACAAGTTGAAATGTTTGACTCTCATGTTATAAGGGTGAATGAAGGAAGTCACTTTTTTGTCTTAGTTGATATCTTTTGGTATGCATTGAAAAAAAATATATAGAAGATATTGACATTGCACAAGGCATAAAAGCAGACCACACGCAAGCTATATGAGAAAAATAAGTGCGCAAAAAGAAAAAGCGTGAAAAAAATGAAAAAATTGAGAAAAGAGCTGAAAAAGAGAGAAAAGTTCAGTGCTTAGAAGTGTGATTGAGAAAACCTGTGTAGAAAACATATGAGTGAGGATAAGTAAATAATAATATGTTTTTATTGGATTTTCTAAGAATAAAACATAAATAATTGTGATATTTAAAAAAGTGAAAGAAATTCTTTTTCTGTGGTGGTATATAAAAGAATCTAATTATGTTTTGATTTTAAAATAACAGGAAATATTTGTGAAAACAAAGTCTTTAATTACCTACTGCTTGTGAGGATGTGTAATATTTTGCATACATGACAGAGATGTTTGTGGGTAGCATCACTGCAAACCCTCACGAGACCTTACTCGTCCACTGGGGTAACCCAGGGGTTGAAAGGGCTTGTTGCATGAGCTAAATGCAACCGTGATTCCTACGAAAGTGAGTTAGGTGATAGTTTGATTTCATGCATTTTTCTAGTTTGCTCGAGGACTAGCAAAACATAAGCATGGGGGTATTTGATCGTGCATATAAATCAGGGTTAATTAACATTTAAATATGCATGATTTTATAAAATAATGTTTCAAAAACCCAATTTTATGCTAGTTTTTGAGTAAATGTGCTAAAATGATTTAAAAATAGAAAATGTATGAACAATAGTTTTATTTTACAATTTTATACATATTTTAGTTTTTATTCTATTCATAGTAGTTTAGTTTTAGTTTTCAATTAAAAATAAAATAAAATAAACAATAGAGAAAATAGTTTTTTTTAAATCATTTTAAATGTTTGTTTTTTTAGAAAAGAAAATATATATATAGTTAGATTAGTTTTTTTGATTTTCTTTATAAATAAATAGTTTTGTTTTTGAAATAAAAAGATTAATAGGTTTTCTTTACTTTTTATATAAAATAATAAAAACAAATCATTACATGGTTTGTAATTTTTGGAAAATTGAAAAAAAAATATAATAACACAAACCAGTTGAACCAGTTTGTATTTCTAAAAGAAAATTAAAAAAAAAATAATAACCAAACCGGCTTGAACCAGTTTGCATTTGTTTCAAACCAGTTCCAGCCGGTTTGTTGTTTTTAAAAAACCCAAAAACAGAGAAAGAAGGGCGCCTCCCATATTCATGGTTGAAGCCCTTCTTTCCCCTCTTTCCCCTTCGGTTTCAACTCTTTTCCCTCTCTCTGCTTTGCCGGATCCTTTTCCCATTCTTTCCCCTCTCTTTTCCTACCTTTCTCTCCTCATCTTCGAGCCGGTGGCAGACTTCCTCAGTCTGGTGGTGCTTCTTCAGTCGGCAGCAGTGCACAAGGTGGAGGCCGCCAATATCTTTCCGATTTCCTCCAGCTGAATATCGTGTGACAGGCGGGAATACTCCAGGTGTGATTTCCGATTCTTATTCCTCTTCTTCTGATTTCTAATTCTTCTTCTTCTTCTTCTTCTGATTCCTCATTTTTAATTTCTTCTTCGTATCTTTTCAATCGAGTTCTGGTTTTGTTTCTGTGTGAAAAGGAAAAAAAATATAGATCGCATGTTTTTCTTCTTCTTTTTGATTTTCCTGTTTTTGCTTCAAGATTAGATTGAATGTATTGATCAATTAAGCTCCAGAAATCAGTCACCTAATCTCCAATCACTACTGTGATCAATTTGTTTTTGATTGAATTCCTCTTATTTTTGATTGAATCCAATGTTCGAGAGAATCTGATTTTTGATTTCATTGTGCCTGCTACAGATTAGTGTTGGTCGATCATTTGGATCGATCAAAAGTGCTTCATATTTCTGATCGAAAGTTCTGTTGTTCCGGTGATGAAAGAATGGAATTCGATCGAAGGAATTTCTGATTTCAATCGATCGGCCATCTGGATCATCTCTCATGTCCTGTTTGATTTTATAATTCTGATTGTCATGTGTTACATTGTAAAAATTGCCTAAGGTCTAGAGTTATTCATGTCTGATGAGCCATATTTGAACGTGTATTGAATAATTTGTTTGAATTCAATCAATTCATGGTTGTAACATTCTGATCATCGGATTTAATGTCTGAGTTTTGATCAATTATAGCTGATCTCCGATAAGTAGTATTTGAATGCTGATTGATTGCACTCAGAAATTTTGGATTATAGTTTTGGATCGATTTGATTTCTAATGATTGATTTCTGATTTCGGGAATGCAATTGAGATATCCTGTGGGTATTATATACAAAGATAATTGATTTTCCTGTTTTTTTCTGTTTTGCATTTAATATTTTTTGTATTGTTTTCATTTTCAAATGCTTGTTTTCTTCCTTGATTTCTTGTCATTCAATTAATTTCCATTTCGTTTTCTTGTTTTTGTTAAGTAAGTATTAGTTGTTAGTTTAGTGAACTGTTAGATATTAGAGTAGCAGTTAGTTAGTGGTGAGTTGCATTGTAATTAGATGACTTTAGTATTTTGAAATTAGATTTAACTACTATTCCATCATTAGGTACTTAGTTCATTCGAAATAATTAGCATTGTTATTTAGATTTCTTGCATGATTGCTTTTGTAATTAGCATTTAGCTAGTTTAGTTTAATTTTAGTTTCTATAGTTCTCTCTTGTGCTGCTCGTGTTTATTTGAATTGTGCAGGATTGCAAGGAATTGGAGCGGAAGTGATTATGTGACACGGGGAAGCAAAAGAGTAGAAAATTTTTACTTTTTAGTTTAGAATTAGGAGTTTGATTGGGTTTGTAAATATTGCACTTTACGCCCTTTGCGAAGGGTATTCATTTGTTGTAATAGTTAGTTGTTTTTATCTTTTCTGAACATTTTACATTTCACATAATTCGGCAATAAAGAATAGGTTAGATTTGTGTACTTGAATACGATATATTCCTGTTCCCTGAGTTCGACCCGGTCTCATCCACTAGTGAGAACCGGTTTTTATTATTTGATGTCTGGTTTTCACATGTTTTACATTTAAAAATCTTTTCAAAATTACAACGATTTAAAAGAAGACATCAATGGGAAAGGATGAAGGACCTGCTTAGGAAATGCCCTCACCACCAGGTGCCAAGATGGCAACTGGCGCAGTGCTTCTACGATGGATTGTCTGACAGCAATCGTCAGATGATCGACGCTTCATGTGGGGGTACATTTATGTTGAAAAGCAAGGATGAGGCCTGAAACTTATTTGACACTCTTGCCGAGAACTCAATGCACCATACCTCTACATCTCGCTCTGAGAGAACTGCAATCGCACCCAGCACCTCCAAGAAAGGTGGGGTTCTTGAGATCGATTCGACTGCCGTGTTGCAAAGCAAAGTTGATATGCTTTCTCGGAAGTTGGACCAGCTCCTCTCGACCCCATCCCAACCTCATCTGGTGTGCGCGTTGTGTGCCAGCCTAGCACACGTTGTTACTGAGTGCCCTTCAGCAGCTCAGTATCCTGAATTTGTGCAAGAGAAAGTTCAGGCAGCTCAGGATTACACCAGGCCCCAGAACAACCCATATTCATCTACATACAATCCGGAGTGGCGTAATCACCATAACTTCTCTTGGAAGAACCCACAGTCTTCCACCCAGACTTAGCCCACTCGACCACCTCAATTCACTCAGACATTTCAGAGGCCGAGCTATCCTCAACCCACTCCTTATCCTCTCCAGCCTTCACGAGAGTCTGCCCCGCAGACTTCTTTCGAGGAGAGACTGCTCCAAGCATTCGACGAGGTGAAAACCTCAAGCCAGAATGCCTTTGAGCAGTGTAGCCAGATGTTGAGTTCCCATACGCAGTCGATCGCAAAATTAGAATCGCAAATGGGGCAATTAGCGGAAGCGCTAAATAGGAGACCTGAGGGAAGCCTGCCGGGTCAGGCTGTGATGAACCCTAAAGGCAAAGAATAGGGTCTGAGCAGAATGATGTATTATATGTATGCTAGAAGTAGAAGTTTCAGTTTAGCATTTGTTTCTGTTTCGTTATTTGAATGTGAGCTTACATTTGCTTTGATTCATGCAGGTTTATCTGACATTCACTGTGTGAGTATAGGTTATTGACTTTAGGATATGGCTTTTAGAGCAGACAATCGATTCGGTCAACTGAAAACTGAGCATCGGCGTATGCTTAGTGGTGGAGCATGATCCAGTCAAGAATCAACTCAAGAGGCCCCGCATATCAGGTCGTATCTATCCGTTCTCCTGTCTTGATTTCAAGTTCTGTTAGTGTGCATCTACACTGTAATTTTATATCTCTGCATGCCACTAGGGACAGTGTCATTCAAGCATGGGGGGATGGTTCAGTAGATACACATTATTTTATTCTATTTATCATGTTCCGGTAACTAAAACTCATAAATTAGGTGTTTCAGAATTTTTTTTTAGCATATATGAATGTTGTTGACATAATCAGACATGTTAGAAACTGTTAGAAGCCCCATGAGGAATTTTTTTTTTGAACAAAGCTGAAAAGAGTGAGTATTTATGTGAAGTTCAAGGAAAATACTGTATCTGAATGTGAAAAGTTCATTTTGAATCGCAAAGTATAAGTAAGCACAGTTTGAAATAAACTACTAAGTAAATGAAAAATATTAGAAAAAGCTCGAGCTTAAAAGAAAAGAGTTTGCGTTAGGTTGTTTGGATGATTTCACAATCCCGAGTACGATGAGTGCAGAAGCTAGTTAAAGCGTTTGCATCCCACTCGAAAAGGAAAAGGAAAGCTTTGTGAGCCTCGGAAGCTGAGACCAGATACAAGTTGAAGTGTCTGAATCTCGTGTCGAAAAGGTAAATGAAGGAAGTCACTTTTGTGTCTAGTTAGTGTCTTTAACATACAGATAGTGGTATAAGAACGCATTAACATTGCACAAGGCACAAAAGTAGACCACACGCAGGCGAATGAAAAGAAAAGAAAAGAATGGAAAAAGTAGAAAAATTAAAAATTCAATGAAAAAGAAAATGAGAGCTTAAATGAAAAGAAAAAGTCATTACTTAGAAGTAGAATGAAAGACTGTGCAGAAAAATACACAAGTGATGAAAAATGAACAATAGCATGATAATACATGATTTTCTGAGAAACGATCATAGATAATTGCGATTTTTAGAAGAGTGAAAGGAAAATTTTACCGTGGAGGCATAAAATCTCTAATTATGTTATGAGAAGTGAAAATTTACATGAAATGTCAGCTAAATTTGATTTATGGAATTGCCTAGCATTTTAGAAGAAAAATTTAAATTTCTGCATGATTTCTGATGTTTGTGGGTAGCATCTCTGCAAACCCTCACAAGACTTCGCTCGTACACTGGGGTAACCCAGGGGTTTAAAGGGCTTGTTGCATGTGCTAAATGCAACCGTGATTCCTACGAAAGTAAATTAGTTGTTTAATAAGAGCTTGTATGTTATTCGGGTAGTCTGTATCCTCATTACAAGGGTAGGGTTTATTGCAAGGGACTAGCAATTATTCTAGCATGGGGGTATTTGATGATGCATTAAATACGCATAATTATAACATATTTTCACTGCATAAATGCATCAATTATAGGTTTAGAACCCACACTTAGGTGCATATAGATGTCATTGAGCTACGGTTCGAATTTCGTTCGAATCAGACTTAAAACGAGAGAGTTATTGTATTTACAGTGAAGCGGGTCGAACCTCGGGGCAAATCAGGACAAAATAGATCCAATTGATCCATTTGGGCCTTGGATTTGGGTCAAAACGCAACATATCCAACCCAGCTTCACCCCAAAGTCGATTTTTAATGTATTTGCTAAAAAACCTCTCTGAAAAAGGCACCTAGCAGATCTTTATATTTTAATCCTCTTTCTGGAATTTCCAGAAAAGAGGTGTTTAGCTTTAAAAACGAGTTTCAAAACCCTAAAACTCGTCTTTTGCCTCTAGAAGCTGCGCCCTCAGCCCGATTTTTCTTCCTCCAGACGTCTTCCTCAGCCCCAAGCCGCCACACCTTCTTCACGTTGGGTTGCCAAGCTTTGCCAAGCACCCATGGCCGCCATCTTCTTCCTCCTTCATTTGTTTTCTTTCCCATATGTTCCTTCTCTTCTCCTCCTTGCTGAAACTCACCTTCTTTGTTGTATTTTGCAGGTTGCAGCAGTAATGGTGGTGGTCCAGCTGTGCAAGGGGTGTTGTCTACCCCTTCACAGACAGCCGGCTCTACCATCATCCGGCTCTCTACCCCATCCGCGCAATCGGAGCTTCACGCCACCATCGGAACGTCACCAGCCGCGGTTTCCAGCAAATTGCAGCAACAACAAGGGGGACAACATCATTGAGGGCGTTGGTGCACATCCTGGGCAAAATTCCACCTCTTCTCTACCATCCCACTCCTCGGAATGCCGGAATAGGCCACCGGTAAGCTTCTCATCCCCCTCTTCTAGTTAAAAACCTATTTGCGTGTGATTTTTTATGTTTTTTTTATGCCTGCGTTTTCCCTTGTTTCCCAACCGTAGTTAGGTCTGGTTGTGCATATACCAGCACAGTAGATCGAGTCTAGGAATTCATTTTCTTGTAAATTTTGTGTCAATTGCATTTTCAGCTATCGTTGAGTTATTTTCCCCTTTTGCATCAAAGGTAGCTAGAGTAATCTAGTCGGCTGGGTTGATATGTTTTAGAATTTCAGTTTGTTTAATCTGCATAGGTAGGCATGTTTCTAGCTGTTGAGATGCTGAAGTTAATTTTGTATGCATGTTGTTTTGTGTCTAATTGGTATTTCATTTATTTAGATATACTCTATCAACAAAAATCGGGTAGAGTGTTCTAACCGATTTAGGTGTTTTGTGCAATTAGGGTATAGTGGTTGACTGTTAGTTGTTAGCATTATGTTTAGCAGTGTAACGTCTGAATAATAGGTTAATTATGTATGGGGTTAGATTAGTTTTACTGATTTTTGTCATTTATTAAGCTAATTCCTATGTTAGCATTAGTTAGTTTTATTCTCAATATAGTCGATATTAGCAATCACATGTTAGGCTAGAGGTGTTAGTATTAGCTAGCGTGGTGTTTCCAGCATGCATTGTATAGTTAATTAGTGAGCTTAATTAGGAGGCAGCTGAATAGTTTAATGTTATATTAGGTTAACTTTGTTCTTTTCTTTTGATATAATTTATATGTATTTTGATTTAGGCGTCATAGTGTAACCAATCCTTTAGTTGTTTATTGGTTATGTTAGGATTAGAGTTAGATGTTTTAGTCATTAATTAGATGATTATTTCAGTAAGATATGAGTTTAGTTTTACGATTGTTGTTTAGAGTTAGATCAACTATAGATCTAATATTACTTCAGGTTAGGTTCATATTTAATTTGATGTTATAGTTAGTTGTATATTTAATTCTTCTTTTCTAGGGTTACTTAGTTAGTTCACATTAAGTAATGACAGTAGTTTAGCAATGTCATCAAGTTAACTTAGTTTAATTCATACTTGAAGGTTAGTTTAACATAGCTGACTATAGCATTTTACTTTGGCATTAACGTGTAGTTCTCACAGGTAATATAGGTAGTTAATTTAGATTGTCTTTTCTTAGTACAATTAGTTACATTTTCGGTTAGTTAGTCAATATTAGGCTGTGAATGACTGGGGTACATATAATTTAAATATATAGTTCAAAACTTGGATGTTTGAATGAATAGTATATTAAAGCTAGAATCTGATTTTTGCTCTGATCTACACTCGTTATACCCTGTGACAATCTTGAGTTTTTTCAAAATTACTGTTCTATGCTATTCATTAGTGTGTTAACTGCGTGCAAACCTAAAATCAACTCGTTCAAAGTTGATTTGGTTTTCCTTTTAAGCGTTCTGCAAGATTAGGTTTTACGCGATTTTAGACTTTGGGTCAAACAGCTCTATAATTTTTATCGAACTTGAAACGCTTATATCCGGAGTTCCCGGATGAGTTTCTCAATTCCGTAAAGTCCGTCAGACTCTTGAGTCTGTCAGAGAAATACTTAGAATCAGACTTAGTTTGACCCTTCGCACTTCCTGTTTGCGAAAACCTATCAAAATTTGAGTTTGCACTGTTCAGGGATAAAACAGTCAATTACCTAGTTGATTTTCGTAGTTTTTCTAATGCGGTCGTTAGTATTCTATTAGGTTTTTAACATTGGTCCAAGGCTAATTGTAACATTAGGATAAGTAGTTTAGGAACTTAACTCTGGTACTTCCGCGTTTTACATAGAATTAGGTTAGCGATTAATTTCAGAATTAATCTAGAAATAGTCATTCCTGTATATAGTTTACTAACTTTGTTTTCATATCATGGAGGTGATATTAAGTTGTCGTAAGAGCATCTCGTCTCAGTGATAGATTGACGTAGCAAGTAAACTGACAGAAATGCCCTTGTGTTCACAGACTTGAGTCATTGCGCGCTTCTTTTATGTTCTTGTTCAATTTTGATTTCAGTGTAATACTCTCTATAATTGGGCAAGTTCAATATCAATAAAATGCAATATTTAGTTTTAATCTGAGTATATCCCGTTCCCTGTGGATTCGACTCGTACTAGCCACATCTGTGGAAAGTCGGTTTTTATTATTTTTGATTGACGATTTTCCAAATGCTTTTATTGAAAATAATGTGTTAAAAATAATCATTGCAAAAGTCAAACCACCTCCCTTACATTTCATGATGTTCACAACCAAGGCATATTTGGGTTTAGCAGGCTGAAACAACTTGAAGTGATAACCTAGTTATGTCCGTCTGGAAAGCTGACTACTACTGACATTGTCTCAAGGCATCCATGGAGGTGATCTGGGATTGCCATGATCCAAGCAATGTGTTCAACAGCATGAGACACCAGAGACCATTTACATAGAGTACATCAGAGGACATGACAAAAGCTGGTATGTTCAACATTCAGAGTAGTTCTCTGGGGCCGTTTCGCTCTTAATGTTCATCAGTCCGTTTGAGCCGATGCAACCTTGACAATTTAATGCAGGACTGGTAGCTTTGGCCTCGTCCTTTTGCTTTTTCAATGCTGCCATACATTCTCATGCACTTAGTTGAAAAATCCTGGAACTATTTAGCTGTTAGCATCTGTAATGAGGGTTGTCCTGTTCAACGTGTGTGCTGTAGATGTGGGAATTTTCTGTACACTAAAGAGGAACTCTGACAAAAACTTTTAAGGATCTAAAAATCTATCAGGAACTATACTTGATCAAATTTGAAGTTTTCTAGCCTAACAGGATCCCCTACGGCCACTAAATCTTCATGTCATCAACATTCTAAAAAATCACAAAACTTGGGCATGGTTTGTTAGACAGGCAAATGCATTGTATACAAATCCATAATGCCCTGCCAAAACTATAAAACTTGTGCCATGAATCAACAACTAGTGTGGCTTTGAGTTTCATCAGTTGCAGAAGTACAGTTTGTTATCTTGGAGAATGAATTGAAAAGAGAAGGTGCTTAATATGAAGGTTTGATCTTGTTTCCAACATTGGCGAAAATTGAAAATGCCTCAGTTATATAGCTTCTGTTGTTTTAAAGTTACCCAGAACATGTGGTATAAAGCAAATTTATCGCACGACACACACATGCAATTTTTCAATTTTCAATTACTTCTTGATATCAACCCTTAATTTTCTAGTTTTCAGTTTACAGTTATTATAATAAGGATTTTATATTATTAAAAGCAGGACTGATAATGCTGGACTCTTATGCAAGAAGAGAACCTTGTTTAGATGAGAAATGATGGGCACTTGGATGTATGAATGATGTTCTCATAGTGCCAAATAAAAAAAATGGCAAGTAAATGGTCATTAGTTTGTCGTGAGAAATTACCATTTTCATGCTTATCATGTTCTTATCAGCAAAATATCGGTCAAATAAATACATTTGAAAATTAAAAAATGTGTGAACAAAGATAAAAAATAAAAATATCCAATAAATATGAATGCCTTTTATCTCGAGATATTGCTGATAAAAATGTACATGTCATGATAAAATCACAATGTTTAAAAAAAATGAAAATATTATGATATGTAAAAAATAGAACAATATTTTCGCCGTTTGAAATGGCCGACAGAATATTGTAATAATTTCAAAAATATCATGATATGTCTCACAATGATGATACTATGAGGAGAGTAATAGAAAGTAGAAACAAAGAAAACACAAATGCAGATGGATTAGTGTTCATGTGGAGCTTGTGAGGAAAAAAAGGTAAAGGTAGAAACACGATTCTAGTTGTTAATTATATGGTCCTTCATCATAACTTCTAAAAGGGGAAGAAAATATGAGAAATTTAAAAAATAGAATGATATTTGTCACAGTGATGATGTTTGGAGACCGTAATGGAAAGAAATTGATCAGAAACAAATAGGTAATAGTTCATGTGGGGCTTGTGGAGAAGGGAAGGTAAAGGTGGAAAGATGAATCTACTTCTTAATTATGTGGGCCCTCTCATCATAACTTACAAGGTACGTTTGGATGACACCCAAATGGTTTTGGGTGTCAAAACCAGAGGTTTGTTCCGGGCTGCATTCACCCAGTAATCTTGCAAGGGTCATGGTATGAGTCTGACAAATATTCAATCACTTCTTGCAAGGCAGCATACAAGACAACCTATTTAAATGGTTGAGAGGGCTTTTGCAAGCCAACCTGTTAGAGTCGGCATGCCTTATGTTTTCATAGAGCACCCATTGGATCAAGTTAGAAAAGAAAAAATTATCGACTCGACCACAGCTAGCGCCGCTCAACCATCTGGGTTATGGCCCTTCAGTGGATTTACTGTCAGTCCGATTTGTTAAGTTCATGAAATGAATAAAATTTGACTGTTCTAGCAGGCTTCAAGTTGGGACAGACTCTTCAAAGTGTATTCACATCTACTGGATCAATATGATTCCACAGGTGGGGGGTCATGCTGGAATCCAATTTCAATCCGGGGTTGAGTTCAAAGCTAGCTAATTTCTTTTTGTGATATTTTCAAAATATCTCCAATATTTGTCACATAAGGTGGTGGTTGTTGGCTCACAAACACTTGCTGAATGATCTCAAAATACTGTTCTAGCTAATGGTTTGGTGTAGTGGGATGCATATATATGTTGGCTAAAATTCAAAAATCAAGAAAACTGAATTATGCATTATTATCCGTTTGTTACCATAGTAGGAAGTGACCGCAAAATATGTGGATGCGTGAAGCATGGAAGGTTAGGAAGCATAGGGGAACCAAGCATGAAGCAACTATAAAAACAAGTAGAAAATGACAATAATTTATCATGAATTTACTTAAAATGAAATTTTAACTATTTTATAAAAAAATGTATTATATAAATTTTTAGAAAAGAAAATACAACTCTTTTAACAGGAGATAAATTTACAATATGAAGGAAGTTCAATTTTATAGATGAGTGAAGGAATCTCGCCCTTTTCGCGAAACAAATTTTCATAAAGTTTCAAAGGCAGTGTTTGTTACACTCTTACCCAAGGACATTTGTTTCATGTCCTTTCCTATGAAAGACTCTTTTATATGAAATAATCTCTTTCCTAGCAAGGGTGAAACAAACATGTCTACGAAAAATATGTAGTGGGACCCATATAATAAATGCAACTTGCGTGTCCAAATGGGTTCATACCTCTCCCTATGGGGAAGCACTTTCCCTCCAAAGTATCACTTTCAAAGGAAAGAGGCTTCCTTTGAGTGGAAGTGTGACAAACGCTCCCCAAGGGAAGGCACTTTGCTTTGAAAATGTGACCCATAAAGGAAAGTGCCCTCTCTTTGAGGGAAGTGCAAATGCATTTTGATAGGAAAGATGCTTTTCTGCGTTTATCATGTGAGTCTCATCATGTATTTCACATGGAGATGTTTGTTTCACCACTCCTAAGAAAGACGTTCTCTTACCCATGAAAGAGGGCCTCTTTTATAGGAAAGGGCATGAAAGAAATGCCCCTTGCGCTTCTGAAGTGAGTTTCTTAGAAAGCAAAGTTTTGATGTTCACTATGATGGTGGTAGTAGGTTGTGGTGGTTGATGATGATAGTGATTCATCCATATCTACTTAATTTCAGTGATAGTAGTGCAGGATCAAGATCTTGAAGAAAAACGTTGGTATGGCTGAAAGCAGAAGGTAGCAACATACATACCCATCTCCATCATTGAGCTGGACCTATGTTTTTTAATGATCCAGCTGATAGATCTAGAGCAACCAATAGTTGTGTGTGAACAAGTTTTGGTTGATACGCATTAACCCTTGTGAATCATTCCTAGGTACCTAGAGATTGAGCTTATATCAACATAAAAATCAAGGGTATAGAATAGCTGGATCTGAGCTCAGATTGAACCAAATTCCACGGTCAAGCGTGCTTGGACAAGTGTAATATCACCCAAAATTGACACCATGCGGTACCAAACATTTCGCCTTGAATAATCTGTAGGATATAGGGCTAGAATGTATAGTGTGCAACTGTAATCAAGTCCATCATGTCAGCAAAAAGCAAAGATTGATCATGGCATCTCTTAACTCCCACCCTAGGTATCTAAAGTTTTTGTAAAACTCTCTTAGCAGATAGCATCTTTGTCCTTTTACGTCACCATTGTGTAGTTGTTGATGATGCATGAAATGCACATCATGTTAACAAGTTTTTCATGCATTTTGTAATGAGTTTAAGGTTTTAAACCCATGTTTAGATGCATTTTGATAGTAAGGGGTTGTGGTTCGAATTTAAGAGAAATCAGAGTTAAAATGAGAGAGTTATGGCTATTTCAGTGTTCGGGCATGAATTTTGAGGTGGATCGGATCCATATCCGACCCAATTAGGCTATTTGGACCTTGGATCAACCTTTAGAAAGCCCAAAATCCAACCCACATGCATATCCATATCCATTTCAAAAAGTTTTGCAGAAAACCCCTCAGAAAGTGGCGCCTAGTGAAATATTTTATTATAACCTTGTTTTTGAAACTCCAAAAAGTATAAATATACTTTTTAGAAGATCCCTAGATGTCTTTGGCATTGAGATTGGCGCCCCCTACACTGAATCTAGCTCCAGCCCCTTCCAACCTCTCATTCCATCCCATTTGTGCATTGAAGATTGGGTTTTTGCTTGCAATCAAGCAAAATTCTATCTCACTTGTCATTTCTATGCATTTCTTCTTCTTCCTTGCTGCGTTTTCTCACCATTTTCTGTATTTTTGCAGGTGTAACAGAGGTGGAGACCATTAATCTTGTTTGGACATGCGCAACACCTCAACAAGATGAGCCGGCCCTACCTCCATCCGATTTTCTAAGCCCTCCGATCGCGAATCGGCACCCATTTCATCTTCGGTGGATCTCCAACGTGTTGCAGCCGTGGGAATACTGTTCGTGGTGATATTCCAGCATTCTTGAACCGTTCGGGATGTCAAATCCAGGACATTGTTCGCTCTCTTCTTCGCCACGATCGTCGGATCACCCTTGAGGTAGGTCTTTTCCTCTCTTTTCTTCTAGATAAAGCCTAAAACGTGTTTGTTTGTTTTTCTTTTATTATTTTCTGTGTGTTTGCTGTGTTTTTTGTTTTTCAACCTTAGAATAACATTCGTGCATAGGCCAGCACGGTAGATCTAGGTTTGGTTTCATGCTTTTGTGTTCGAGTCCCCCTTTTCCATCGTTTCTCACCCAAAATGTGCATATCAGCTAGATCCTCATCTAGTCGATTGTTATTTTCTGTCCAGCGTGTTTCAGTGTGTTGTTTCTACAGAAAACCCACTTAAAATTTTCATTTTGATTCAGTTTTGTCGTTTGTTTTGATTGTTTGATTTCACTTAAAAAGAAAAAGAAGAAAATAGGCTAGATTAATTCTAGCCGATCTTGGTATTTGAATATGTGTCGTTGTTGCAAATTTTTTTTCTGTAGCCTCCTCGTATCATCTGATTTTATTCCTTTATTCCAGTGTCATTAATCTGTGTTTTGGGTGTGATTTGATGGCGTGTGACTTGTTTTGAGCAATGTATTGTATGAGAGTTAATTTCCATTGAATGCATGTGTTTTTTTTTTTTAGTTTAAAGTGTGATTGCTGTTTTAGTTGGTGTCTGCATAATCTCAGAAATCTGTGTTGGTCAATCTCATTAGCTTAGGATTAGTTTAAATATTGTTTTAGCCATTTTATGTTTTGGGTGTTTGATTGTTATTGAAAATATAAAAATCGAGTTTATCGATTCTTATTTGTAGTGTCGTCCATTCTTGGTATGGTCTTTCATAGATTGTTATATTGAAAATTCATGTCCTTCTAGTTCTTCATATTATGATAGTCTAGATCTTGTTTTTGAAATAAATTTTCGTAGTTTTAATTTTCCATGCTTTGTTCATTAGAATAGTTGTTTAGATAATTTGTTGTTTTCTATTATTTGGAGTTCCAGCATATTAGATAAATTGTTTAGATTTCCGGTAGTTTGGCTTGTTAGTCCTAGCTAGATGTTAATTTAGGTGTATGATTTTCATGGTAGTGTTAGTTTAACTTGTTATTTTATTATTTTGATTTTAATATTTTAGTTAGTCGTCTTCCCCAAGGTGAGGCGTCAGCCATTAGAGCTCCATTAGAGCTCTAGGCTGCTTTTGTTAAGTGGTTTGTGTTTTTAGAAAGTCATTAAGGTGTCTAGGTTCAATGCATTAGGCTTTAATGTCTTAGACGCTGTTTGTTGAAGTCTAATTAGGTAAGTCTTGAATTAGGTGTAGCTCATTTAATTATTTTAGAAAGTTGTGTTTTCATTCATTTACTTAGATTAGAATAGTCTTAACTAGGGGTTGACGTTTTTTTAGAAGGAGGGCAAGTAAGTAATTGAAGTGTGGAAACGTTTTTTGGAAAGATTGGATTTTTCAAAAGTCGTGTGGAGCATTTAAAGAAAGATTTAAATTTTGATTGTCTAGCCAAGGAGAAGGTCTAGTTATTCGTGTAGTTTTGGAAAGTTATTTTGAAATTCAATTAGATTGCCAAATTGGGTGTCCACGGTTTCAAGAAAGAAGTAATTGCTACTTAATTTTTTTTGGAAAGCCAAAACTGTGCGGCTCTCTAGGCTGGACGTTTCTACTTCCCAAAAAGGTGTTAATTGCAATTAAAGATATTCATCTATCTTGGGCTGGGCAGTTTCATTTTTGCAAGTTTCCAAGTTGGACTTTAAAGCCAATCAAGGAATTTACTCCTCTCAAGGCTAGACGATTTTTGCCTCTTCAATTTTCTAAATTAACTCTTAATTGCAATTAAGGAGGGTGTGATTTTCCCAAATCCATGCCTAGTCGTTAAAGGGCCCCTTTCTATAACCGTCCCTAGTGAGTTAGCATAAATTAGGATTAAATAAATTAGTTAATGGTGTTAACCTTAGGTTAGTAATTAGGTTATTATTTAGGAAGATCTTAACTAGGGTTTAATACATTAGGCATGTAAGGAAGGGATTCATTAGTGTTATTTATTAATTAGGTTTTAATTTTGATGTTTCTATTTTAGTTAGTCTAACCTAGGCAACCTAGTAAACTTAGGTGAGTCGTGTACCTAACCCAACTCGAGTCCTAGTCCCAACCAAAACCGAGTCAACCTAGTCTAAGTCAAACCTTAATTTGCCTTTCCTTAGTTCTCAATTATTTAGTTAACTTAGTTTTAATTAGTATTAGGTTTAGGGTAAGTTAATTTAGTTTGTTATTTACTTGATCAAGTCATACTTTAGAAGTAAGTGTTTATTCAATGAGTGATTGTTTAATGAGTGTTTGATTTGAGTAGTTCATCTAGTTAGCTGTGTGTAGTATTCATTAATTGCATTCTTCATTTCATATAGTTAGGATTGCATTATTAGTTAAAATAGTTTCATTTGATGCATTAGTTAGATTAGCTTTAGTCGTGCATTGCATATATTAGTTGATTTTTCATGCATTTCGTATAATTGTATTCATTGGTTGAATAGCTACTGCCATTTAGCAGCATTTAGGACTGTAATTTCATTTAGATTACATTCATATTGTGTAAAATAGACTTCTAAAGTGAATAGTGAATTGAACTCGAAACCCGATTTTTTGCCCTGTCGCATACGCGTTATTTTATGTGTAAAAATTTCGCGTTTGCCAAATATTATTTTTCTATTCACTTTATTGACGTGTTAGCTGACTGAAGACCAAATTTCAGCTCGATTTGAGTTGGTTTGGTCTGATTTTTAAGCGTTTTGTGAAAACTGCTTTTTCGGATTTGAAAATTTCGGGACTTGCAATATCCTAATTTTCCCAGTTTTGAAACGCTTATATCTGGAGTTCCAGATATCATTTTTTACTTCTGTAAAAACTATCAGATTCTTGAATCTGTTAGTTACAGAACAGAACAAATTTCGGAAAAATCGTACCTCTTTTGCTCTGTCAAACTATAGTTTTCCGAAGAACTGTCAGAAGTCTATTTTACACTAGTTAGGGGCATATTGGTAATTTCATTCTTTTTGGCATTTTCGTACTGTTTCCAGCATTTTAGGTGCTGCATCTGCATCATACAGTATTGTTAGACTTAGGTTAGTTAATTTTAGAATTAGTGTGATATTTTATTTGATTATTTTATCGTAATTAGGATTTGTTTTATTAATTTCTTGAAAATTAGGTTTAGTTTCATTTCTAGCTTGACTCTTTATAATTAGTTACTAACTCTTTATTTTCCTGTATTTTTAGGTTGAAAGGCATACTCATTTTCAAAGGTTTATTGTCCAAGTGCGAAGATTGGATAATTGCCAAAAAGACAGAACTACCCTTGGCATGCAACAAAAGATTTATTTGCTTTTCTATTTTCTTTTAGTGATTAATTGTAATTGTATTAGCTTTGTAATAGTAGACTGCTAGTTGTGATTAATAAATTAAATTTTTGAGAAATATTTGAGTAATTCCTATTCCCTGTGGATTCGACCCGTACTTACCACTTCGTGGAAAGTCGGTTATTTACTTTTGGTTGACGATTTTCCAAAGCTTTTATTTAAAATTATTGTTTTAAAAATACTACTTCCAAAATATCTACCAGTTGTGATATTTACTTCTCAGAGGATCTGTTTTCAAACTAGCTATGGTATAAGTGCTTGGTAGAAAAGAAAGGCCTGCTCAGTTCGATCATCAAATTTATACTCAAAATCCCCACACATTATATAGTTAGTGTTTAAAGGATTATAACTAACTGATCGTGCCACTAGAAATTTCACACTCCACCTTGTATAAGATGTCATTATGAATGTCCTATTTTTGTCTTCTCGCACCTGGATAGGTTTATCTTTCTATCCAGTCACTTTGTAGTCATGCTATTTATCTTTTTTAGTATGATATCATCAGTGTACCTCTTAGAGACAAGAGACATGTTCAATTCACTCATCAAAATTAAACTATAGCAAAAAACCGAATACATAATTTAGTTAGATTTTCAAGGACTATAACTGACTGAAATCGTATTATGTCACTCATATTTTCAAACTCCACCTGGTTGAAGATGTCATTATAAATGTCTTGTTATTGATTCTTTACACAAGGGTAGGTTTGTCTTTTTATCTTGCCACCATATAACTCTCAGATTTTTTCTCATTTCATAGGGACAATCTCAAACAATGACCATCATCAATTACTTCTTGAAGAGCATAACTAGTCATTCACACTTTCACACATGTTCTTGTAAAGCATGACATGTATATATCAACATAGTTAATTATTTTAGGGTAGTTTTGTGTTTTTACCTAGCCTTTGTGTAGTTGTAATATTTACCTTTTTTCATAGGTCTTTTTTTAAATTAGTTATGATAGAAGTACTTGGTAGAAAAGAAAGGTCAACTCACTTTGCTTATCAAATTTAAAGTATAGTTAAATCCCACATACACTATATAGTTGTTGTTTTAAGGAATATAACTAACTCAACATTGTATTGTGCCACTCGCACCTTCACACTCCATCTTGTAGAATATGTGATCATTGTCAATGCCTTATTGCTGTTTTCTAGCATCCAAGTAGGTTTGTTATTTTACCCCGCCATTGAATAGTTGTGCTATTTATCTTTCTTGGTATGGTTTTCGTTTATATTAAATATCATCAAAATACCTGTTAGAGACTAGCGACATGCTCAATTCGCTATGAAACTTAGATACATAATACAATTAGATTTTCAAGGACTATAAATAACTGAAATTGTATTGTGTCACTCATACTTTCACACTCCTTGTCGAAGACGTCATTATAAATGCTTATTGTTGTTTTTCCAAACCTAGGTAGGTTTGTTTTTTTACCAAGCCATTGTGTATAGTGTTGTTTATCTCTTTTTGTGTGGTTTTTATTCATACTAGATATCATCAAAGTACTTGTTTGAGAGAAGTGACATGTTCAATTGCTCATCAAAATTAAACTATTGTCAAAACCCACATACATCATATTGTTAAAATTTCAAAGACTATAGGTAACTAAAATCGTATCGTGTCACTCACACTTCCGCTCTCCATCTTGTTTAAGATGTCATTATGAATGCCTTGTTATTGATTTTTTACACAAAGGTAGGATTCTATGTTTACCCAAACACCATACAAGATATTTTTTCTCAATTCGTAGGGTCAATATGTAACAATATCCATCACTAAAGTATTTGTTGAAGAGCATAATGTAATAAAATAAGAACAAAAGCAAACAAGTGCCTCTTATAGGGTTATGAGAATACAATCAACACACAAAGAACACCAATTGATCAATCCACATCACCCAATCGAGAGTCAAGAGAATAAAAATCAAATGCTTTTAGATTACACAAATGCTTAAGGAAGAAATGAAAATATACAAGGGCTTAAGGACCTATTTTATAACAAGTGAGAGATAGGGAGCAACCCAACTAGTTGTTGGGGTGCTCCCAATGGTGACATTTGTGACTATTGGGAGTAGCTCCAATCACTAGTTGGAGCTGTTCCAATTGATTACACAAAAAAGACAAAATATAAAAAATAAAAATTATACAATTGGGTTGACTTCTATTACAAGGTAAAATGATCCTGATGGGTATTTTGATTTATATACATATGGACATATATATATATATATATAAAAGATATCTTAACACCCTCTTCAAACTCACGACATAACAATCGAAAGTTTGCCAAGTAGGAAGTGAAATCTAGGTGACAAGAGCGCTTTAGTTAAGAAATCCTCCAGTCGAAACTCAGATGGAACATAAGGCAATGTGATGGTCTTCTTTTGAAATTCTTCACAAACATAGTGGCAATCCATTTCAATGTGTTTGGTCCTTTCATGGAATGTATGATTGCTTACAATGTATACTGCTCTCTTGTTATCACAATATAATCTTGAGGGTTTTGCAATGTGAACTCCCAAATCTTCTAACAATTATCTCAATCGTACTAACTCAAACGTAGTTGTCTCCATGGTATGATATGCTACTTCAGTGGAAGAGAGGGATACCTTCCGTTGCTTCTTACTCCTTTGGATCGCCTTGTCATCTTTCGTGTTGTCGAAAGAATCGCCTTGTTCCTTTGGATTGTCTTTGTCATCTTTCGCATTGTCGAAAGAATCGCCTTATTCCTTTGGATTACCTTTATCATCTTTCGTGTTGTCGAAAGAATCGCCTTATTCCTTTGTATTGCCTTTGTCATCTTTCGCGTTGTCGAAATAATCGCCTTATTCTTTTGGATTGCCTTTGTCATATTTTGTGTTGTCGAAAGAATTGCCTTACTCCTTTGGATTGCCTTTTGTCGTCTTTCATGTTGTCGAAAGAATCACCTTGTTCCTTTGGATTGCCTTTGTCATCTTTCGCGTTGTCGAAAGAATCGCCTTGCTCCTTTGGATTACCTTTGTCATCTTTCGCGGTGTCGAAAGAATCGCCTTATTCCTTTGGATTGCCTTTGTCATCTTTCGCATTGTCAAAATAATCGCCTTGCTCCTTTGAATTGCCTTTGTCATCTTTCGCGTTGTCGAAAGAATCACCTTGTTCCTTTAAGTCGCCTTTGTCATCTTTCGTGTTGTCGAAAGAATCGCCTTGTTCTTTTGGATTGCCTTTTATCATCTTTCGTGTTGTTGAAAGAATCGCCTTGTTCCTTTGGATTACCTTTGTCATCTTTCGCGTTGTCGAAAGAATCGCTTTACTCCTTTGGATTACCTTTGTAATCTTTCGCGGTGTCGAAAGAATCACCTTATTCCTTTGGATTGCCTCTGTCATCTTTCGCGTTGTCGAAAGAATCACCTTGTTCCTTTGGATTGCCTGTGTCATCTTTCGCATTATCAAAAGAATCGCCTTATTCCTTTGGATTACCTTTGTCATCTTTCGCGTTGTCGAAAAAATCGCCTTGTTCCTTTGGATTGCTTTTGTCATCTTTCGCGTTGTCGAAAGAATCGCCTTACTCCTTTGGATTGCCTTTTGTCATCTTTCGCGTTGTCGAAAGAATCGCCTTGTTCCTTTGGATTGCCTTTGTCATCTTTCGCGTTGTCGAAAGAATCGCCTTGCTCCTTTGGATTGCCTTTGTCATCTTTCGCGTTGTCGAAAGAATCGCCATATTCCTTTGGATCGCCTTATCATCTTTCCTGTTGTCGAAAGAATCGCCTTGCTCCTTTGGATTGCCTTTGTCATCTTTCGCGTTGACGAAAGAATCACCTTGCTCCTTTGGATTGCCTTTGTCATCTTTCGCGTTGACAAAAGAATCACCTTGCTCCTTTGGATTGCCTTTGTCATCTTTCGCGTTGACGAAAGAATCACCTTGTTCCTTTGGATCGCCTTATCATCTTTCGTGTTGTCGAAAGAATCGCCTTGTTCCTTCGGATTACCTTTTGTCATCTTTTGCGTTGTCGAAAGAATTGCCTTATTCCTTTGGATCGCCTTATCATGTTTCGCATTGTCGAAAGAATCGCCTTGCTCCTTTGGATTGCCTTTGTCATCTTTCGCGTTGTCGAATGAATCGCCTTATTCCTTTGGATCGCCTTATCATCTTTCGTGTTGTCAAAAGAATCGCCTTGCTCCTTTGGATTGCCTTTGTCATCTTTCGCGGTGTCGAAAGAATCACCTTTCTCTTTTGGATTACATTTGTCATCTTTCGCATTGTCGAAAGAATCGCCTTGCTCTTTTGGATTACCTTTGTCATCTTTCACGTTGTCGAAAGAATCGCCTTGCTCCTTTGGATTGCCTTTGTCATCTTTCGCGTTATCGAAAGAATCGCCTTATTCCTTTGGATTGCCTTTGTCATCTTTCGCGTTGTCAAAAGAATCGTCTTGTTCCTTCGGATTACCTTTTATCATCTTTCGCGTTGTCGAAAGAATCGCCTTGTTCCTTTGGATCGCCCGCGTTCATCTTTCGCATTGCCGAAAGAGTTGCCTTATTCCTCGTTGGAAAGATTGCCTTATTCATCTTTTGCGTTGTCAAAAGAGTTGCCTTACTCTTCTCTGAATGAGTTTGCCTTGTCTGTCTTTCGCGTTGCCGAAAGAGTTACTTTATCAAAAGATTGCCATATCCATCTTTCGCGTTGTCGAAAGAGTCATCTTACTCTTTACCTTATTTGTATTTCACAATGATGAAAAATTCACCGGATCGTCTTGATCATTTTCCAAAATTGTCTCTTACAATTCCATTTCCATCGCCTCGTTCATCTTCAAGAAAAGTTGTCTTATTCACCTTCCAATATTTCATCTTCCACCCAATCAGGTTAAGGGTACAAACCTGAGCCTCCTTTGATGAGGTATTCCATTTTCCGCCCAATCAGGATAAGGGTATAAAACTGAGCCTCATTCAAAGAGTATTTCATTTTCTGCCCGATCAGGTTAAGGGTACAAACCTGAGTCTCATTTCTATGAGATATTTCAATCCCAATCAGGTTAAGGGTCAAACCTGAGCTGCGTTCCATGCGAGGTATTTCTGTCCCATCCAGGTTAAGGGCAAAAACCTGTATTTCACTCTCACAGAGCGAATCTTTCCCTTTATTCTCAATTTCATATCTACCACCTTTCTCGGGCTAATTTCCTGACACCCAGTCAGATCCTTCTAACTGGGGCATTTTATATTGCCCAAATTTGGTGTGTTTTTCTTTGCCACTAAGTTCGGCCACAAGCCGACTTAGTAGCAAATAGGGGCATCTGTAAACACCCCAAATTTTCACTCACCTTCTTGACATTTCCATCAATCATCACATTTCGGTTCTCCGGAACCAATGAAGGGCAAAATGGTCATATTCCAAGATTGAACCTTGCAGAAAGTCTAAAATTCCATTCTCAAGTCTCAAAACTTCTCCATTTAAACTCAGAGACATCTTCAAACTACAAATTTTCATGCTCAACCAGAAGTCAGAATTTTCAAATTCAAATTCAAAGTAGCAACTTTGTAGGACATGTCTTTTGCATAGCATTGCATGAGCATTTCATATCATTTCACTGCACAACATATCATTTTGAGATCTAGAACTCTTGATTTTCAAAATTGTCAATCCAGATTTGATTTCTAAACTTTTCAAAATTGATTTTAAAACCCTGGGTTTTCAAAATTATCAATTCTTCCCATTTTACCCCCAGGACCCCGAATTACGAAAAGTTTTCTCAAGAAAACAATTTGGATGGTTTTGACATTTCAAAATTTCGCCAGTTGAAAAGAGGGGGACACAATTTCAAAATTCATAAGATCTTATTTCAAACTTTTACAAAAAGGCTTCGAATTTCCCTGCTTCTTTCAAAATTTCGCCCGGAAGAACCATTTTCTTCCAAGTTTTGAAATCAAGCCAAATTTTGCTTCGTGTTTTCCAAAAACTAGCCTACTATTATGAAAATTCCAAAAATATCTCACTTCGCGTTGATTTCAAATAAGTGACGTGGGACCCACCCTGAGGTGGTGTCACACTCAAGTTTCAAATATTTCTCTTATTTTCAAAATAGTGCCCATCCGGAAGTGGCACCGATTTATAAAACTTTTTTTTATTATTAGATTTAATTTTTGATAAAATAATTAGTGGGCCCACGTAGGTGGCACCCCACTAAGACTCTTTGCCAAGAGAAAGAATTCTTTCAGTTGAGGTGGCACCACCAAAACAAAATCCGTTTTTACTCATTTTTTTTACTTTATTTTTATTACTTTTCAGCCCCAAAAAGGAGCCACCGTGAAACCCTACCCAAAATCCCATGTTTACCTAAGTTTCAAATATCAGCTTAAGAATAGGAGTCGCCCCCTCTCAAATCGGCGAGCCCCCTTTCTCAAAAGGATTTCAAATTTTTTTAAAAGTTTGTTTCAAAAGTTATCAAGATCGGCTAAAGGGGAGAAAAAGGAGGGGTTTTGAGGCATCGACTATTAAAGAAAGGAGGGAGGTCCAGCAAAACATCGGCAATTCCAGAGCTTTTCACTTTTTCTTCACTTCCCCTCTCGGCTAGCAGGAGGCCAAGCCTGACGACTCCTTTCCCCCTACCATTTGCAGCCCTTCCTTCAGCCCAGGGGCCAAAGAACTCCACCAAAAACCTGTAAGGCTTCAAGAGGTGACATCTAAAAGGCCTCCAGTCACAGAGTCAGCTTTCCCTTCCTCTTGGCTTCACGATTGATCTTCTGCAGAGCCCTTAAAAGGAAGGGACCTTGTCAACTCTGCTGAACCCAAGGTAAAGACCTCATACACCCGTGTTTGCGTGAAGTAGGAATCTTATTGCAAAATCGTTTCAGCAATTGACGTGTTTTGCATTCTGGTTGTCCAAGGTATCAAGAGTTGAAGATATCGTTCAATGATATTCTCAATTCTGTCTGAATTTCACCAGATGATTGTTTTCTTTCATTTTGTTATTTTTTAGTTTTTTTGTGTAATTCGATTCAGCATTATGAACAATTCCAAATAATTGTTTTTTTTTACTTCAATTCATAAATGTTCTTATACTGTCATACGCCTGTGCTTTACCATTCAAAGGGATCGTTTTATCAAAATTTTCCAACCTTCAGTCGGTTGCAAATGCAATATTTGAGGCTTTAGGTATTATTTATGACAATTTCCTCATGACTTTCTTGTTTAAAATTTGGTTGCAAACCCCTTTTACAGATCAGGTGATATTTTTTTTTTGCTGAAAATGTCGGCAGATTGAGGGATACAGTGATAGCCGACAAGGCTCATCCTACAGAAAAGTGTGCTCTTAACCAAAGCACCACATTTAAACTTAGTGTATTATTCCTTATATTCCCTGCGTCAACCATGTTTAAGTCCACATAGCCTTCTGTTTCACGGTTTTATATTTTTAGAAAATTTCACTTGTTTTGTATGTCTCTAAATGGGAAGGAGTTGAGCGTTTTATGACTTGTTGTGCACTGTTGAATGTCTCCAAATTTTAACATAGAGCTGAAATCTTGCCATGTGCTGATGCTGATGAATGTAATGAGAATCTGTTTAGGCTTTGATGTTCCATTTGATTCCAGCTTCCTACTTTTTTTTTTGTCTCACGCCCTGTATATGGAGGTTGCAAATGGATCTTTGGGATTCTGGCAGCATGAATGGGCTCATATAGGTTCAGATATGCCCACAACAGCCATGACCAGAGATGTGGCGTTTATGGTTTACTTCTTATTAAGAAGTTCAGAAGATGAAATGGAAAGAAAACTCAAATTAGCCTTTATAATTCTGTGAGGAAAATATCTTCAGTTTTTTTTGTCTAAGTAACAATGTTGAAAGCTGCTTCATAAGAGAGCATAAGCAACTGATTTGGCTTGACAACATCCAATTGACTCTCAGCTTTAAAGGGTATGACACCATAGATGAATTTGTGGCAGAGCATGGCTAAACATTAGTTTATCGTCAGTATCATAGATTTCATATTTCTTATGCATAATCTCTGTTATGTGTAACTGCGTGGTGTTTGTTTAGTTTTTGTTGTTTTTAGTTTACTCGCTTTGTGGTTTGCGTGGTTTGGCCGCCTAGTGCGTTAGTTAGGTAGAAAACCCAAAGTTTGGACGTGTGCTACACCGGTCTACTCTAAGGTGTACGCAATGGCTGACGATCATCATTTGATCCGTCCTTTGAGGGAGTACTTCATGCCAAATACGTATACTCCCGCCTCCTGCATCACGAGACCTGATGTAGGAGCGAGCCATTTTGAGATTAAGGCTAGTGTGATTCAAATGTTACCTTCGTTTTATGACCTTAACAATGAGGACCCATATCGTCATCTCGACGAATTCCTTGAGATTTGCTCGACTGTGCGAATCAATAACTTTGGAGATGAGGCTATGCGGTTGACTTTATTTCCGTTCTCTCTCAAAGAAAAAGCCAAGCACTGGTTAAAATCTCTTGAGACGGTTCGTATTACTACTTGG
Organism: Nuphar pumila; assembly: GCF_984573655.1. Taxonomy (NCBI): domain Eukaryota; kingdom Viridiplantae; phylum Streptophyta; class Magnoliopsida; order Nymphaeales; family Nymphaeaceae; genus Nuphar; species Nuphar pumila. The sequence goes on along the minus strand of NC_143262.1, from coordinate 51,688,292 downwards.
GAAGGAATGCAAAAAGAATTTTTAAAAAAATATTTCCCAATTGGTAAGACAAACCAGTTTCGTAAAACTATAACCAGTTTTTCTCAAATTGAGGGAGAACAGTTTCACGAGTCTTGGGAGAGATTGAAAGATCTTCTCCGCAAGTGTCCCCATCACCAGGTGCCTCGTTGGCAGTTGGTGCAGTATTTTTATGACGGGCTTACTGAAAAGCATCGTCAAATGGTTGATTCGTCTTGTGGGGGCACTTTTATGCTCAAAAGTGAGGATGAGGCGTGGTCTCTATTCGAGACCTTGAGTGAAAACACGATGCATCATAACTTGTCTTCACGGCTCGATAGGACTACACCTGTGTCTAGTGGTCCTAGGAAAGTTGGGATTTCCGAAGTTGGGTTCGAGTTAGAATTGCATACCAAGGTTGACCAGTTGACTAGGAAGTTAGATCAATTCCTAGCCAATTCTTCGAGAAGTCCGGTAGAAAGAGTGTGCGAGCTATGTGCTAGCCCTGCACATTGTGTTTCAGATTGTCCGGCAGCGCCATTATATCCTGAATTTGTTCAGGAGCAGGTGAATGCTGCCCAAGGTTTCGCTAGACCCATGCCTGATTCGTTTACATCATCATATACCCCAGGTTGGCGAAACCAATCCATTCCCCTATCCCATCAGCCCTCTCAGACACAGTATAGACCCCGTAACCCTTCACAAGGTTACTCGCATCCTATATTTCCACAGGTTCATCCCCAGTATTGTCTACCTTCACCTCAGGAGCCCATTCCAAGTTCATCATTTCAAGAGAAGATGTTAGAAGCCTTTTCTGATATCAAGGCCACTCTTTGTTCCCATACGCAGTCAATAGCCAAGCTAGAGACTCAAATGGGACAGTTAGCTCAGACATTGATTAGGCAAAACCAGGGGAACGTTCATAGTCAGTCTGTTGTCTCAAAGGGAGAGGATTCCATGTCATTTGACTTGCAACCCACTGATTCACATCATGAGCAAGTCAAATCTGTTACATCCCTTCAGTATGGGAAGGCGTGTCACCCCACTCAGGAATCGACTCATGAACCCCATATCATTTCTACTGACGAGTCGATCTCCATGATACTTCAGCAGAAGGGGCCTTACTCACAGCATACATTTTCATCATATAAAGCCCCATTTTCTCAGCCTTTAGGATCACCAATTTTTAGTAAGCAAGAGGTGCAGATGTAGAAGGTGCTTGACCAAGTCAAGCTTGATCATATTCACCACTTGTCTGAAGTAGCATTCATTGATACTCGGTCGGTCCTAGACTCTCGATTCTTGACCAATCTCTTAGATGAGACTAATCTCTGTTCTTCACGTCGAGAGAGTTATGATCCTACATTTCGAGGTAGAAGGGATGGAAACACAGTGCGTAGTGTCACAGATGACACTCTTTTCTACATAGAACCCGGTTGAGTCTGACTTCATGTCCATTGATCTCATGGACGATGAAGGGTTTTCCAGGGATCCGTCTGGCTAGGGACGTGAAACTTAGCGCTTTATGGGAGGCAACCCATATCTTGTATATTATTAGATTTGCTGAGAATTTATAGATTTTATTTTGTTTGTACTTTTTCATGAGTTTTTCATGTTCTTTTTGTTTCATTCATGAGTTTTGTGTTTTGTCATGTATACATTGCATTTATTACATTCATAGAACATGTATTTTTAATTCATGTAAGGTCATTCTACTCTTTTCCCTCATTTATTTCCTCTCATGTGCATTCACTTAGTTTCATATAAGCATGGGGGAGTGCCACTGGGACAGTGTCATTCAAGCATGGGGGAGGGTGTAGAGTGCACACCTTGATATTTCTGTTTAAGTTCTTGCACATGTTTATGCATCTCTCATAAAAAGTAGATTTTTAAAGAAAGAGTTTGAACTTATATGAATGTTATTTCAAATCTAATGTTTTTAGAGGATTTTTAAGCCCCACGAAAAATTTTTCTGACATAGATCTAAAAATTATGGTTGTTTATGCGGATTTCGAGGAAATGATGATAGATACATGTTAGAGTTTATTTTGAATCATAAATATGAATATGCACAGTTTTATTTTTGAAAAACTAAGCAAATGAACAAAAGTGTAAAAAAAATGAGCTCAAAAGAAAAATATAGCATGTGTTAGGTTGTTTGGATAATTCCACAATCCTTAGTAGATGGAACTTAGATGTAAGTTGAAACTTTTAATTCCATTTTCGAAAAGGAGAGTGGAAAACTTCGTGATCCTAAGTAACTGAGAACAGATACAAGTTGAAATGTTTGACTCTCATGTTATAAAGGTGAATGAAGGAAGTCACTTTTATGTCTTAGTTGATATCTTTTTGTATGTATTGAAAAAGTATAGAAGATAGTGACATTGCACAAGGCATAAAAGCAGACCACACGCAAGCTATAAGAGAAGAATAAGTGCGCAAAAAGAAAAAGCGTGAAAAAATGAAAAAATCGAGAAAAGAGTTGAAAAAGAGAGAAAAGTTCAGTGCTTAGAAGTGATTGAGAAAACCTGTGCAGAAAACATATGAGTGAGGATAAGTAAATAATAATATGTTTTTATTGGATTTTCTAAGAATTAAACATAAATAATTATGATATTTAGAAAAGTGAAAGAAATTCTTTTTCTGTGGTGGTATATAAAAGACTCTAATTATGTTTTTATTTTGAAATAATAGGAAATATTTGTGAAAATAAAGTCTTTAATTACCTACTGCTTGTGAGGATGTGTAATATTTTGCATACATGACAGAGATGTTTGTGGGTAGCATCACTGCAAACCCTCACGAGACCTTACTCGTCCACTGGGGTAACCCAGGGGTTGAAAGGGCTTGTTGCATGAGCTAAATGCAACCGTGATTCCTACGAAAGTGAGTTAGGTGATAGTTTGATTTCTTGCATTTTTGTAGTTTGCTCGAGGACTAGCAAAACATAAGCATGGGGGTATTTGATCATGCATATAATTCAGGGTTTATTAACATTTAAATATGCATGATTTTATAAAATAATGTTTCAAAAACCCAATTTTATGTTAGTTTTTGAGTAAATGTGCTAAAATGATTTAAAATTAGAAAATGCATGAAAAATAGTTTTATTTTACCTATTTTAGTTTTTGTAGTTGGTTTTAATTTTTATTAAAAGAAAAAAATAAAAAAATTGGAGAAAAATAGTTTTATATTCATTTTAAGTGTTTGTGTTTTTTAGAAAAGAAAAAAAAATATATATAGTAGATTAGTTTTTGAAGTTTCTTTTATAAATACTTTTGTTTTTGAAAATTTTCATAATTAACCGATTCATACGGTTTTCTTTACTTTTGAAAAAATAAAAAAATAATAATAAAAACAAACCATTTTGTGGTTTGTAATTTTTGAAATTAATGGAAAACTGAAAATATATATATATATATATATATATATATATATATATATATATAAATAATAATAATACAAACCGGTTGGAACCGGTTTGTATTTCTAAAAAGAAGGAAAATTGAAAACCAAACCGGCTGGAACCGGTTTGGAAGTTTTGAAACCGAATAACTTTTGTTACAAACCGGTTCCAACCGGTTTGAACCATTTTAAAAACCCCAAAACAGAATTGATCGGGGCTCCATTTTTGTGTGCCAAAATTTTTCTTTTCCCCCTCTGCTTTTCACCTCTTCCTTCCGTTTCCCAGTTGCCGGATTCCTTCTACTTCTTCTTCTTCTTCTTCTTCCAGCAGCAGCAAATATTCTTCATCCGGTGGCAAGGAGTTCTTCAATCGATTGCAGCGCACGAGTTGGAAGCCATCTTCTCCCTCATTTCCTGGTAAGTCGTCATCTTCTTCTTCTTCCAATCAGTCTTCTTCTTCTTCGTTTTAATTCTTTCTGAATGATAATCTGCTGAATCTCAATTTGGAAAAAAAAAGTGAAAACATAAAAAGAAAAAAAAAATTCTGAAGAGGAATCCGGTGATTGACAGGGATCTACCGGAATACTGTTTTGATGATGAAGGATTCCGATCACTTATTGCATTAATCTTTGATAAAAAAAAAAGAAAAATTTCTTGATCGGAATCTGCTGAAGGAGTTTCTGTATAGTGAATCTTATCAATATTAAGAGCAGATGACTTGTGACTAAAATTTTGTCCATCGTATGAATTAAAAGTTGAAGTCCGGCAGATGAATTCCAGCTGAATGAGTTTTCCGGCGATGGATCATTTGAGTGTGAATGATTAGATGTTTGGATCAAAAAGCTCAAAGTGATTCTTGATGTACTTTATTTGATCTCCAAATTGAAAGTATCAGATTAATGATCAGCTGGAATCACCTAATTTTTGAATCAGTTTCTTTCTGTTTTACATTGTTTCTGATTTACATTACATTGCTGTTTTTACATTGTTTCTGATTACATTGCTTTGCTGTTTTTACATTGTTTTTCTGATTTACATTGTTTTTCTGTTTGTGAACTAGTAATTGAAAATGCCGGATTAGAATTTTAGTCCTGATGTAAAAAGGAATTTAGTCATGCTGTAAAGAGGAATCGGGATTCATTTAGGCTAATCATGAGTATATCGGCATGTGAACAAGTGAATTTTTACTGCTATCAGAAAAATTCAAATCTGATTACCAGAAATTTTTCTTACTGATATTCACTATATCAGATTTGGGTTTTGTGATTATTAAGTGGATTTTGATTAAAGTTGAAAATCTGAAGTTTATTACAGTCTGATACTAGTATCATCTATGCAATGTTAAAGTTCATTGATTGAATTTCATTGATTGAATTACTGAATTTCACTAAATTTTACATGTATTTTTTCTAAGTGTTTCACTGATTCTTATGAAATGTTTTGATAATAGTGGTTAAGTTAACTGTTAGTGCAATTAGATTCCTTAGTTAATTAGCAGTTAGTATTACTTAGTTAAGAATCCCTTAATGAATTGTCATTTCAGTACTAACACTTAGTTACCTAGTTTTTGTTTTTCTTTCGTGTACTGCTCGTGTTTCATTGGATTTGTGCAGGATTGCACGAGATTGGAGCGGAAGCGATTACGTGACACGAAGTACGAAGAATAAAGCTTCTTTTTGCTTTTATTTTTAGAATTAGAAATTTAATTGAGTTGTAAATATTGCACTTTACGCCCTCTGCGAAGGGTATTCATTTGTTGTAATAGTTAGTTGATTTTACATTTCTTGAACATTTTACATTTCAAATTTTTCGGCAATAAAGATTAGTTTAGATTTGTGTACTTGAATACGATATATTCCCGTTCCCTGAGTTCGACCCGGTCTCATCCACTAGTGAGAACCGGTTTTTATTATTTGATGTCTGGTTTTCACATGTTTTTCACATAAAAATCTTTTCAAAATTACAACGATTTAAAAGAAGACATCAAAAAGAAAGAGAGAGAGAAGATGATCTATTTTGCGCGGTCTCACTTGACCTTGATTTGAAAAATATTTAGAAATTTAACTCCCCTCCATTTTGAAAATATTGCGGGAAAATGGAGAGACGAGATTCGCTCATCGGTACGAGGTTCGACCGTTCCTAGCGCCTTTACTAGGGGTAATCGAACCAAGGATCGAATCTATGCCTTTTGCTTTGCCTAAATATAATCTAAGAATTTATTCTAACTCTAAATGCACAAAGAATCATACTTGTGCAATGCAAGGATGTATGCTCTTTTCGAAAATTGATTTGGAAATTTCCAAGTATTCTGAGATGAACTTGGTAAAGGAGTGAAGAAATGATTGAATCTAACTTTAGAACTTGAGATAGATCAGAGAAGTTCTAAGTTTTTGAAGTAAATCAGAGTTGGAAAAAAAATAAATCTCTTTTGCCTTTGAGAGAGAATGATTTAAAGCTTTGAAATGAAAGGAAATGAAGTTTCAAAGTCGGAAATGAACTTTGAATTTGAACTTGAATTTAGGAAAGGAAATGAATACTTGAGATGGAATTGAATTTAGATTTTGAAATTGGAAATCTTAAATTTAGAATGGATCTGAGAAATCTAAATGGTGTAGAAATGAATTTAAGAAATCCAGATATGATCTGTAAGTGGATTTAGATTTGAAATCTGGAAATGAAAAGGGAATTGGATCTTTAAAATGAATTTAAAATAGATGTGGATTTAGGAAATTCAGATGAGATTTGAAAAGGGAATTGGATTTGAAATCTAGAATTGGGAATGGAATTGGATCTAAAAATGGATTTAAGATCTGAAATCTGAGATCCGATGTGGAATTGGGTTCCGGATCCTAAAATGGATTTGGGTCTGAAGTTTGAGATCCAAAGTGGAATTGGATTCTGGATCCTAAGATGGATTTTGGATCTGAAGTCTGAGATCCAAAGTAGAGTTGGATTCTGAAAAATGGATTTGGATCTGAAGTTTGAGATCCAAGATGAAATTGGGTTCTGGATCCTAAGATGGATTTGGATCTGAAGTCTGAGATTCGATATGAATGTTGAATCCTGGATCATAAAATATATTTGGAGTTTTATTAAATTTAGAAGATGAATCAAGAATTTCCAAATTTGAATTGACCTTGAAATATATAATTTGAATCTTGAATATACAAAATGAATTTCGAAGTCAACTTAGACTTTGAATTTGAAGTTTTTAATTTAAATTTTTAGAAGATGAAGAGAATCTCAAAGTTAAATTGAACTTTGGATTTGATTCGGAGTTTTGAATATAAGTTGAATTTGGAATTTCAAAGTCAAATTTGAACTTTGAAATCTGATTTGAATTGGAAATTTTGAATATAAAATACATTTGAAATCTCAAAGTTAAATTGAACTTTTGAGATTGAAAATGAAGTAGAATTGAAAATGAAGAGATGAATTGGTTTTTACAAGAATTGAAGATTGATTAAAGAAGATATTTACATCACTTGGGTTTTTGAAAGGGAGTTTTTGAAAATATGATGCAGTTCTATCTTAAATGATGAATGAATTCGAATTTTTGAAATTTGGATTTGAAAATCATATTTCATTCTTTAAATGAATTAAAATAAGATTGAAGATATAATACATCATTGACTATGGTCATTGAATGTATTATATAATAATCTATATTTAAATTCAAGAGAAGAATAAAATATATTTGGTGCTTTTATAGAGTTTAAAATGAAATTAACTCTCAATATACCTTGACTATGGCCATTGGTATATATTTTGAGCCAATTTTAAGTTAAACTCTGATAAAAGAAGGAAAATATTTAAGAAAAATATGATGAATTTTGAAAAGGATCCAGTGTGAATCTAGTGTTATTTTATAAAAGATAAAAATCCTAAGTTTTGTTTACATCCTGACTATGGCCATTGATGTAAATCATCAACTTAGGATTAATCACCTCTTACGAAATGGTGCACGTGCCATTCGTGATCCCATTTGTGAGTTTTTTTTGGAAAATAAAGATAAAAAACATGAAAATAAGCAATTTACAATGCTTATTCATTCTTATCTAAAACTGGAAATATAAATTCTCATTCAGAATCTAACTATTACAACATATAAAATCGAATTTACAACTTCCAAATAATGATATTTTCCATATGTTCCCTGCAAAACACTCAGTTAGTATGAAAACAGAGAAGAATTCACATATATCATATTAATTTCAAAGATACGAATTATGAAACATTCATGTACTTACCTTGTGCTTAATACCTCAACAAAATAATGTAGGTGATCCAAGGCATGGAAGGGTAGCCATTCAGTGTATTTGTATGTATATATATATATACTTGTATATACATGTATATATATATATTTACATGTATATATATGTTTACATATATATATATATATACATGTATATATATATATATGTATATATACATATAATATGAATGTAGAATAGGTGATTGATGAAATGATGAGGATATATGTTGTGGTAGTGGCAAGGGATGAAAGAATAGGTAAATGAAGCCACTGGGGATATGTTGTAACAATGCAAGATGAGGTGCAAATGTAGAAAATGAAGTTTAGGTGCAGAAGTGCTAATTGCAGGAAAACACAAGATACTAGTGCACTAGTGTGGTAAGTGAATAAATGGTGTTATGTGAGTAAAGGTGGTTTATAAGAAATGCAAATGTGAAAGCATGTGTGGCTGAAAGGAGGGTACAGTGGATATATGATGTCACTATAACTAGTGCCAAGAGGCGGCTGGTGGATGTGGAAGCATACGGATGGGAAGTTGAATGCAGTGGCAAAATGTTGCATAGCTGGAGCTATGGGTTGTGTACAGGGGAAGTGCAGGAATACAGCAATGACTTTATAGGTGAATAGCAGCATAGCTGCCAGAAGGTGGGATGTAAAGTAAGCAAAAGGTAATGGACAGCTGGGGTGTAGAGCATGTGGGTATTGGGGAGGCTGATATTGAATAGTGTGTTTTGCAGTGAATGCTTACAGCATATGCAGATGTGGCTAACAGGTGAGTGGAAATGTGCAGGGAAACTGAATGCAAAAGATATGTATATGCAACAGTGGACAATGTACATGATGAAACTGCGGAAATGAGACACAATTAATTAAACAAAGTATAAATACACAGAAACTAATCTATCATGGTATATGAAAGAGTAGATTAATGTTTAATGAATGTCATAATACATGCAAATTACAATATATGATGTGGCCAATATGCGAAAGACTAACCTATGTAATGTATTTAATATGTAAAACTAAACATATGTAATATATAACTAACACATGAGATATATCCGTTATGCACAAACCAACACATATGCAATGGGGCGAATCATGATGGGCGAATCAAGGTGATTTTGTCATTTGCTCTTTTTAGAATGGTGCTTTCAAGATCCCATATACAACAAGATTATACCCACTTAAATTTCTACTAACCTTAGGCTGTCCAGTATGAGCTTCCTTTTTATTAATGCTTGTTTGGATTAGGGACCCTCTCCAGGACAATAACACGAATCTCTAATTTACCTGAGTTTGGCTGAAAGCAAATGGTATTGAATTCCTTGGTCTCTGGAAAGCTCGATATGTATAGTACAGAGGCATTGATGAGAGTCTTGGCCTGCATGGAATTAAACACCAGATTATTCATCTGACACAGACATATTCTTAATCTGCTCTATGATCTGAAGCTTTGCAATTTTATCTTGAAGAGCCTGCCTTGTTGGAGATGACCTACTCATGACATTGTTCCTTTTGTCAGCTCTATGACACTCCTGCTTTTTATCTGTTGTAGCTAATGCTTGCCTGAGCCATTTCCATATCTTGGTAACTGTTTTGCAGATGTGGTAAATCGATAACAGCTTGATTTCAATATGCTGGTTCCTGTGAAATGGTCCTTACTGATAAAACAGGAAACCCCTTCACTGGTGCGCCATCTTAGTGCAGATTCGTTGATCAAAGGAGGAACTCATTGCTGCAGGGAGTTTGGAAGAGGGGGGATAGCTCTCTTCAGCAGCTTCAGGAAAGACCAGAGAGATGCACCAGAGGAAAAGGGTCGATTGATAAAAGGGAAGAAACCAGAAAATGAAAGAAGAAGAAAGAGATCCGAAAGGAATCGTCAAGTGGTGAGGTAAGGATGCGATGGAGAGGTAGGAGACAGATGGTCATTTGGTTTCAGGATGGTGGTTTATGTAGAGGGTGGAGGAGGATTCTAGAAAGGTTTGTTGGCGATGGAGGGTTTCGGGAAGAGGAGATGGAGGTTGTTTAGGATGAGTGGAGGATCCTTCTGGAAAGGGGGAGCCTGCGGCTGATGGAGGTATGAAGGAGAATCGGTGGTTGAAGATGAGGGGTTGAGGGAGAAGAAGTTTGTTCGAAGATGGAAGGTTGTCCGAAGGAGAAATTGTTGAAGATGGAGGGTAGGAGTAAAAGGGAGGAATGCGCGGGAGATGGTCGTTAAGAAAAATTTTCAAATTTCCAATAGAGGTTCCCTTTGCAGGCTTTTTCTAAAAAGTGGCTTTTGGTTTTTTCAAAAAGAGGTTTTAAGAGAGGTTTTTAGCAAACTTCAAATTTTCCAAGTTTTAAAACCATTTGCTTTCCTCAATTTTTTTTGGATTTTTGTATCGCTTTTCCATTTTTTTTTTGTATTTTTGGAATGAAAATCTGAGAAAACACAGACTAAACCCTAATTTTTTTGTATTTTTCTAAAAAGAATATTTACAAAAGGATTTTCTTGAGAATTTCAGACCATTTCGGGAAAATTTCTTCAAAAAGAGGGTCTGGACCCAGGTTTTGAGAAAATGTTCGAGTTTTGATACTTGAATCGAGAAATATAACATGATAGATCCATACGGATGTCGGATGGACTATCCGAGCTATTTGAAAACTACTCTTGGTATTTTCTTAAAAATTGGACAATGAGACTCAATTTTGGATCTGGACAATGGATCCAGATCCGAAATCAATTTAAACATATAAAATGAATTTAATTTCAGTAAAACTTGAGAAATGAACTGGGATTTAGATTTTAAAAATGACTCATTTGCTCAAAAATGAATTTAGGGGCAAGAAGGGAATATTTAAAAGATTTTGAAAAATTTGGGGTGTTCACACCAATGCATGATACAAGAAATAACCACAATACTATAAAAGGATTTGAAAAAATACCATAAATACATCTTAAAGAATAGATAAAAAATAGAATACATAGCAAAACATGAGAACCTTAAGTCTATTACATATATCGATCAAATCTTCTTCACAAAGCATGAACTCAAACAAGATACCAAGAACAAATTTATTGGCTCTTATACCATGTCACGAAGTGGCACATAACCCAAGATACAAAAAAAGTAAAAAAAATACTAAATCCTATTAGACAAATGAAATCCAAATGTCATAGCACGATGCATTTGGATATAACATCACATAGACAAAAGTAGGAATCAAGAGTAAAAAAATAAATAATTTTATTTATAAAAGATATACAAGAATACATTTAATCCTTACTATAAACACACATCTAAACTATCCATCACTCTCACTTTTCACTTGCACACACATTTATATATACAAGAAGGGGAGGGACTAGTCTAACGGCTAGTTGGACCTCCTTCAACTAGCCATTAGGCACAGTCCTAATGGCAAAGAAAAAAAGATGAGTCATTTAAATAATGATTAAAAAATACAAATGAGAAACTCATATTCTACCCTTATTAAATCTACCTACACTATTAACGACAAAAAAATAGGTATACCAAAAGCATATCTTAAGTACAAAAGAATAGGAATACAAAAAAGAAATACCTAAAAAGTATACCTAGGTATACTTAGGTATATACAACAAGTAGAATATTACATTCATCTTAACAGGAGGGTACCAGGCTTTCTAGTAACCCCATTGGTTTTCAAATTTCTCAATGAATATTTGGTGGATCTGACCAAACAGATGTGTTCTCCATAAAGTTATAAACATACATTGAGTTAAGAGATTTTGATGTGTAAATAGGTATTTAAAGAAGCCCAAAATAGATTGCCCTGTTGCCTATATTGCAACAAAACTCCAGGACCAAAAAAGAATCAGTTTTTACATGAATACAGTTATAGATCCAAAGCATGTCTCTTACTAAACTTACCATGGAAAACACATCTATGATTGACTAAGGGGTCATTTGTTTCACCCAATTTACACATGAAAATGGGGGTTAACATATGAAACCCTCCATTTTCGTATGCAGGTGAAACAAATGTGCCCCCATTTTCATATGCAGGTGAAACAAATGTGCCAACTCCATTTTCCTGTGGGGCCATAGTCATCATTACGTTCTTTTCATGTTGACCATGCGTTTACTATGTAAATCCATACACACCACTTTCCCATGAATGGCTTTACGTTTGCATTTTTTCACACATGGGACGGTCTTCCCATCATGGGATGTCTTTCCCATGGAGTCTTTTCTTATTGGTGGGAATGCAACAAACGACCCCCAAATAATCCTGCAACTTACCATGGCTTTAATATGAACATTTTGTGGAACATATTTCCTATAGAGTAATAAAGCCATAATATGAATAGCTGATTGAAAGGAATCAGGTGAAATGCTCAAGAAAAACTGTAGAACAATATTACTGAACACATGGTGGTTATACTGTTGATGTGGTTAACAGCAGTAAGATCAACCTCAACTGAAAAGTCTCGTGGTATTGATGTAGAAAGAGCAGTGCTTGAATCATCTTCATAATCTGCCAATATTTATTTACGCAAAGCAAGATCGTATCTGTGGTGCATGAGGGGCAGTTGTACTAATTAACAATCCCTTGAACAAGATATGTGATTGCATATGCAAAGCAGCAAAGAGTGTATATGTTAGTGGTGACTGTTAATACATGTACCAAACCTAGGATAGATGTGCATTATGTTGTTTGTAAGCTCGACTTTGAACACTCTTTGACCCTTGACGAGCCAAGCTCAAACATCCAAACCTCAGGTCAGCTTGTCTTTTTTGCGGTCAGTGACAAAAAAAATTAATTATTTCTGATTATGATATAGTTGCTTAATTTGAATTTTATATTTAGCTAGGTAATTTTGTGGAAAAAGTGTGACATTGTTTTCTAGGTTTTTCCTGGTAATCTACCTGTGTCAAATTTATTTTCTTAAACAGCTGTCAATTTGCCTTGCTTCTTTTATGTATTGCTCTGTTGGGCTTAACAGTCACTGTTGTGTCATAGGGAGCTTCTTGTGGATTGCAGAGGGAGAGGAAACCTCTTGTACTGGTCAATGTACCTTCTGTGTTTTTTGTGGTGTTATGTAACCCAAAATCCTACTGCGTTTTTTCTTTAACCCGCTAAGAAAGTGGGAAAATGGGTTTTAGACAATCAATCAGCTGCACACCCTTTGCATTCATTTGTTGAGAAAATTTTCTATTTTTTCTTTAGTTTTCTTTTATCTTTTGTGGGTTGAAAAGCATCTTGACCGCCTCTCACTTTTAGCTAGTCTGATGCTGCTGCTGATATTTGTAAATTTTAGTTGCTCTTTCCATGGGATCCTCTGATAGTGGGTAGCTCTCAGTTTAGTTTACTTAATAATTTTGAGAATTACAAAGATTTTAATTGAAAATTAGGTAATGAACAAAAGTATAGATGCAGGTAAATGATTCAGATTCAGGGTGGGGCTTTTGCAAATTTTGGCTATTCCAAATCCGACCGGATCCAACTCAATGTATTTTCTGATCTGAAATCTGAACCGTTTGCATCCCTAGGTACTAGATTTAGGTTGCAACGTAACATATTGCTTGGTGATGAGGGGGTGGGTTACTTCTTTCAGTACTATGTCGTATACATGAGCATGTTGAAGCTGCTTCTTTTATATCATAATTTGGCTTTCCTGCCCTTCTGATTCTCAACGGCTACATCTTAAATGTATATTAACATCTATGAGGTTATTCATCTTTGAAGACTGGATGCTCATGTTGTTGTTCTGCTCAGGATACAGATCCCTCCAAAAGGCCAGGTGCTGGACCTGATGGATATGCAGTTCTCAAGATGCATCCTTTCTTTAAGGGAGTTGACTGGGGAAATATTAGGAGAACATCTGCTCCAGAGCTGGCTCCAGAGTTGCGAGTATATTTTTTCTTTTCTTTAATGTTTATATGTTTAAGTTTCCCTACTATAGAAATTGTAAGTCGATGCAAGCTTTTGTAAGAAATAACTTGATTTGGGAATTAAGACTCTTATTAGTTGATTAAAGCTGAGCAGCACAAGCCCAAGCAGGCCCATATGGAGTAATCTATGCATCTAACTTGACATAGCTAGGAGCTTGTTTGAATTGTGAACTGATAGCCAGTCCCTGGCCGATTTGGCAATTTTGTATGGTGACTTTACTCATGTGGCCCAACTACCCAAGTCATGAGTTCCTTCATACTGCTTTAGTCAGCTTAAAGAATGTTTGCACTTGTTGTGAAGTTCTGTCCACGTGCTGTTTTCACAAAGAATGTCCAGTTCAAGCATCTTATACTGATATGGGTTTCAGGTCAGTGAAACAAATGAAGTTCAAGATTCTGAGTGTGGGCCTTCACATGCCTTGAGATGGCTCTTCTCAAGGCAGTGTAGCTCATGATGGCAACAGTGGTACCCCATCATCTTCCAAGGCAGCTCCAAACATGGCAAGACTTGCGTCAATTGATTCTTTTGATTCTAAATGGTTTGTCTTTTTAAATTTTGACTTGTATGCTGTGTTTTTGCATTTTTAGACCACGAACTGAATTTGGGACCGTTCCCTCACGACCTTATTTCATCAACAGGCAACAATTCTTGGATCCAGGGGAATCTGTGATTATGATCTCCATGGTGAAGAAGGTACAGAAACTGACCAACAAGAAGGTGCAACTAATCCTCACTGATAAACCCAAGCTGATATATGTTGACCCTTCAAAGCTGATGGTGAAGGGAAATCTCATCTGGTCAGATGATCCCAAAGATCTCAGCATCCAAGTTGCAAACTCGTCACATTTCAAGATCTGCACTGTATGTTTTGCCATTAATGGTCCTACCTCCTGACTTTAATTCCATCTCATAATTGAAATTTAGCTTTTCACTTGTTGACTCCTCTGCTTTTCTCTCTTCAGCCAAAAAAGTTGGTCTCTTTTGAAGATGCAAAGCAGCGAGCATGGCAGTGGAAGAAGGCTATTGAGACCCTTCAGAACCGTTGATGCTTTTCGTTTCAGGATTACTTCCATTCTTTCTTTTAGGCATCTCTTTTTGTTCTCCTTCCTTTTTCCCACACGAATGATGTGAAAACGTCGCATGCTTCCAATTGCACTTCTACTAGAGAAGAAAATATTTTTTCCTGGTGTTTTTCGATGTATTACACCATACTTTTACTTCCAGCCATGAAATGAATGTAAAGAAGAACTCTTATTCCTTTCTGTATATACATTTTAGAGAGTCCTAGTAAGCCTTTGAGCTGAGGTCGAGTCATGTTCACTATATTGTACTAAGAATCATTGTAATTTTAGTAATTGGATGCTATGTTGACCTGATGGGTGATTCTCTGTTGCCATCCATCATTGTGAATGACTAACATGCACTTTAAGGTAGGGAATGATCTCTTTGTTGAGTTTTTTTTCGTGCATGAATTGTTGCATTTTAGATCATCATTCTATCAGGGATATAAATTTGCTACAGTCGTGTATACACACAATCTAGTAGAATTCTTTTCGCATTTTTCCCACTTTTTTTGTAGATCCAACTTTATAGATGTGATCTGCATAGTTTATTTAACACAAGTAAATTGGATCATGTTTTTGCAACATGTAAGTTGGTTTCCAAGGGGTTAAAAATTCAGCCGTCTACAATGTACCAAAATTTCATGACTCAAAAATTATATTTTTACAATCGAAAAAAGATGATCCAAAGTGTGAGCCTAGCAAACAAACCATGCTGAACGTTTCTTGTGAATTTTTTACTGCTGATATTTTGCCGTTTTTAACTTTTGTCACTATGATTGTACATACAGTAGACAATAGCAAAAAAAAAAATATATATATATATATATATATATATATATATATATATATATATATATTCTTCTATCAGACTTTGGAAATTCTGATTAAAAGTGTTGGTTTGGAACAGCTGATTAGCGTAGGGTTTTGTTGAATTCCATAGAAGGCCATTGCCGTCTTCTCATTGGTAATGCTGGATGCCACTCATGGTGGGTGATATTTTGAAAATAATATGAAAAAGTGATATTTTGGTAACCATTTTAAACAATCAAAATACCATGTTATTATTCTAAAAAGATTGTAATATTATCATTAAAATAAAAATGTCACAATTTTATCATGATATTTTATTTATACATCAAATAAAGGTAAGGTAGCTGATTGGATTCACTCACTTTATTTGTTTATTCTCAAAAGATTGCAATATTATCATTAAAATAAAAATGTCACACAACTTTATCATGATAGTTTATGTCTATATCAGCTATTGCTGAGGGAAAAGGTCTGTTTTATTTATACATCAAATAAAGGTAAGGTAACTGATTGGCTTCAGTCACTTTCTTTGTTTATTCCTCTATAGAAACATACGATTTCGTGATATTAAGCTATTAACTTGTCACCATGAATATGTTTGGATGGTCAAGAACATACGATTTCTTCAAACTCTCTAGAAAAGAATTATTTAGTTGAAAATATTGATAAAAAAGATAATGCTTATTTTGGTAATTTTGAGAATTTGATTCAAAAATTGGACAACGAAGCTCAAATTTGGATCTTTTATCTGGATTTCTTCAAACTCTCTAGAAAAGAATTATTTAGTTGAAAATATTGATAAAAAAGATAATGCTTATTTTGGTAATTTTGAGAATTTGATTCAAAAATTGGACAACGAAGCTCAAATTTGGATCTTTTATCTGGATCAGGATCCGAAATTGAGTCAGATGTATGAAATGAATTTATTTTCAGAAAAATTTGAAAAATAAATTGGAATTTAGATTTAAAAGTGACTCAATTGCTAAAAAAAATGAAATCAAGGGCAAAAATGTGATATTTAAAAGATTTTGAAAATTTTGAGGTGTTCACAGCTTCTCGGGTGAGGGTTCAAAACCCTCGCCTCTCTCTCTTTCCTCTGCTCTGTCTCTCTTGATTTGCCGCCAGCGACTGGAGACGCCGATGAGCAGCTCCGTCTGGCTGCCTTCATCTCGTTTGACTGCACACATCGACGATGACCTTCGTCAGCCGACAACTGATGCAATCGGTGACGTCCAAGCCCCAGTGAGTCTTCAATCCACTTTCTTCTGCTCCCGTTGGCTTTTCTCCTCTTCGAACCGACGTCGGCCACCACCCTCGTCGCGACTGCTACAGGCATCGACGGCAGCCTTTGAACTCAGGCGGCCATTTTTTCTTCCTCCTTCCGTCTGGCGGTCGGCTTTGCCAAAATCCTGACACTGAGAAGGTCGGCGCCCCTTCCGCTCAACTTCGCTCCCTCCCCTCTCCTCTCAGGACTTGGTGTGTCGGCAGGGGGTTCGGCACCCTGTCGTCGGCGGTGTGTCGGCAGGGGGTTCGGCCCCCTGTCGTCGTCGGTGTGTCGGGAGGGGGTTTGGCCCCCTGTCACCGGCGGTTCGTCGGTAGGGGGTTTGCCCCCCTGTCGGCGGTGGTTCGTCGGCAAGGGGTTCGGCCCTCTGTCGCCGTCGGTGTGTCGGCAGGGGGTTTGGCCCTTTGTCGTCGACGGTTTGTTGGCAGAGGGTTCGTCCCCCTGTCGTCGTCGGTGTGTCGGCAGGGGGTGTGGCCCCCCGTCGCCTGCAGTTCATCGACAAGGGGTTCAGCCCCCTGTCGCCGTCAGTGTGTCGGCAGAGGGTTTGGCCCCCTATCGCTATCGGTTCGTCGACAGGGGGTTCGGCCCCTTGTCGTCGGTGGTGTGTCGGCAGGGGGTTCGGCCCCGTGTCGCCGTCGGTGTGTCGGCAGGAGGTTTGGCCCCCTGTCGCCGTGTAACACCCCGAAATTTTAACCCAAAATTAAGAGTTTTTTTTAAACCGCGGAAACAAGAAATATTATAGGGTTAAGCATTCCGGGACATTACCGTGAAGAGTAAACTGTGATCATCGCAAAAATTTTCCTCTCGTAATATTCTCTCTCTTCCTTCTCTTTTCCTTTCTAATTCCTATTTCCTCCTTTTTGAAGGGAGAAAATAAAAGACAGAAAAGAAGAGAGAAGAGAAAAGAAAAGAAAAGAAAAGAAAAGAGGAGAAGAGGAATTCTTTTGCGGGGTCTCACTTGACCTTAATTTTGAAGATATTTAAAAATAACTCACCTCCGTTTTGAAATATTTACGGAAAAAAAAAACTGGGAGACGGGATTCACTCGTCGATACGAGGTTCGACCGTTCCTGGCACCTTTACCAGGGGTAATCGAACCAAGGGTCGAATTTATGTCTTTTTGCTTTGTTAAGAAACTATCTAAGAATTTATTTTAAGTCTAAATGCACAAAGAATCATGCTTGTGCAAATGCAAAGATGTATGCTTTTTTTGAAAATGATTTGAAAAATCTCCAAGTATTTCTGAGATGAATCTGATAATAGAGTGAAGAAAGGGTCTCTAATTTAGAACTTGAGATTTAAAGTTCTAAGTTTTTGGAATAATCAGAGTTTTGGGAGAATAATCGAGACTTTTGAAAGGAAGGATCTTGAAATTGAGATAAAAGGAGAAGAAAGGAAATTTCAAAGTCATAATTGGACTTTTAATTAGAATTTTGAACCTGGATGAATATTTAGAATGGAATTGAATTCTAACTTTAAAGATTGAAATCAGAATGAAATTTGGGAAATCTAAATAGAAAATGCGCTTGATTTTCAAAATTGGAATTCAAAATGAAATTTGAATTTCAAAGCCTGATTCTAAATTGAGATTGAATTCTGGATTTAGAATCCGAAAATCAGAATTGGATCTGAAATCTGGGATACAAATGATGAAGTTGAATTCTGGATTTTAAATGGAATTGGATCCAAGATGAAATTTGGATTTGAAATCTGAGATCCGAGATGGAATTGGATTCGAAATTTAGAACAAAATTTAGATCCGAAATTTAAGATCCAAGATGGACTTGGGTTTCGGATCCTAAAATGGATTTTGGATCTGAAGTTTGAGATCCAAGATGGAATTGAATTCTGGATCCTAAATGAAATTTGGATCTGAAGTCTGAGATCCAAGGTGAAACTGGATTCTAGATCCTAAATGGAATTTGGATCTGAAATCTGAGATCCAAGATGGAGTTGAATTCTGGATCTAGAATCCTAAATGAGAATTGGACCTGAAGTTTGGGATCCAAAAAGTGGAGGTTACACTT
Source organism: Nuphar pumila (assembly GCF_984573655.1). Taxonomy (NCBI): domain Eukaryota; kingdom Viridiplantae; phylum Streptophyta; class Magnoliopsida; order Nymphaeales; family Nymphaeaceae; genus Nuphar; species Nuphar pumila. Next base: position 51,669,527 of record NC_143262.1, on the reverse strand, counting down.
GGAAATCTGGATCCAAGTTGAGATTGGGATCTAACTTTGGATTTGGATTTTGAAAGTCCGAATGGGACTTTGAAGATGGATCTGGTTTTTTTGAAAACCCATATTGAATTTAAAATTTTAAGAAGAGTCAAGTTTTGAGATTTAAAATCAATCTCAAACTTTGATTTTGAATTAAGAAAATAAACTTGATTTTGAATCAGAAGATGACTTCAAAGTTAAATTGAACTTTGAACTTTGGATTTTGATTTGGAAGTTGAAGTTTTGAATACAACATGAATTTGAAATTTCAAAGTCAATTTGGACTTTGAAATTGAATTTTGAATCTTGAAAATGAGATAGAATTTGAATTTGAAATAAAACTTTGAAGAAAGATATTCAAGATCACTTGGAGTTTTGAAAAAGAATTTTTGAAAATATGATGCAATTCTGTCCTAAATAATGAATGAATTTAAAGAATGTGAAATTGGATTTTGAAAATCTTATTTCATTCTTTAAGTGAATGCAAATAAGATTGAAGATGTAATATATCCCTGTAAACACCCCAAATTTTCACCCTCATCCAGTGTTTGTCCATTTCATGTGTCATTGCATATCATTGCATGCATTCGGCATACCATCTCATTGCATTGCATAGCATTGCATGACATTGCATCTCATTCTTGAGATTCAGCACTCCAGCTTTCAAAACATTCAATCCAGATTTGAATTTCAAAGCTTTTATTTCAAAAAAATCAATTTCAAAACCTGGGTTTTTATTCAATACTCCGTCATTTTCCAACCCTAGGACTTTATATTTCGAAATATTTTCTCAGAAAACAATATGGATTCATTTTAAATTCAAATTTCAATCGATTTCAATTCTCAGATGAGACCCATTGAGATGGTGTCGCTTCTGAGTTTCTCTATTCATCAAATTTCTCAAATTTTTGAAAGTTTCAGTCCGATCAGGACTCTGTCTCAGAGTCCTAATCCGGTCAGGAGTCTGTTTTGAAGTCTGTTTTACTTCCATTTTCAATCTTTTCCGTTTGTTTTCGAAATTTAGGTCATTTTACAGAGTCCAGTTAGTTCAGGACTCTATTTTAGAGTTCGGTCGAGTTAGGAGTCTAACCCTGACTGTGTTTTCTGACTTATTTCATCATTTCTTGATAAAATCTTTCAAAAATTTTTATATTTGAATTCTAAAATTTAAAATCTCAGAGTCCTAAGAGTTCAGGACTCTAACTCGGAGTTCCAGTTTGCTTGAGACCCTATTTTCAGAAATCTTGAAGTTCAAATATCGATTTTAACCCCTTTTCAAAGCCATTTTCAGTGTTTATTTTAAAATTCTTCAAAACTCGGTGTGGGCCCACTCAGTTGGCACAATATCCAGAGGAATTCTAACTCAGTTAGAACCTTATGCCATTTCAAAAATTCTAGTTTTAAGATTGCTTTTGAAAAATCCTTTTGAAAACTCCTTCAATTTCAAGTTTTAAAATCGCTTTTTGAAAAAAACTCAAGTAGGGCCCACTCGGGGTGGTGCCATATTCGAGTCAGTCAGGGCTAGACTAGGGTTAGTTGATGTCTTGGTTAGTGTTAGAGGTTTAGAAGAGTCAAACCATTTTGAAAACTCATTTTTTTGAAAGTTAGTTTTTAAAACTAGTGTTTTTAAAGGTTTTTAAAGGTGTTTTAAAAAGCCAAATGTAGAAAATGCCAAGTGGCATTACATTTGGAGATTTTTTAGGAAAGTCTAGGGGTTAATTAAGCACTAGTTTAGATAATTTAGGCTAGGGGTAGTTAGGTCTTTCCACCCAAAAATCGCCCCCCCTTAGAAGAGTCCAATTTTTTTAAAACATTTGATTTTTAACCTAAAATTTTTTTATAAATAGAAGGCCATAGGGGGTCGATTTTTCCAACTTGCTCTCCTTGGGATTCTTGGAGCTTCTCTCTCCTCTCCAGCACCTCCACCTTCCTCCATTGCAGCTGCAGCCCCAAGGTGAGTTTATTTAATATTATTTTATTATTATTTTATTAGTTTTTTATGATTTTTCAATAGATTTCACCATGGAAACTCTTGTATTCATGGATTTAACCATGGATTTCATCCAAGAACCACAAAATCGACCCAAGAAGATGATCTAACTCAGTTTGAGGGTGATTTCAAGGATTCTAATCCATTAGAATCGATGAGAGGTACATTTTTCATGTTCTTAACCGACGAAACATGAGATTTACCCGTTAAATGGGTTAAATCCATGATTTCAAAGGTGAAAGCAAATTCCAGCCATGGATTCTCTGTATTTTATTTATTTCTTTGCTTATTCATGTTTATTACACGTTGTATAGCATAGAAATAATTTTTATTCACTGTTTTATGGTTTATTTTATTGTTTTTCATTAGTTAATGCATATTTTCTCAAGTTTCTTAGATTTCTGTGTGTTTTTAGTTTAGAACAGAAAAGAGCATGCTGTTTCGGATTGAAATATGTGTTGTTAATTTTTGATTTTTTTATATGTGATGCATGCATATGTGATTAATCTACTGTAAAAAAATCAGAGATTTTGGATATCGGGAACCCTGTCAGAAAAATCAGACATCAAGTCGGGTTTTTAAAACTTTAAAATCATTGTTAAAATCAGGAAGGTAACTTGTTGTGATGATATGTTTCTCATCCTATATCCGATTTTAGATCTGTAAAATGCCATGGATTCACATTAATTAGATCTGTCTACTGTGAAATTTTAAAATTTTTTTATTACTGTTTAGTATTTTTCATCTATCAGAGACTCTGATTTTCAATTTAAAACTCGTTAGGGTTTTCCAAAACCCTAATCAGACTTGTGTTGTTTATAAATCCCAAACCACAGATTCGATTCATGATCTGTAAAAAGTGAGTATTGTTATTTTCTGTCAACTGTTCACTGTTAAAATCTCAGATATTTTGAATGAGTTATGTTATTTATTCCGGAATTGTCAATTGAAAGTATCAGTCAGGACCAAAGTTAAAATCAATATATTCAAGTCCGGATTGTCGGATGGGTATCTCCCTGGTTTTAAAGGCTTTTTCAGATCGGTAAAAAGGAAAAGTTTTGTTATCTTGTCTATTTGTTCTCTGTAAAATTTCATAGATTTCCATGGAGGTTTGACCCCTGGTTCGGGTCCTGGACTGAGACTGGTTGGTGAACTAGGTCAAAAATAACATATTTTTAGGGTTTGATGCTATTTTCGGATTAATTTAATGCCAAAAAAATATTTTTATAATTTTAATTTGATATTAGGATTATAAAAAGTGCAGGTACCAATTTTGAGGATTTTTAGAATCTGTTTGATGTTTGAATGGCTCAAATTGCAAAACAGGGCACCCGAAGAATTCCAAAACACTGCAAAAATCACAAAATTTGTGATATTTTTGGATTTTTGTGTATAAGCATATATTTTTAGGGTTTAATCATATTCATAATCATATTAGGATGCTTTAGGTCTAATTTGATGCTCATTTGATTTCAGTTAGTGCATAAAACCTAGGTTTTACCAAAATATTTTCTAAAAACCCTGATTCCAAGGCCATAGTCTTGCTATCGGGGGCAATTTGGTCATTTGACCTAAATTTCGAAATCCCTAACCCTAATTTTTCATATTTTTTCATGTCATAGCATATTTGGTTTGATATATTTTTATTTGAACTTCAAAACTTGTATTTTATCAAATATCTTTCTAAAAACCCTAATTTCAAGGCCATAGTCTTATTATTAGGGGTATTTTGGTCATTTTGACCCCAATTTCGAAATTTCATATCTTATCTTCCTTATTTATTCAATTTTATTTCATACTTTATAATTTTGATTTAAGGAAATCATGGCAAAAAGGCTTATATCTAGCAAAATCCAGTAATTTCTAGATATTGCTGGATAAATCTAGAAAAGCCAACATATCATCACTAACAAAGTTTTCTAGTTTTGCAGGTACATTGAAGACTTTATTTTTCATGTATTTAAATTTCAATTAGTGATGTAAATTAAATTAAACTTTGGAATATGAATTTACATTTCCTGCTTAGCTTAGGCAGCATTGCATATAGTTTATTTTTTTAAATAATGTTAATGTGTGATGGATGATGATTCATGCATATTCAAACTAACTATGGTCTACACGAATGGCACATACACTAGCTTTTATGAAGTTTATAAACTTGGTGGAATTTGTATTTATGGCCATAGTCAGAATACGAATGATACCCAGATTTATGATCTTCACATTAGCCACATTCAGCCTACACTCTTAGGCTAACTTCAAAATGCACTGCATTTCTCAAAAATACAAAAAGTATTTCTTAATTCCTCAAATCCATATTCATTCATTTCATGCATTTGCCAATTCCAATTCAAATCTCAATTCAAAGAAGTTCATTTTCTCAAATTTTTCTAAGTCTTATTCTAAAATCAATTTTCTCAAAACTCTAAGTTTTCAAATGATATTTCAAGTATTTCCCAAGTTCCAAATTCGATTTTTCTAAGTTATATTTTCAATTTCAAACTTTGAATTCAAAGAAATTAAGTTCTCCAAAGTTATTTCACATTTCTCAGAATCGATTTTCACAAAAATCTCTTGAATACTTTAGAAATCGATTTTCACTTTCTCAAATACAGTATCTCAACCTTGATTCACGATTTTCAAAGAGTTTATATTCCAAGTATTCCAATATTCAAAGCCAACATCATGTTTTCAAATGTGCATTTTCAGACAATTCATAGCACATGCCTGATTCTATGTGCATTTAGAAATTAGAATATGATTTAGACAAGTTGAATATAGCAGAGCAGTAGATTGATCCTTGGTTCGATTACCCCTGTTAAAGGTGACAGGAACGGTCGAACCTCGTACCGACAGGCGAGTCCCATTCTACGGAATTTTCCCGCATTTTAAAACGGAGGCGAGTTATTTTCAAACACTTCTCAAAGGTCAGTTTGACTCGCAAAAGTTAAAAATTTTGCGATGATAACAATCCCTGACTATGGTCATTGAATATATCATATAATAATCATATTTGAATTCAGGTGAAGAATAAAATATATTTTGGTGCTTTTATAGAGTTTAAAATAAAATTAATCCTCAATATATCTTGACTATGGCCATTGATATATATATCGAATTAATTTTAAACTAAACTCTGATAAAAGAGAAAAATATTTAGAAAAATATGATAATTTTTTTAAAAGGATCCAGTGTGGACCCAGTGTTATTCTATAAAAGATAAAAATCCTAAGTTTTGTGCACGTCCTGACTATGGTCATTGATGTGAATCATCAACTTAGGATTTAATCACCTCTTATGGAACGGTGCCAGTGCCATTCGTGTTTCACCATTTGTATAGTTTTGAAAATAAAAGAGGAAAGTGTCATGAATCAAGCAATTCTAGAAGATATATACATGCTCATGCATTCTATTCTAAGACTAAGAATGTAAATTTTCATTATATCTAGCTATTACAATCATTGAATTGAATCGATGTTATAAATTTTGAACCAAGAAAAGAGAATGGCCTTTTCTATATATTTCCTGCAGAACAGAGTTAGTATAGAGCAAGATTGCAAAAATATAGAGAGTGAAGCAAAATCTAAGTGCTATGTTCATATTGAATGAGAAATACATATGGAAAGACACTTATTCAAATGAAAGTGTGATAATTGCCTCAATTGATGGAATGCATATGTGATATGTTATGGGAGTTGCAAATATAATGTGTGATATGCAGGGAGAGGCTGTGAGAGGGGACTACCATAGCCCATTGGGCTACTGTGTTGAATGGTGAAATGGAGAGATAAATGTTATTGCAAGAGGTGCAGCTGAAAACATGGAAGGTGTTATATGTTGGGCTGAAAGATATACAAGTGAGTACAAGGGGTTGTGCTGCTAGTGAGTGCGCAGCAGGGGAAAGTGAATGTAGATGGGGACAACAAGTGTGGTGAAATGCCGTTAGTGTCTAGCAGGTGTATAGGGGATGATATGACTACATGGACTTATAACAGGGGACGATTGAAGGATGCTGTGGTGATAGTGTAATAAGTAAGTAGTGAGGAGTATAACTATGTGGCAGGTGATTGTGAGGTAAAGTGAAGTGATGGCTGCTAACATATAACTGATAATATCATGAATGATATCATTACGATTTTATGAATAATGTTAAGCTCGAAGCATAGATAAACAACAAACTGTCAACACAGTGAGTCTTTAAAACAATGAGGTTATCAAAATAGTGGATAGCAAGAAAATTTATTCATGACTCGATTGTCATATTCCTGATGATCTTTGCTGCAAATACCTGACAGGTATTAATACTTCATTGAGTGGCCTTGGGTGATGGAGTTGGAATGGCACGAAATGCTGAATAATGGACAACAGGTGTTGTTGAGTGCTCATGCTCATGATGATAGTGTAATATACACAGGTGAGCTCACATTATATGAAATGACCAACTTAATGCGAAAAGCAAATGACTAATGTATAATGGAGCATATATCATGTGCAGATGTTCTATAACACACATATTACGTAGAGTTTGCATAACGAATCCAATGGAGTCTCAGAGCAAGTTGGATCCGCGTGTAGAGGCTGAGAGGAAAGGAAACACTCCTTCTGGATTTGAACTGAATAAAATTTTTCTCTTATGATTGTGGCCACTGCTGCTGGGATGACTTCCTCCGGCAAATCAGAAGGAGTAAGAAAAGGAAAGGGGGAAATGCGATGAATGAAGCCCCGGACGAACTCTACGATTGGATTCAGAGAGGGGGTCTTCTTGATCTTCATGATGAGCTTCGTCAATTGATTTTTGCGAGGTGCTTGAAGGGAGGGGGAGAGACCCAAAAAAAAGAGTTCCTCTTTCTTCACCGTCGAATTGCTCTCCTGCTGGAAAAGAAGATGGGTGTCGTTTCTTCAGTTGGTGGTGAAACGCGGTGAAGGCCGATGATCCGTGGCGGATGAGGTGGGGAATGGATCTAAGGGAGGCTCAGTGGAGAGCTAAAAGTAATGGATGTCTCCGGAAAAGAGGTGTGGGGGTCTCCTCTTAAAGGGAAAAAGGATGGTTCGAGAGAGGAATTCGTTGAGGATCAAAGGTGAAGAGAAGAAGAAGCTGTTGAAGATTAATGGTGGAGAGAGCCCTTCTGCAATGGAGGCTTCCAGAGGAAAAATACGCGGGAGAAGAGTGAGCCTGCGACCATTTGCGATTTTTTTCCTTTTTTCAAAAGAGAGGTCTAATTAAAAGAAACTTTTTTATAAAATAGTTCAAAACTGAGGTTTTTAGCAAAAAGCTTTTTAAAACCATTTGTTTTTCTCGTAGTTTTTCCATTTTTTTTTTGGTTTTGTGTTATTTTTCCATTTTTTGTATTTTTAGGATAAAATCCTAAGGTTTCACGAGAAGACAGAGATTAAAAAAAAAGGTCATTTTTGGTATTTTTGCCAAATATTTATAAAAGGGAGTTTTTCTGAGAACTCAAGGCGATTTTTGAGAAAATTTCTTCAGAAAATGAGTTTATATCCGGATTTTTAGGAAATATTCGAGGTTTACAACCTCGCATCGAGAAATATAGAGTTGGGGATCCAAGAGGAGGCCGGATGAACTGCTCGAGCCTTTCAAACCCATTTTTTTGGTATTTTTATAATTTTAATTTGGAATTTGGACAACGAGACTCAGATTTGGATTTAAAACACTGGGTTTGGATCCAGATTTGAATTTTGAGTATATCAATATGGAATTAAACCCATAAAATTTGAAGAATAATTGAATTTTAGCTTTGAAATTGCTTTGATTTTCTCAGAAAATGGAGTCAGGGGCAAAAAGGTCATTTTTACAAAACTTTAAAAAATTTGGGGTGTTCACAGATGCCCCTCTTTGATACTAAGCCAATTGAAAGCTGAGCTTAGTGGCAAAGATAATACTCCAAATTTTAAAAATGCCCCAGTCAACAGACCTGAACTGGGTGTGGAAGAATTATTTTGAAAATATGACTTTTCAGGCTTAAAACCTTATCCTGAATGGTTTTGGGGAGACGAAATCCTTGACAACGATATGACTGAATAATAGAAATGTGGAAATCATGATGAGACTTTCGGTGAACATCCCAAAGTGGTGGAGTAAGAATTTTGATCAAGTCTCATGGTGAGACAAGATACGCTTTTTGGAATGATTCAGGTTTAGCCCTTAACCTGGATGGGACGAAGATATATCAAAATGAACTGAATGAGGAAAGGAATATGCGAGGATCTTGATGAGACATTTTTGGAAAATGTCTCGTGAAATGAAGCTCAAATAGGATCCTATCGTGGATGGATATATGAAGCGTGAATTCCTCGATGGGAAGAACTACGATGGGACTGGAAGGAAACATCTCGTCAAAACAAGGAATCTCATTGGAATGAGACTCAGGTTTAACCCAAACCTGGAGAAAGGAAGATACAAAGCTATGTTCAGGGTTAACTCTTAATCTGAATGGGGAATCTACCATATGAATTTCTCAAATAGAGAAACCATAATGGGACCTTCAGAACTTGGACGAACAAATCTGAAAGGGGTTTTACGAGAGGAGAAAAATAAGGTTCCGTAAAGCTTTAAAAAGGAGAAGAAATGGGTCGTCTCATCGCTGAGACTGAAATAGCTTTTGAAATCAAATGACCTCTTGCAGAAGGTTCAGGCTTGACCCTTAACCTAAGTGAGGAAATCTACCATACGGATTTCTCAAATGGAGATACCATAATGGGACCTTCGGAATTTGGACAAACAAATCCGAAAGGGATTTTTGCGAAAGAAGGAAAATAGGTTCCCTAAAGCTTTGAAAAGGGGAAGAAATGGGGTGTCTCATTGCTGGGACTGAAATAGCTTTTGAAATCAAATGACCTCTCGCAGAAGGTTCAGGTTTTGACCCTTAACCTGAGTGGGGAATCTACCATACGGATTTCTCAAATTGAGAAAAACCATGATGGGACAGGAAGAGATACTTCATCTGAATGAGGCAACTCTTTTGGGAAATATAAAGAATGCTAGGTTGCATCAAAAATGGATATTGAATGTTTATTTCATTCTTGGAATAGCTAGAAAATTTTGCCAATAAGATAAAATTATAGTTGATTCAAAAGCTTGAAAATGTGCACGTATGTGCAAAAGATATTCCCTTTTTTACCTAGAGTATTTCCTTCATCGAGGTTAACTTCTTGGTTTCAAGAGTCAAATTCAAAATTTTTAGCACTGATGATTTTCTTTAAGGAAGCTATCCATTTCCTTGGTATGAGAAGAGAAGAAATATTCTTAATTTCATAAAAGCAAGTAATGAAAAGATATTGATGAAAGAATTTCGCATGAGAAAAGATGACTTTTGGCAACTTTGGCTGTAACGCCCCCGATTTCCAAAACAAAGCTAAGTTAAAATTTTCATGAATTTCTTTTTTTTTTTCTTTGCAGCGGAACTTAGAAAAGCTTTTAGCAGCGGAATTAGACGATAATGAGTCGTCAGTTTTAGAAAACTCCGAGCACGTTGCAGGTATGTGGCCAAGCCACTCATTGACCACCGAATGTTCCATTTTATCGTAAACCACATGGTTATTACAACATCACTCTTGAATAAGCAGCATGGGTTTAATAAAAGGAAGCAGTACCACCCTGTCTAGAGAAACCGTGGAACTCGATGCCGCCTTGCTCCGCCACGCAGGTCCAACACCTGAAATCCCCATTAAACGGGGTCAGAACCACTGATGGTCTGGTAAGCATGCAATTATGTAACCATTCAACTCAAGTACAATAATGACCACTCAGGGTTGTAATGCGTAATAACGATGCTCAAGACTCCAAGACTTAGCGTATATCGCAAGAGCCTCCGCAGGGCTATGAGTTGAGCATCCGCTCGAGTCCTCATGACTTAGAGCAAGCCTTTTCAGGGTTGTGGTTTGAATAACCGCTTAAGTCTCCACGACTTAGCCATGACCTCTTTCGGGTCTCAAAGTGATGTCTAGCTCAAGTCTTCATACTTGGCACATCCGTATCTCACGCATCTAAGGACAGTTCCTCGAGCTTCGCTTAGTCGTGCGAATACCACACGGGTCTTTGCCCAGTCGGTCCAGTAGTATACCGAACATGACACCTTCACAAAGGTTATGCAGGACTGACTCAACACGTCATCCACTCATACATTCAAAGCATCGTTGTACCTAGAACTAATGCATTGTTTGATAATTAACCGCTCCCGCCTTTGGTACGCAGGTCGAGCTATTGTCCGGGCATCAACGCGACGTTCTGGGGGTTGATTATTCTATGTATTTTAGATACCCCAGAGGCCTGTTGACCCTATCCATAGTAGGGCAGTGTGTTTCAACTGGGAAAACCTTACTAGGCCCATATTCGGATGCATCCTCTACTTGCAGTAGTTGGGTTCAATCCTTAGATCTTAAGGATAACCACGACCCCAAAACCCATGAGTGACTGAGGCCATCGTGGACTCTATCAGGTCCAAAGTAAAATACATGTCACTCAAGGCTGTACCATCACTGTCATTCCACAGTGAGCATAATTCCTGAAGGGGTCTACCAGTCTTACAATTACTTGGACAGAATCTGCATGCCATTTAAGCAGCCTGTGCTTTTAGCACTACGGGAGTATGTACCCGACCCCGTTCAGTCTGCCCCAACACAGTCATTACTGAGGGGGTACCCTAACACGATTTTCAACCACGGGGTATGTGCGACCTTAAGTCTTATTCATATGCATGCAGAACACTGCTCTTGGCACTTCGGCCACCACGAGCATCACACCTCTTTGGGTGGAAACAACACACTCTGGCTCTTCGGCCCTTCCGAGTCTGGTTGCGTAACCGTTCTTAATGAGCATGCATATGACTCGATCTAAATAGATCGGCTACTCGGCGTATTTTTACGCAACGAGTCCAAACCTAGACGAGGCGCAACCTCTACTCCGGCTCAGCGGCCCTTACGAGCAAGGTGCCCTTGCAGGCACAAGGATACAAGCCGATCTGACATCGTTCCATCAACGGACATCATTATGCCGTTCCACTGGTTCCGGCAGCTCTTCTGCCAACCATTTTGCCAGCACCTCCCCTGCTCTACTGGCAGTGGTGCGACGCACCCTTCTACGTTTGTAGAAGGCAATCCATGAACCAGGTAGCACTCTGCTATATGTTTGAGTATCCTGCTACGTTCTTTCTGAGCTATTATTAGCTTCTTCAGAAATTTCAGCAGCACTTCATCTCTTTTACGGAGAAAGCGTGCGTTTCTTTTATCCATTTCAGCGGCATCTCCCCTCTTTGGTAGGAAATCGCCACGCTTAATTCGGAGAAATGGATGTGCACCGTTGTGCGTACTTTGCATCCATCAAGGTTGCAGGAACCCTGGGCCATAGCCAGGCCATACGTAATTGACTTAGTCTTTACGTAAAGAGCATTTTGCCAAAAAGTGAAGCCTTTCCAATAGGGGCTTCATTCGTCAAGCAGAATCTTGAACGAGGAGCGGTCAGGGAATCGCATTGGCGATTTGGAGTTTGGTCTCCATTTTGAACGCTTATTTATGCGCCATATATGTAGTATAAGCAGAAGCCTGTGCTTTATACAACGGCGGCGTAAAGAAATGCATATACTATTGTTCAGGGTGTGTAACTGAACGAAATATTCTACATATATAACAAAACAGAAGCCTTGGCATCGTTCGACACGACGGCGTAAGTAAATACATTGCAGAAAGCAAAAGCCTTGGCATCGTTTGACACGACGGCGTAAGTAAATGCATAATCAGAAGTGCAGTAATCGGAAGTGCAGAAAACAAGAAGCCTTGGCATCATACGACGCGACGGCAAAGGTAAATTACATAGCCTGTGCGATATAGGACGCGTCGGCAGAATCAACAGATATACACCTAGATCCGTATCCAACGATAGTTACGAGGTGAGCGGGTGAACACCGAAGTGTTCTGAAGGGCTCAACCAAGAACTAGGGCGAGATACCATTTTAAAAACGCATATACTGCGTGTTTGAACATAGATATATCCGACGATAGTTACGAGACGAGCGGGTGAACACCGAAGTGTCCAAAAAGGTCTCAATCAAGAACTAAAGCAAGATACTACTTCAGAAAGTATATGCTATATACAAACAATCAAATACTTGAGAGAGATAAATCAACAAAGCGAACTTACTTCAATTCGTGGAAGAAACGGCTCCGGGTTGCTTCTTTGGCTTCGAGCCTTCCTTCGAGAGGTCAGACTAAGTCAGATGAAGCTGACTTAGTTGAAAAAGAGGCAGAGTAGGTCAAGCTACTCAACCTAAGTGGCTTGAACCAAACAGGGTTCGATCCAAGTCAACTGGGTTCAGCAGGTTCGAACTCAGCTCAAGTAGGCTAAGTCTGGGTTCAGAAATCCAAACCAGAATCTGGACCAAAAAGGACTTTGACTTTGACTTTAAACCCAACTAGGTTCAAGTCAAGTCAACTAGGTTTGGACCAAGTCAAGTGGGTTCAGACCCAGGTCAGGTGGGTTAGGACCAGGTCAGGCAGGCTCAGGCTAAGTCAGGCAGGCTCAGACCAGGTCAGGTGGGCTCAGGTGGGCTAGGCTTGGTAGGGGAGGTTTAGGAGAGAGAGAGAAGGCAAGAGAGAGAGGGGGGGTCGATTTTTATGAGAAGAGAGAGAGTGGGGAGGGCTATTTATAGCCCAAGCCCACCTGCTCTTGGGTTTTTCCATGCCCCTTCTACCCCCTTGGCTTCTTTTTAATTCCAAGAGGTTCCTTGGTGTGGGGCCCACTTGGATATTCCATGGGATATTTTTGTGGGTCCCACCAGATATTTTCTGAGGAATGTTTCTGTGGGTCCCACCAATATTTTCGTGGGTCCCGCAAAAATTTCGGGTTTTCGCCGATTTTTTTTCCGAAAAATTCTGAGTATGCCATTCTCTTCGTATTGACGTAACTAAGAAAGTTGGCTCGCAGGAATCCTTTGATTTCGTTTAGGTAGGAAGTTATGGCTTCCAGAGTGTTTGAGCATATATTCGCGATTCAACGAATATCCTAAGTATAACTGGCTCGCAAGAATTTATTCGTTTCGCATTATGAGAAAAATGCTATTTTTATCGATAAATGCCTCATGAATTTTATTTAGATATTTTCTGAAAAATTGCGGGTCTTACATCATTACCCCCTTAAAGGAATTTCGTCCGCGAAATTCAGCTAAGAGTACAAGGTGAAGAGTTCAGGATATTTATCCCGCATATCCGATTCGGGCTCCCAAGTGCAATCATCGATTCCATGATGCTGCCACCTCACTTTAACAAGTGGAATGACCTTCGTTCTTAGCACTTGATCCCGGCGGTCCATGATCTCCACTGGCCTTTCTTCTACCGTCATATCTTCTCGAATGTCAATATCTTCATGTTGAATGACGTGAGAAGGATCATGAACGCATTTACGAAGCATTGATACGTGAAATACATCATGTATTTGCGCGTATTGCAGTGGCAATGCTACTCGGTAGGCAGTCTCTCCGATTCCGCTCAAAACTTCGAAGGGACCAACGAATCTGGGGCTGAGCTTCCCCTTCCTTCCAAAACGAAGCACACTCTTGGTTGGAGAGACCTTGATAAAAACCTTATCTCCAACCGCAAAAGTGAGTTCCTTACGCCGCTGGTCGGCGTAGCTCTTCTGTCGACTCTGAGCAGTCAGTAGCTTCTTTCTGATCATGTGGACTTGCTCAGTATAATGCTGCAACACAATGGGCGAGTCCAAGGTTCGCTCATCCACTTCACCCAAATGAATTGGTGATCGACAAGGTCGCCCGTACAAGGCTTCATACGGTGCCATCCCAATGCTAGCGTGGTGGCTATTATTATAAGCAAATTCAGCCAACGTTAGGTGGGAATCCCAATCACCTTTCCATTCCAGCATACAGGCTCTTAGCATATCTTCAAGAGTCTGTATGGTTCGTTCTGATTGACCATCTGTTTGGGGATGGAATGCTGTACTGAACTTGAGTTTCGTCCCTAGGGCTCTCTGAAGCTGCTCCCACAAGTGAGAGGTGAACTTCGGGTCACGATCGGATATGATCGAAATCGGCACTCCATGGAGTCTAACGATTTCCCGAATGTAGATCTCCGCCAATCGTTCAGTTGAGTATCGAGTGTTGATTGGCAGGAAGTGAGCAGACTTTGTGAGTCTATCTACGATCACCCATATTGAGTCATGTTGTCTCTTGGATCGAGGCAATCCAACGATGAAATCTATCGTAATGCCTTCCCATTTCCATTCTGGAATCTCGATCCGTTGCATCATTCCACCAGAGCGCTGATGCTCGATCTTTACTTGCTGGCAGATCAAACACTTCGAGACAAACGTAGCCACATCACGCTTCATACCCCTCCACCAGTACTTTCTCTGCAAATCTCGGAACATCTTCGTACCCCCAGGGTGGATAGTATATTTGCTACTATGGGCCTCCTGGAGTACTTCCTGTCTTAGCTCAGGGTTATTTGGAACCCAAATCCTTTCTTCCATCCATATTCCTTCATCTTCTTTCAAATGGAAGAAAGTGTCATCTTTTTCAGCACGAGCTTTCAATTCCAAGTACTGAGGATCCTTGAACTGTTCGGCTACGATGCGATCGAGGAACTCAATGTGGATCGTCAAACATGACATTTGGATTCTACCTGAATCAGCAAAAAATGGCTTCCACTTCACGAAATCCTCTATCAACTTCCATTGTCCAGTTAGGCTGGCCAGAGTGCCAACAGTCTTGCGACTAAGGGCATCTGCTACAACATTCGCCTTTCCAGGGTGATAGGAAAGCGTGAATTCATAGTCTTTGAGGAATTTCAGTCATCGCCGTTGCCGCATATTGAGTTCTTTTTGAGAAAAGAGGTATTTTAGGCTTTTATGGTCCGACATGACCTCAAATTTCTCTCCATACAGGTAGTGTCACCAGATTTTAAGCGCGAACACTACCGCGGCAAGCTCAAGATCGTGGGTTGGATAGTTTTTCTCATGGACTCTCAACTGTCGTGACGCATAGGCGATTACTTTGCCCTGCTGCATCAATACACAACCCAGACCTGTTCCCAAGGCATCGGTATAAGCAACGAAGCCTCCCTGACCAGAAGGTAAGGTAAGGACAGGGGCAGTGGTAAGCCTCTGTTTGAGAACCTCAAAGCACTCCTTACACTGGTCAGTCCATTCAAACTTGACTCCCTTTTTTAGTAATTTCGTCATGGGTACGACGATTCGGGAGAAGTCTTGTATGAACTTCCGATAATATCCGGCAAGTCCAAGGAAGCTACGGACCTCAGTGATATTTTCTGGCTGCTTCCAGTCCATCACAACTTCCACCTTCGCAGGATCTACTGCGATTCCATCTTTCGAGATCACATGACCAAGGAACATCACTTTGTCTAGTCAGAATTCACATTTTGAAAACTTAGCATAGAGTTGGTTATCTTGAAGGGTTTTCAAGACGATTTTCAAGTGCTCCATGTGTTGTTCCTTGTTCTCAGAATATACGAGGATGTCATCAATAAAGACGATGACAAAGCTATCCAAATATGGTCTGAATATCCGGTTCATTAGATCCATAAAGGCAGCAGGCACATTAGTAAGTCCGAAGGGCATTACTACGAACTCATAATGGCCGTATCTCGTTCTAAAGGCAGTCTTGGGTATATCCTCTTCCTTTACTCTGAGCTGATGGTACCCAGACCTGAGGTCGATCTTGGAGAACACCCTCGCTGTTCTGAGCTGATCGAATCAGTCCTCAATCCGAGGCAACAGGTACTTATTTTTAACAGCTGTCTGGTTAAGCATCCGATAATCGATGCATAACCGAAGGGATCCATCCTTCTTCTTTACAAACAGCACTGGGGCTCCCCACGGTGACACACTAGGACGGATAAACCCTTGTTCCATCAGTTCTTCCAACTGACACTTCAACTCACTGAGTTCAGCTGGCGCTGTTCCAGGTAAGGATTGAATTCCAAATTCAACCTCACGAAGTGGCGGAAGTCCTGGCAATTCCTCAGGAAACACATCGGGAAACTCCCGCACCACTTCCAAACTCTCAAGGGGTTGGTCGTTAGATTTTTCCACCGAGAGACTCAATAGGAAGGCCACACAACCCTTCCTAAGGTATTTTTGTACCTTAAGTGCTGATATGAGTTTTTTTCTGTGGAACTGGTTTGGATAACCGGTATTCCATCTTAGGCAATCCGAGTCGAGATAGAATCACTCTGCCCTCGCGGCACAGAATCTTGGCATTATTCTGAGCCAACCAATTCATTCCCAGAATGACATCGTACTGTATCATATCGATCAGGATGGTGTCAGTAGGCAAGTGTTGCCCCGCTATCTCAATATCCAAATTTTTCACACACCGGATACATTTGGTGCGTGAACCCAACGGATTATACACTTCGATCATTCTATCAATCGGTTGCACCGAGGCATGGAGTTGTTCGGTGAAATCGTCAGAGATAAACGTATGAGTAGCACCACAATCAAACAAGACGTAAGCTGCATGTCCATTAACAGGTACAGTGCCTTCAATCAGGTCACCATTTTCGACTTGTTCAGTCGTTACAGCATATATACGACCTGCAGCAGGCCTTTATTCTACTCTAAGTGGAGGTCGTTGAAACTGAGAACGTTGTGGTGCTGGTCGAGAGGGTTCGACAGATCCGGCATTACTCCTCTGTTCATCTGCAGCCTTCTTGGCACAATCCCTTATGAAGTGACCCATCTTGCCACAATACAAGCAACCACCCATGTCATGAGGACATGGTTTTCCGATGTGGTTCACACGACACCTTGGGCAGCTGAAGTTGGACTGCTGACCGTTCGGAGTTGTGTTTTGTCTTGGTCTCACGACTTGTTGAGTGTTGTTCTCTCCTTGGAACTTCTTCTTTTGAAAGGGTTGTCGTGAACCCTGGCCACTTGAGAACGTCTTTTTACGATTTCCACCATTCACTATGGGCTTCTTTGCTATAATCAATTTAGATCGTGCCCAATCCTCTTGGATTTTAGAAGCTGCTGCTACTGCAGCCTGAAAAGTCGAAGGCATGCTTGTTATCACTCGAGATCGCAGCCCTTCGCGCAGACCATTCACATATTTGTCGGCCCTTTCTTGGTCTGTTTCGAACAATCGAGAGCAATAGCGCTCTAGATTCTGAAATTTGGTGGTATAGTCCATCAGACTCATACCGCCCTGTTCCAACTCCAGAAACTCCATCTTTTTCTTGTTTCTGGAATGCAACGGGAAGTAGTTATCCATAAAAATCCTCCGAAAGTCAGTCCAAGGAATGACTTCGACTTGTGAGAACTGGATAAGTTTAGTGGTATCCCACCACTTCCGTGCATTGTCTTTCAACCGATACATGCCAAAGTTGGTCTTTTTCTCTTCTGGTACTCCCAGTACCGAGAAGGCACGTTCTGTCTCTTCGATCCAACTCTCTGCGAGCTCCGGATCGGCTCTGCCAATGAAAACTGGCGGGTCAAGCTTGAGGAACTTCTCATAAGTCACTCCTCTCAGGTGCTCGTTTCGTGGTGCTACTGGTTCTGGCCTTGTTTCACGGATGGCTGTAACCAGGTTGTTGAGTGTTTCCAACAGGAATCCTTGCGTATGGGACTCCTCGCTCGGCATGGTTCTCCTCGTCGTAGGAGCCATTTATCTATGCACACACAAGCACTTGTTTTTAGTTTCTCGATGTATATGAGGAAGTAAAAGTTTTATTTACTTAATATACATCACATTTACACAAGCATCGCCTTAAACAAAACGTCATGCCGCACTGGCAGACTTTAGGCGTTGAGAAACTATATACATGAGTCTACTGACTCCAAAACATCACCAGTCTCTTTAAGACCTGGATTTCTTTGATGAAGATGAACTAAAAAAAGTCCATCTATTGCCACATGGCCTTGGTGCAGGCACTACTAGTTTTGGCTTGGGCGGCACTTCCGCACTTGCAAGCGAATATTAGGGATACATGAGGGACTCCAGTCCACTTTCCCAGTCAGCAAGATCAAGACTCTGGGAGTCTGAAATAATGATCGGCGAACAGAAGAAATCCCCTATTTTGTTCCGGCCATTTAAGCTCGGCGTATGTGATGCCGGATGGTAGCTTGGAGAGTGATAGTCCTCCACAGGGAAGTTCAAATCAAAATCCCTCAACCTTGGTAATTCATCAGAAGATGTTGGGGTATGGTTGCTCCCAACACTAGAGTGATGCGGTCCACTGACACGCGAAGTCTCATCCTTGAGAACCTTTGATGCCCGCCGACCCATATCGGCGGTATATTTCCTTTGGCATTCGTTGGCGGAATGCCCATCCTCGCCACAGTATTGACAGTCTTGGACTTCAAACGGGCATATCCACTCATCGTGCATGACCTTGCAACGATAGCAATATCCTCGGGAGTCATGAGTTGCCATCTATACAAAGATGCACCCAGATCAGAACACAAGTATAAAAACATATACTTACAGTGCGATATCGAGACCATGACGGATCTTGAACCAGGTTTCTCAGACACATGCTCTGATACCAATTCTGAAACACCCCGGATTTCCAAAACAAAGCTAAGTTAAAATTTTCATGAATTTTTTTTCTTTGCAGCGGAACTTAGAAAAGCTTTTAGCAGTGGAATCAGACGATAATGAGTCGTCAGTTTTAGAAAACTCCGAGCACGTTGCAGGTATGTGGCCAAGCCACTCATTGACAACCGAATGTTCCATTTTATCGTAAACCACATGGTTATTACAACATCACTCTTAAATAAGCAGCATGGGTTTAATAAAAGGAAGCAGTACCACCCTGTCTAGAGAAACCCTGGAACTCGATGCCGCCTTGCTCCGCATATCGCCATGCAGGTCCAACACCTGAAATCCCCATTAAACGGGGTCAGAACCACTGATGGTCTGGTAAGCATGCAATCATGTAACCATTCAACTCAAGTACAATAATGACCACTCAGGGTCGTAATGCGTAATAACGACGCTCAAGACTCCAAGACTTAGCGTATATCGCAAGAGCCTCCGCAGGGCTATGAGTTGAGCATCCGCTCGAGTCCTCATGACTTAGAGCAAGCCTTTTCAGGGTTGTGGTTTGAATAACCGCTTAAGTCTCCACGACTTAGCCATGACCTCGTTCGGGTCTCAAAGTGATGTCTAGCTCAAGTCTTCATACTTGGCACATCCGTATCTCACGCATCTAAGGACAGTTCCTCGAGCTTCGCTTAGTCGTGCGAATACCACACGGGTCTTTGCCCAGTCGGTCCAGTAGTATACCGAACATGACACCTTCACAAAGGTTATGCAGGACTGACTCAACACGTCATCCACTCATACATTCAAAGCATCGCTGTACCTAGAACTAATGCATTGTTTGATAATTAACCGCTCCCGCCTTTGATACGCAGGTAGAGCTATTGTCCGGGCATCAACGCGACGTTCTGGGGGTTGATTATTCTATGTATTTTAGATACCCCAGAGGCCTGTTGACCCTATCCATAGTAGGGCAGTGTGTTTCAACTGGGAGAACCTTACTAGGCCCATATTCGGATGCATCCTCTACTTGCAGTAGTTGGGTTCAATCCTTAGATCTTAAGGATAACCACGACCCCAAAACCCATGAGTGACTGAGGCCATCGTGGACTCTATCAGGTCCAAAGTAAAATACATGTCACTCAAGGCTGTACCATCACTGTCATTCTACAGTGAGCATAATTCCTGAAGGGGTCTGCCAGTCTTACAATTACTTGGACAGAATCTGCATGCCATTTAGGCAGCCTGTGCTTTTAGCACTACGGGAGTATGTACCCGACCCCATTCAGACTGCCCCAACACAGTCATTACTGAGGGGGTACCCCTAACACGATTTTCAACCGCGGGGTATGTGCGACCTTAAGTCTTATTCATATGCATGCAGAACACCGCACTTCGGCCACCACGAGCATCACACCTCTTTGGGTGGAAACAACACACTCTGGCTCTTCGGCCCTTACGAGTCTGGTTGCGTAACCGTTCTCAATGAGCATGCATATGACTCGATCTAAATAGATCGGCTACTCGGCGTATTTTTACGCAACGAGTCCAAACCTAGCCAAGGCGCAACCTCTACTCCGGCTCAGCGGCCCTTACGAGCAAGGTGCCCTTGCAGGCACAAGGATACGAGCCGATATGGCATCGTTCCATCAACGAACATCATTATGTCGTTCCATTGGTTCCGGCAGCTCTTCTACCAACCATTTTGTCAGCACCTCTTCTGCTCTACTGGCAGTGGTGCGACGAACCCTTCTACGTTGTAGAGGGCAAACCATGAACTGGGTAGCACTCTGCTATATGTCAGAGTATTCTGCTACGTTCTTTCTGAGCTATTCTTAGCTTCTTCAGAAATTTCAGCAGCACTTCCTCTCTTTTACGGAGAAAGCGTGCGTTTCTTTTATCCATTTCAGCGGCATCTCCTCTCTTTGGTAGGAAATCGCCATGCTTAATTCGGGGAAATAGATGCGCACCGTTGTGCGTACTTTGCATCCATCAAGGTTGTAGGAACCCTGGGCCATAGCCAGGCCATACGCAATTGACTTAGTCTTTACGTAAAGAGCATTTTGCCAAAAAGTGAAGCCTTTCCAATAGGGGCTTCATTCGTCAAGCAGAATCTTGAACGAGGAGCGGTCAGGGAATCGCATTGGCGATTTGGAGTTTGGTCTCCATTTTGAACGCTTATTTATGCGCCATATATGTAGTATAAGCAGAAGCCTGTGCTTTATACAACGGCGGCGTAAAGAAATGCATATACTATTGTTCAGGGTGTGTAACTGAACGAAATATTCTACATATATAACAAAACCGAAGTGTTCTGAAGGGCTCAACTAAGAACTAGGGCGAGATACCATTTTAAAAACGCATATACTGCGTGTTTGAACATAGATATATCCGACGATAGTTACGAGACGAGCGGGTGAACACCGAAGTGTCCAAAAAGGGCTCAATCAAGAACTAAAGCAAGATACTACTTTTGAAAGTATATGCTATATACAAACAATCAAATACTTGAGAGAGATAAATCAACGAAGCGAACTTACTTCAATTCGTGGAAGAAACGGCTCCGGGTTGCTTCTTTGGCTTCGAGCCTTCCTTCGAGAGGTCAGACTAAGTCAGATGAAGCTGACTTAGTTGAAAAAGAGGCAGAGTAGGTCAAGCTACTCAACCTAAGTGGCTTGAACCAAACAGGGTTCGATCCAAGTCAACTGGGTTCAGCAGGTTCGAACTCAGCTCAAGTAGGCTAAGTCTGGGTTCAGAAATCCAAACCAGAATCTGGACCAAAAAGGACTTTGACTTTGACTTTAAACCCAACTAGGTTCAAGTCAAGTCAACTAGGTTTGGACCAAGTCAAGTGGGTTCAGACCCAGGTCAGGTGGGTTAGGACCAGGTCAGGCAGGCTCAGGCTAAGTCAGGCAGGCTCAGACCAGGTCAGGTGGGCTCAGGTGGGCTAGGCTTGGTAGGGGAGGTTTAGGAGAGAGAGAGAAGGCAAGAGAGAGAGGGGGGGTCGATTTTTATGAGAAGAGAGAGTGGGGAGGGCTATTTATAGCCCAAGCCCACCTCCTCTTGGGTTTTTCCATGCCCCTTCTACCCCCTTGGCTTCTTTTTAATTCCAAGAGGTTCCTTGGTGTGGGGCCCACTTGGATATTCCATGAAATATTTTTGTGGGTCCCACCAGATATTTTCTGAGGAATATTTCTGTGGGTCCCACCAATATTTTCGTGGGTCTGGCAAAAATTTCGGGTTTTCGCTGATTTTTTTTTCTGAAAAATTCTGAGTACGCCATTCTCTTCGTATTGACGTAACTAAGAAAGTTGGCTCGCAGGAATCCTTTGATTTCGTTTAGGTAGGAAGTTATGGCTTCTAGAGTGTTTGAGCATATATTCGCGATTCAACGAATATCCTAAGTATAACTGGCTCGCAGGAATTTATTCGTTTCGCATTCTAAGAAAAATGCTATTTTTATCGATAAATGCCTCATGAATTTTATTCAGATATTTTCTGAAAAATTGTGGGTCTTACATTGGCAGTTTGATATCTGGGTATTTTCCCATGATGATCCTTTTGCACTCCTTTTTGAGTCATTGAACTTTCTCGGTTTTTTACATCATCCTTCATTTGGATGTATTCTGACTTTTCTCTCTTTTTCAGGGAAGGGTACGTCAGAAACTCCTTCATCTTGGAGATGTTTCGATCCTTCTTTTATCTCAAGAATTCTATTGATGACATTGGCTCAAAAAGGTCTTTAGATGATAGTAGAAATCAAATATCTTTTAGGGTTTGTCGGTAGGTCCATCGCACTCTCCTTCATCTTGACGGTGATCTGAACTTTTCCTAGAAGGATCCTTCACAAACTCCTTCATCTCGGAGATGATCAAAATCTTCTTTGGCCCCGGGGGTCTAGCTCGCCTATTCGTCTTCATCTTGACGACAATTGAGAGATCCCTTTTGCGGATATTTGATTGCAACTTTAGATGGATGAGAAGACATGGATTGAGTGGATTATTTTTATAGCTCAAGACATTTCCACAGCCTCATTTCCAGATAGCCGTCTTTAAACATGCGCCATAGCCATGATCAATATTAATTCACTTTCGGCTTTTCAACATCATTGAATATTTCTTTCGCCAATCATATCGAGGATATTTCTTTCATCCTTTTGGTTGATCAATAGAGAAAAGATTTGAATTTTATCCCTTTTTCGCATAAAGTTTAACCTTTTTGGAAAGAATACTAGAAGTAATATGAGGTAATTCTTTTGTGTAATAAAATGTTTTGGAATCAACACATGCTTTTAGCGAATTGGCATAATATCCCAGAATTCTCTTGTGAGATAATCACTCAATATAAATTTTATTGAGACCTTGAGTTGTAATCTTCGAGGAATGGTGTAAAAATCTGACTTGATTGATGAAAGACATTAGATTTTGGAAATTCCGACCAGTTATGAGAAACTGGAATTTGATAATCCCAACCAGTTTATGAAAACTGGATTTTGAAAATCCCGACCAATGAGAACGCTGGATTTTAAATCCTGACCAGTGAAAAATACTGGATTTTAAATTCCGACCAGTTACAAAAACTGGATTTCAAATCCCGACCAGTGAAAAATATTGGATTTTGATAATCCTGACCAGTGAAAAATACTGGATTTCAAATCCCGACCAGTGAAAAGACACTAGATTTCAAATCCCGACAGTTATAAGAAATTGGATTTCAAATCCCAACCAGTTATAAGAAATTGGATTTCAAATCTCAACCAGTGAAAAATACTGGATTTCAAATCCCGACCAGTTATAAGAAACTGGATTTCAAATCCCGACCAGTAAAAAATACTGGATTTTGAAAATGAAGGATTTAATCTGATGGTTTGAAAGTGATTGAATTTGGGAGATTATAACCCGAGGGTTGAGAAAATGATGAAATTTTTTACAATGTTGCAAACCAGAGGTTGGGGAACTGAGAGATTGAAGATTTTGAAGGTTTGGAAATGATAGATTTGAGAGATTGAAAACCCGAAGGTTCAAAAATGAGAGAATGGAGAAATCGCACTCTGAAGGTTTGATCTTTTGGAATACACGACCAGCGGGAGCTGGATCCTTTGGAATACATGACCAACGAGTGTTGGATCTTTTGGAAATACATGACCAACTGGTGTTGGATCTTTTGGAAATATATGATCAACTGGTGTTGGATATTTTGGAAATACCTGACCAACGAGTGTTGGATCTTTTGGAAATACATGACCAGCGAGCTGCTGGATCTTTTGGAAATACATCAAATTTTAAGACAGAACTTGAATTTTGTAGAAGGGAAGACTTTGATCAGAAGATTAAATTT
Source organism: Nuphar pumila (assembly GCF_984573655.1). NCBI lineage: Eukaryota > Viridiplantae > Streptophyta > Magnoliopsida > Nymphaeales > Nymphaeaceae > Nuphar > Nuphar pumila. Next base: position 51,645,656 of record NC_143262.1, on the reverse strand, counting down.
AGAGAGTTACCAGTTTGGGGACTGGATTTTTCAAATGAGCTCAATATATGATTGAAAAGTTTGAGAAACAAACAGTGCGAGGACTGGGTTTTGAAGGCGAGCTAGATTTTCAAAAAGAATTTTAGAAATCAAAGATCTTTGGTGAAAATTAATGGACCATCATAGTTTTAACTGCAAGTGGTCTGCTTTCAGGATTTATCCCCTTATCATGAATGGGGAAAAATAATAAAAAGAATACCTCATTGAAAGGAGACATCAGGTTTATCCCTTATCCTGAAAGGGTATTTTAAAAGAAAATTTATTAAACTTGACAAAAATTGACAATAGTTTGATGAAAATTTTGATTAAATCGAGAAATGAACCAAATGAAATGAAATTAATAAAGATTATAAGATCAATTGAGAATTAATAAAATTTGAGAAAAAAAGCTTGTGTCTAATCCTGCCTTCATATGATAAAGGAAGACAATTATAGATTAAAATAAAATGCCCCAGTATCATGAAGAAGAATGCGAGAATTGATGAAAGATCTTTATTCCATTGAAAAATGGCTCTTTGAAGAGTGCAAAAGGCTGAAATGAATATTTTAAGTAAAAAAATTCTTCAGATGCAGAGCACTGACAGGATCTGGCATTTTCACCCCATCTGCATTGATTAGGCGATACGAATTGCGAGACAATGCTTCCTTTACCACATAAGGGTCTTCCCAATTGGGTGACCACTTGCCCCGTGGTCGATGCTTGATATAAGTTGTCGATCTGAGCACCAAATCGTTAACTCAAAATTTTCTCTCAATGACAGACTTGGCGTAATGTCGAGCTATCCTCTATCGATAAGCTTGAGCGTGCTCAACTGCCTTGAGCCTCTTTTCATCCAGTAGATCCAACTGCACCAATCTTTGCTGCTGATACTGATCAAGGGGAAATTCTATAAGAGAGGCAAACTTGAGAGCGGGCTTCTGGACGTGAAGAGGCAACACTACTTCAGTTCCGTAAACAAGTTCTGAAGGAGTGACATTGGTTGGAGTCTGAATGGTGGTTCGGTATGCCCAAAGTGAATTTTCTCATGCCAGTCTCGACCTGTTTTCACAGTCTTCTCCAAAATGCGGATCATAATTTTATTGGTGGCATCTGCTTGGCCATTCCCTTGAGGATAGTAGGGAGCTGAAAAATGATGGCAAATTCTGAATTTAGAACAAAATGTTTTCATCCTCTCATTTTTGAAATGGCTTCCGTTTTCTGAAACAATATCATGTGGTATGCCAAAGCGGCAAAGAATATATTTGTGAATGAAAGAAACCACATGGCGGCCTTCTACTATGCGTAGAGTAATGGCTTCAACCCACTTGGTGAAATACTCTGTAGCGGCCAGAAAGTACTTGTGGCCGTTGGAAGCAGAAGGAGTAATCGGGCCTACGACGTCAAAAGCCCACATAGAAAATGGCCAAGGAGAAACAACTGATTGCAGATATGTGGCCGGTGCATGAATGGAAGGTGCGTGCGTTTGGCACTTGACACACTTCACGAATCGATGACAATCCTGCTGCATGGTATTCCAGTAGTATCCTGCTTGGACGATCTGCTTGAAGATAGTTTGATAGCCAACATGCCCACCACAAATCCCTTCATGTGCCTCTTGGATAATTTTCATAGCTTTTTCTTTGTCTAGGCATCTTGAATACTCAGAACTGAACCCACGATGGTAGAGGACTTTGGCAAGAGTGAAATATTGGGTAGACATACGTTGAATTGCACGTTGCTCCCTTTTTGGCATTTCTTGTGGAAATTCACCAGTCTCAATAAAATTTTTGATATTTTAATACTAAGGTTTCTCCTTCTGATTAATCTGGTTCACTTGCATGGTTGAAATGAAAGCAGGTTGTTCAAGTCTGCCAACTTCGAAAGAACGACATGATTCACTGCCTTTGAAGGATAAAATGGAGCCCAGGCTGGCCAAACCATCAGCTATCTGATTGTGCTCTCTTCTGATGTGATTGAGCTGAAATTCTTCGAAGCCGTCCACAAGAGCTAAGACAATCTTCTGATATGGAATCAGTTTGGAATCTTTCACTTGTCATTCGGTGTTAACTTGACTGACAACAAGTAACGAATCTCCAAAAGCATGCACTTTCTTGACATTGAAACTTTGCAGAATTTTGAGGCCTTGTATCAGGGCTTCATACTCGGCTATATTGTCAGTGCATTGGAAACCAAGCTTGAGAGAATAAGGGATCATTTCTTTTTCTGGAGTGATTAACAAGACTCCAATCCCTATACCAAACATATTTTTAGAGCCATCGAAGAACAAATTCCAAACTGGGAGCTGTTGGATATTGCAGATATGCTCATCAGGAAAATCATCCTCTGCTTTAATTTCTTCTGTCAAGGAAAAATCCGCCAACTGATCTGCAATCGCTTGGCCTTTAATTGACTTCTGAGAAATATACTCTAAGTCATATTGCATTAGAAGGACTTGCCACTTTGCAATCCGTCCAGTGAGAAAGGGTTGTTCAAGAATGTATCTGAGAGGATTAAGCTTTGATAGAAATTTGATTTCAGAAGCCAAGTAATGCCTTAATTTCTGACACATCCAAACCAGAGCTAGACATGTCTTCTCCATCTGAGAATACTTATTTTCATAATCAATAAAGGTTTTACTCACATAGTAGATGACGTGTTCTATCAGGCTGCCTTCTTCATACTGTGCGAGGAATCCACCACAGGCATTCTGATTGACGGAAATGTATAGTAAGAGAGGCTTCCCCAATTTTGGCGGCTTCAAAACTGGTGGATTAAGAAGATACTGCTTGATGCGCTCAAACGAGAGCTGACATTCTGATCCCCATTCAAATTTAACTCCTTTTCTAAGCAAAAGATTGAAAGGTTCACATCTCATAGCCAAATTGGAGATGAATCTGTGAATAGACTGAATACACCCCTGAAGGCTTCGCAGTTCTCTGAGATTAGTCGGGGGCGGCATATCAATTATGGCTTTTGCCTTAGCCGGATCCACCTCTATTCCTTTCTTGCTGATAATGAAGCCAAGCAATTTGCTGGATTCCACTCCAAAAACACATTTATGCGGATTAAGTCTTAATTTATAAAGAATGAGTCTTTCAAAAACTTGACTAAGAGCATCAAGGTGATCCTCTTCTTCTTTAGACTTAACCAGAATGTCATCCACATATGCATCCATATTCTTGTACATCTGATCGTGGAAAATAATGGCCATTGCCCTTTGATAAGTTGCCCCAGCATTTTTGAGCCCGAATGACATGACTGTATAGCAGAAGGTACCCCATGGTGTAGTAAATGAAGTCTTTGACTGATCATGAACAACCAACTTGATCTGATTATATCTTGAATACCCATCCATGAAAGAAAACAGGGTGTGACCTGCTATGCTATCGATCAACAAGTCAATGTTGGGAAGTGGATAATCATCTTTCGGGGTAGCCTTATTGAGATCCCTGAAATAAATGCAAATCCGAACTTTGCCATTCTTTTTAGGGACTGCCATGATATTTGCTAACCAATCTGGATAATCAATGGCTCAGATAAAGCTTGCTTTCAACAAATCTTCAAGTCCTTCCTTGACTTGCTGCTCAATTCAAGGGTCTAATTTCCTTAGCTTCTGCTTGATTGGTCTGACCTCTGGTTTCAACTTAAGTCGATGCTCAACTAGCTTGGGATCTAATCCTGGCATATCTTCGTAAGTCCAGGCGAATACTTCCTGATGCTGCTTAAGGAATTGGACGAGTCTTGCTTTTTCATCTGCATTTAAACCTGAACCGATTTTGAGAATTTTCGAATCATCTTCTGAACCAATGTTTATATCCTCAGTTGGATCTTGAACCAGAGACGAGGGTTCATCCTGATTCTGAATGTGACCAAATTCTGGCAATTCCTGAATAATTGAATCAAACTCTGCTAGCTCTTCGGTCTACTCTGCTGCCTGACCTCTGCTCTGCCTTTCATCTCAGGAAACCTTGCTAATTTTGGATACTTGGGATTGATAACGAATTTCGTCATTGATTCAGGAGTTAATGGTCCTAAAAACGCCAAGAAGAGGGTTTTAAGGGAAAGTACAAGCCAAAACAAATTTTTGTACAAAGTAAAAAAAAATGACATAGACAAAATATAAGAAAGAAATGATAGATACTCAAGTATAGAGAGAAAATTGATTTTTCATTGATTGGAAGTATGATATTTACAAGATTTCGACAAAAGAAATGAGACTGCGTCATCCCTACAAGATTAACAAAAAGATCAGAAAAGAAAGCAGGAAAACTAAGGCATCATCTTCACTTATTCCCTCTAACAAATACTGTTTTCTTGCTGGAATCTTGGCCGGTGAACCCCAATCCTGAGTTGTCCATATGCTGAACTGGAATGATAGGCTCCACCATGCCATCTTCATTTTTTCCTATACCCCGGAACGGCTGGTATCCGTGCTTTATCAGAAGATCGAACCCCTTTCTGGCTTTGAAAAACCGAGGAAATAAGGGATGATCTTTGAAGGAGGTGTAATTGATGCGACCTCCTAACTTAAAGAAACAAGGTCTCTGCCATTGGACCGTGGCTGCCATATTTTCTTCATCCATGACATCTTTCAATTTCAACATCTCTAGGCTTTCACTGAGATTGATTTCGTCTGCCTCCCGGATGCTGGGAATATCTGCTGTAAATGTTGGACGGAGAATCATAGGCTGTGACAGCCTCTCTTCAGGATCTTCGCCTAGGATAGTAGTAATCATTCCGCCCTTGGACCACTTTATGCATTGATGAAGGGTTGATGGAACAACATTAGCATTATGGATCCATGTTCGTCCTAGCAGAAGATTGTAAGTTGGCGGCACATTGACGACATGGAAGAGGACGGTGTGCACTGAATAGTTGATGAAAATTTTCAGGAAGATCTTGCCCTTTGCAGTCTGCCCATGATTGTCGAAGCCATAAATGGTAATGGGATCAGGCACGTATTCTTCTTCCTTCAATCCCAGGGCTTTTGCTGTCATCTCTGGGCAAATATTGAGGTTGCTGCCTCCATCAACAAGCACATGTGGGACAGTCATGCCCCTGGTCCTGACCACGATATACAGTGCATTGTAGTGAAAAGAATGAGGTTTTGGCAGGTCCTCATTTGAAAAGGTAATAGGCACATTGGTCATTGCCTGATTTACAATCTGCGCCATGTCATTGGGCGTGGTGCCCGACTTCACTTTGATCTTTCTCAGTAGATCATCTAATTTTTCCCGATGCTGGGGAGAATCATGAGTTAATTCAAAGATGGAAATGTTGGAAAGCGTTGTAATTGGCTTCTGGAAACCATCGGCCCGCTCTTCTGCTGCCTTATAGGTTTCTGCTTCCTCTGAGCAGGCTTCTTTTTTCAAAAATCTCTTTGGAAAAACTTGGGTTTTTCCACTCTCAATTGGCATGTTTCTTATGTTAAAAAAGGAGAGGTGTTATCGTCGCGAAATTTTTCCCCGTCTTCCCTTCCTTGCGGAAGAGAGAAAGAGGAAACGCTTTCGCGCTTCAAACTTGACCGAATTTTGGAAATTGCTTTTGAAATACTCGCCTCCGTTTTTGAAAATTGCGGGAAAATCCATGGGATGGGGCTCGACCTGTCGGTACGAGGTTCGACCGTTCCTGCCGCCTTTAACAGGGGTAATCGAACCAAGGACCAAAATTGAGCTTGACTTAGCGAAATTATCAAAGTTATGTTCTATCCTAAATGCACAGAGAATTCAGGCATGTGCTATGAGATTTTGGAAAATGCAGCTTGGGAAAACATAATGTATGCTTGGAAAATATTTGGAGTTGAAAAGATTCTCTCAGGAAAAAGGTCAATTTCTCAGGAAACTCAGATAAAAAAAAGAGTTTTTGAAATCATGAGAAAGTTCGTAAAGATGTGGGAAAATCATGAATAGTTGAAAATCCTGGGAAAATAGAAGTGATTCTTGAGAAAAGGTGAACGTTTGAAAAGGGAAACACTTCTTAGGAAAACTCAAACTTTGAGAATTTTCTCAGGAAAATGATGGAAAATTTATAGGAAAACTCATTGGGGAAGAAAATTCAAAACTTGGGAAATTGAAATCCTAGGAATTTTTACCCTTGAAATACTTGGAAATCGATTTTGATCTTGGAGAAGGATTGGAAAACTCTTTTGAATCTCTTAAGAAAATATCATTTTCCAGGGAAAACTGTGGAGAAACTTGTCTTTGGAAAACCGATTTTGAAAAATCCTTAGAGTTTCTTGAGAAATCGATTTCTTGAGAATGAAGTTTTCTTGAGAAAATCTTGAGAAAATCAATGATTTCATGATGCAAATGACATGAGTGAATGAATGCACTTTGAAAGGTTTTCTAGGAAATTTGTTGGAAAAATGTGTATTAAGTCAAAGTAAATCCTTCACATATTCTGACTGTGACCATGAATATGTTTCGAGTTTAATTGATTTAATGCACAAGATTTTGAAAACATTGGAAATATGATGTGCATTTTCAAGATAGCCTAAGAGTGTAGGCTCAATGTGACTAGTAGAAAGATGATGGATCTGGGTCTCGTCCATATTCCGACTAGGGCCGTAAATATGGATTCCACCGAGTTCATCAACTCCCTAAGAGTTGGTGCACGTGCCATTCGTGAACATCCATAGTGCTTTTGAAATAAAATGCATGAATCATATAAGCAGGATATTGCATAAATTCAAACTATATGATATGCATCCTAGTCTAAGCAGGAAATTAACTCTCTTATTCCAAAATTTACATTATTACATCACTAAATAAAGGAAATAAAAGAAATTTGCAGACTTCAGCTCCTTCTTTTGAATGTCCCTGCCAAACTTGAAATAAGGTTAGCTCAAATATGTGGGTTTTTCAAAATTTTCCAATAATATTATGAAATTATTGGATTTAATTGGATATAAACCCTAATCTCATGCTTCCTTGATATTTGAAATGGTGTAAATACAGGAAATTCGGTGGAAAATAGTTTGAAATTCGGAATTGGGGTCAAAATGACCAAAATACCCCTAATATTAAAGTTATACCTTTAAAATCAGGGTTTTTTGAAGGAAAACTTAGTAAAATTGGGATTTCGAAATTCAAATTGAATTCAATGATGATGAAATGCAGTATGACATGCTGCTAAACACATTAGGACTGTAAAATCAGAATTTGGCATTTTGCAATTTACTCAAAATAACGAATTTCGCTTGTTTTTCACTTGGATCCGGGTCCTGCGGGACCCTGTTTTGGTATTGTGGCTAATCCGAACCTCAAATGGATTCCAAATTGCACCAAATTCGGTATTAAACATCTACTTACTCTGATAAACAGCCTAGAATGCTAAAAATCACGAAATGATATGATTTAAATGCTACAATTCAAAGAAAGTCCTAAAATGGTGGATTTTGCCTACGGATCCGAACCAAATGCAATGCTTAACATGATAATGCAAGATTTACACCATGAAAACTTCTGATATTTTGCAGACTGCTAAAAGACCCGAAATGGAACATTTTTGGTTTTTACAGCCTCGGGATTTGAGCCATGGTGAGTTCAATAACAGGGATTTAGTTCTGACAGAGGTAAAAATTATCCTAATCTGATGTAAAATGTCAAACAAATATAAAACAGCCATGGAAATTTATGAAATTAATAAGAGATATGCACGACACTTACATAAACAACTTTCATGTTTATGACTTTGGCATTTGATCAACAGAAACACAGAGAAAAATATAACTATTCCTGCCTAAACTAACAGAACAGACAAATGTAGCAAAACAGGGGACTGACAAAAAAAATCCGAAGCAGGTATCAACACTGTTCTAAAAATCACAGGCTTTTAAATGAAAACAGAAGACATCTCGGACACGATTTTCACTTTTTATAGTTTTGAATTTTGAGCAACACACAAAGAGAAACCATAGCCCTAAGTCGATCCAAGATCTCAGAGGCCCAAATTAGGCTCTGACACGTGTCCCAAACTCTTGGATTTGTTTCAGACATTAAAAAAAATCCTAAAAATCTGAAAAAATCATATTAACAACTAGACATTCTCCCGAATTCATAACATTTTTTGGATCGAAAATCGGATCTCCAATGAGGGATATCTCGATTTTAAAAGTCGGCAAATGATTTTCAAAACGCATCCCGGGTGACAAAACCCGACTTGCCATTTTGAATGTTTACCGCAGTAAACAAATTCAAATGCCTCCGAGTTTTTGGAAACATTTTAAGGACACCTAAAGGCGCATTTCGTGATTTTTTTGAGATTTTTAATAAAAAATAAATGCATGAAATGACGTGTGGACTGACTGACAAAAACAGAGACATACTGAAAATAAGCAGAATTGAAATAAATGCTAAATTAATCCTAATTAATTCATGAAATGTACTAAATAAATGAAATAAAATGCAAATTAAATCTAGCTAACTACATGCATGTTAAAAATCATCAAGGAAGTATAATTATGTATTTTTATATATGTCGTTTTATGAGAATAGCTCAATCCATCCCTCGGATGAGCTCTTTCTTCAAACGACAACACGAATCAAACCAAAAGAATTATCATAGTGAAATCAATAGGAATGGAGGCTTACCTTGTGTTCTCCAGTGGTTTTGGAACTCCCAAAATGAGTGGCTACCTTGATAATGGGCTCCAGAGGGGCGTGAATCCAGAGGAAACCAAGAAAGAATGAAAATGGAATTCTGAAGTTCAATTCTCAAACAGGGCTCTCAGAGTGAAAATGCTAAATCCAAAAGAAGCTCTCCTAGGCTGGGCATGGGGTCTTGTATTTATAGAGATTTTTGGAAAATTTTGAAATTCAAAGAAGCTTAATCTGAGCCCTCCATGTGGCGCCATCTCAGAGGGTGTTGTCTTGGAGTTTTAAATTCAAATTCTGCTTTATTATGGAAGGAGGAGAGACTTCCATGTGGCGCCATCTCAGAGCATCAACATTGCCATGTGTCAGAAGGTAGGAGCAGAGGAAGCAGAAGACGCCACCTCAGAGGGGTTTGAATTCTACTTTTTCTGATGAAAGGAGAGACTGACATGTGGCGCCACCTCAGAGCATCTTCATTGACATGTGTCAGAAGGAAAGGCAGAGGATTCAGATGGTGCCACCTCAGAGAGAGTTTGAAATTTAAATTTCTGCTTTTTCTAGAGGAAAGGAGAGACTGCCATGTGGCACCACCTCAGGGTGGCTCCTACAATGACATGTGGCAAGAGGGAGGAAAAGGGACACATGGCACCATCTCACACAAAATAGAAAAGGTGAAGTTCAGGATTTGCGCCACCTCAGACTGGAGTTTGAACATTTGAATTCTAGCTTTCTCTGAAGGAGGCAGAAAGTGACATGTGTCACTTGCTTTTTCTGAAGAAAGCAGAGAGAGACACGTGTCCCTTGCTTTTTCTGAGAAGAGCAGAGGGTGACATGTGTCACTTGCTTTTTCTGAGAAAAGCAGGGAGTGACATGTGTCTTCTACTTTTTTCTAAAGGAAGCTGGAGATGACATGTGTCATCTACTTTTCTGAGAAAAATAGGAGGGAGACATGTGTCCTCTGCTTTTTCTGAAAGGAGCAGAGATTGACACGTGTCGCTTGCTTTTCCTGAGGAAAGGAGAGAGTGACATGTGTCACCTGCAGGAGACATAATTCAAATGGTGCCACCTCAGGGGAGACAAGTTCTACTTTTTCTGAACAGGACAACACATGACACGTGGCATCTCATGGTGACCTTGGAATGACACTTGGCACAGAGTGAAGATGGTAGACATTGACACGTGGCATAAAATAAAGAGGATGACTAATGACATGTGGCGGCATCTTAAGGTGGTCCCACACTGACACGTGTCAAAGGGTGGCAGAATAGAGAAGGTGACATGTGGCGCCAACTCTAGGTGAACCCTATGCTGACACATGGCAGGTAAATGGGAGGAGAGAGAAAGGACAAGTGGCACCAATCTAGGGGACAAGGTTCCTATTTTTTTGGGTTTTTCAAAGTTCAGGTTTTTCAAAAGAAAAGTCTATGTGACACCACCTCAGTGTGGGTCCCACATTGCTTCTTTATTGAAATAAGAACAAGACAACAACCTCTTTTTGGAATTTTCATAAAATCTGGGCTAATTGGTAAAACAGGAATTTTTGGAAAGAGTTGGCCCCTGTAGGGCAATTTTGTAAAAGGAAGATATTTGAAATTGTCAAAAGGGCAAAATCTGAGATAAGGTGGCTGAAATCCATATTAAAACTATCCAGATCATTTTCCTGAGGAAATATTTTAAAATTCAGAGCCCTGGGGGTAAAATGGGAAGAACTGATAATTTTGAAGACCCAGGGTTTTGAAATCAATTTTGAAAAGAGTTGAAATTCTAATCTGGATTGAAAATTTTGAAATCGAGAGTTCTGGACCTCGAAATGACATGCTGTGCAGTGCAGTGATATGAAATGCTCATGCAATGCTATACAATGACATGTCTTATGCAATATAATCTTGAACCAAGACTTGGAGATGCCTGTCTCCTGTCAGGAATAAAATTTTGAACATCTGAGCTAAAATAGGGAGACTTTGAGAGTTCCAGATGAAATTTGGACTTTTACAAGGTTCGAACTCAGAAAATGACCATTTTGCCCTCCGACGATTTCAAAGTCTGAATGATGATGTTTGGTGAAAATGTCGGGGAGGTGAGTGAAAATTTGGGGTTTTTACAGATGCCCCTCTTTGCTACTAAGCCGGCTTGTGGCCGAGCTTAGTGGCAAAGAAAAACACACCAAATTTGGGCTATAAAAAAATGCCCCCAGTTAGAAGGATCTAACTGGGTGTGAAGAAATTAGCCCGAGGAAGATGGTAGATATGAAGCGAAGAATAAAGAGGAAAGATTTGCTCTATGAGAGCGAAGTTCAGGTTTTTGCCCTTAACCTGGATGGGATGAAATACCTCGTAGGGAACGAAGCTCAGGTTTTGACCCTTGACCTGATTGGGGAATGGAATATCTCATCGAAATGAGACTCAGGTTTGTACCCTTAACCTGATTGGGCAGAAGATGAAATACCTCTTCAAAGGAGGCTCAGGTTTGTACCCTTATCCTGATCGGGCGGAAAATGAAATACCTCTTTGATTGAGGCTCAGGTTTATACCCTTATCCTGATTGGGTGTAAAATGGAATACCTGATCAAAGGAGGCTCAGGTTTGTACCCTGTGAACACCCCAAAATTTTCAAAATCTTTTAAATATTCCCCTTTTGCCCCTAAATTCATTTTTTTTGAGTAAATGAGTCATTTTAAATCTAAATTCTAGTTCATTTCTCAAGTTTTACTGAAATCAAATTCATTTTATATGTTTAAATTGATTTCAGATCTGGATCCATTGTCCAGATTCAAATCTAAATCTCCTTGTTCAAATTTAAATTATAGAAAATACCAAAAATAGTCTTTAAATAGCTCGAACAGTCCATTCGACATCCGTTTGGATCCATCACATGTATTTCTTAATTTAAGCTTCAAAAACTCAAACATTTTCTCAAAACTTGGGTCCGAACCCATTTTCTGAAGAAATTTCCTCAAAATAGCCTTGAAAACCTTCTTTTTGTAAATATTTCTCAAAAATACAAAAAAAAAAAATTAGTTTAAATCCTTGTTTTGCCGTACATTTTAGGATTTTGTATTTCCCAAAAAAAAAAAAAAAATACTCGGAAAAGAACCAAAAAAATCAAAAATAAATGAAGAAAATTGCAAAATGATTTTTAGAAACCTGTTTTAGAGAAAACTTTTTAAAAGAGGCCCTTCTTTGGAAAAAGCATTATTTTCATTTTAAAGTCGAGTTAGGGTTTTTGAAAAAACCCTAACTCTCGCCATCTTCCTTCCTCAGCCGCCTCTTCCTCTCCTCTATGGCCCGACCTTCCTTCTCCCAAAACCCTTCGATCCCTCATCCCCGCGGAGGAACCATTGATCTTCAACTTCCCCATCGTCTCTCTCAGTCGCCGTCCATCTCTAACAAAATCCTCCATCTCCTCCTTCGTAAGCCCCCCATCTTCAACCGCTTCTCACCCCCGCACCCTTCTTCATGCATGATCGTCTTCACCTCTCCCCTTTCTCATACATAGCATCCTCTCCTTTTGCCTTCACGGAATCCGTTCTCACCTCGCCACCCATCTTCTTCTTCATTCTTCTTTCCTCATCCACTTTTCTTCCTTTACTGTGTTGGTTCTCTTCTCAATCGGCTGAAGAAGGCTGATCGTATAAACGTAAAGGCAAGGAGATATCATCTTCTTTTCAGTCGATTTACGAAGGATCGACCGCCCCTGCGATTACAGGTAAGTAACCGTTTCCCTTTTTTTTTTTTTTTTGTAAAAGTCTCTTTCTCTTCATTTCCAGTATGTCTCCGTTTCAATTTTTTCTTTTCTTTTGCATTTCAAAGCACAAGAGATGAGAATCGACCTGCATACAGCAGGATCAACTCATCGGTTGCTACAGTAATAAGGGATATATCGATTCCAACATCTTTCTCGCCCCTTTTATCATTAATTTCTTGGATTTTCATAGATTTTAACATACGTTTATAATGTGAATTTTCCTGTTTTCGCATTCATCGTCTGTTTATTCTAATTTCTCATGCTTATTTTGATTTTATATTTTACATTGGGTCCTCAATTCCATTTGGTACATCCCCTGATATATTGATGGCTGATGATATTTAGCAACAGCATCATCGGTTTGCCCAGGTGTCGAGTTTCTGAGTTTATTTTAAGTTCTCCTTTTCAGTTTGATTCCCCTTTTGATTTCTCGTTTCCGTCTGGTTTTTTACTCACTTTCTGTTCGTATTTTGCTTTTTAATCTGCACCAGCACCCTTGGTATTGTATTGCTCATAATGTCCAATGTTCCCTCATTACCTCTATGATTTCACATGATTTACCTGCTTTGTCGTGAGGAAGTGCCTTTAGATATTGTATCGTTTCCATATCATCATCATGTTTAACCTCCATCGTGTTACTTACATTGCATATACTATCAATTTCCCGTAGACTCTGTCTCCATCATGCATGTTTTAGGTGAATTAATACTTATACATCATCCGACCAAGGTTGCTATGGAAACTCTTGCTATGGAAACTCCTGTGTGATTTATGGTAGAATCCCCATTAACATCATGGATGATCTTTATGATAGATAAAATCTCATACCATGTTCAATTGAATGTTCTCCATTCATTTGCTATATCCTGATTCCCAAATTTCTTTTTAGTTGTTGTTATTGCTACTTCCCTCCCCTTTCCTTGTTACATTTTTACATGCTTTCACCGTAGTAGTTACAACAGAACTGCAGATCCCTATTGAGCACTTGCTTTGTTATGTTATTCCCAAGGTCTGTCGGTATCATTTTTACTTCCGCTGCTGCATTTGAAATATATTTCAAAACATATGTATGTTCCAGCTGATCTAAATCAGCATCTAACTCACCATTACGTTACCTGGGCACCATGTCTTTCTGTTTCGACTTGCATAGTACTCTCTGGTTCCTAAGCATCTGCAAAACGCCTCTGTAAGTAACGTCATGCTCTGCACTTCAACTTTCATTATGGAAATACTTTCATTTCTGCAAAAATTTGGTTCCGCAATGCATATATATGTTTTCTTATCTCTGCAATTTCATTTCAGTGAGTTTTGAATTATGCAGTTCATTTAATTCCTGCGCATTTTCTTGTGTTTTCCTTCTTCTAAACCTCTGCAGTATTTTTGTTTGTATTCGTTTTGTATTCCTGCATTATCCAATATCGCTGCTCATCATCTGTTATAGCATCCAGCCCCTATGTTGCTGCTCACCATTTTACCTAATCTATTTGTTTGTTTCATCTGCTTAATTTATTGCTTGCTTATCTAAACCATCAATCCATTTGATGACAACCTTCATGTTGAGAGACAATTTTATGACCTTCAGCCAACGTGGGGAATACTATACACTGTACACCTGCTGTTTGTCGAAGGATTGGAGATGATGACACTTTTAAGTCTCTTCAAATGACAATGGCTGGATGACAGTCAAATTTCTTCCATTGGGATTAACTTTTCGGCTCATAAAACCATCCCGGTTTTGGAAATAAACCCTAAAAAATATATATATATATATATAATATTGTCGAGCTGGGCCCTTTTGCCAACAGAAAGGGGCCTTTTGGGGTCATCTGTGTAAATCTCTGGAATTTCTCACGTAATCAAGTTCAAAATATTATTGCTCTCTCTCTTGAAGTAGAGATGTTCAGTAGAATATTTCATGGTGATCATAAAGGTTCTCTATATTGGATCACTGGAATCTCCTGGTGCCACGTGATGGTAGAAAATCAGTTCAAACATGTACAAGGTATGCCCTTCAAAAACATAATTCTAAACAGGGCCTTCGGATCGGATGGTTCCGAATCCAAACAAGCATATAGTGAAAAGAGGGAGCTCACACTGAACAGCTTTTGAGCATGCACTCCACCTGCTGTAGATACTGTATATATCTCCAGTCATCTTCACAATTCAACTATTCTTAGCACAAACATTTTTCTATTTTACACCACCACCATCTCATCACTTGCTTTGCTGTAAACACCCACTTCGACACTACTTTCACATCTCACATGACATTCACCCACTATTACAGCTGTGCACATTTTTCTTACATTTTTTTTTTCTTTTTTTTCATTTTATCAGTCCAATACATACTTTTGCTTACACATAATTATACCTTTATCTTCAGCCATGATTACTGCATCACCAACAGCAATGCACACAACAGTATAACCACCTTACTGTCACCCTATTATAACTTCTCCTTCACCATATGTCCTCACCACAACAATATCAAAGTACCATATGGTAGCATTGTTTGCTGTAGCTTACAGTCACCCACAAAACTTATGCTTTCACTATGATTTACTGTTACCATTGCCACAATACCAATAGGTGGTGTTTTCATTGTATGTTTCTTTGGTGTACTCACACCCACTTCTTATGTATAACAAATTTCCTGTCACTAACCCCTTTCATCCCTCTTCAGCTATCTGTTGCAAACACACACCCACCACTTTAGCTATTATACAGTACCTGCATGCTCGCCTTTAGCAGCAATACCCAGTGCACAGGTTATTACGGTCTGTTTCTCTTTGCATTGTTCAGCCCCATTTGGATCGCTATTTTGGCATCCTGCTGCAATACTAACAGAGCTTTTTCTGCAAAAGCTCTGATTCATCAGTTCATAAATTAGTTTAGTAGTCGATGGGCTAATTCAAAAAATTGGTGTTTGGTTTGTTGTAAACTGTATGAATTTTGATTCAGCTTTGGCCTACACCATCACATGCACCTCCTCATGTAGGTTTCCATTGGGTTCAAAGATTAACATGTGTATATTTCCAACAACAGTATAGGTAGCTAGGATCACCTTTGTTTTTCCCATCAACTTAGAATGCCATCCATGCATCTCAAACGTACATATTCCATCTTATTCATATACATGTAGATCAGTTTCTAATATAACATTCCCTATCTGTATTGCTTATACTAACTTGGGACTTTGCAGGAATTGGATAGAAGTCATGTTTTCCTTCTTTAGAAGTTTGATCTCAATTCAATATTGTAATAGCTAAACATTAATGAAAATGTTATATTTTCGGTTATTAGATTAAAATGAATGGGCATTGTAAATATCATAAATTGTCTATTTTCATGATTTTTGCCTTTATTTCTCAAATTCTCACAATGGTGAAACACGAATGGCACGTGCACCGTTTTCGTAAAAGGTAATTGATCCTAAGTTGACGATCCATACCAATGGCCATAGTCAGGGTATGGATAAAACTTAGGATTTTCATCTTTTACGAAATAACACTGGGACCCACACTGGATCCATTTTTAAAATTCATCATATTTTCCCTAAATATTTCCATCTTTTATCAGAATTTAACTTAAAATTAAGTCAAAACATATACCAATGGCCATAGTCAGGGTATATTGAGAGTTAATTTCATTTTAAATTCTATAAAAGCATCAAATGTGTTTCATTCTCCACCTGAATTTAAATATAGATTATTATATAATACATTCAATGACCATAGTCAAGGATGTATTATATCTTCAATCTTATTTTAATTCATTTAAAGAATGAAATAGCTTTTCAAACCCAATTTCAAATTCTTTAAATTCATTTCATCATTTAGGATAGAACTGCATCATATTTTTCAAAAATTCATTTTTCAAAAACTCCAAGTAAATATCTTTCTTCAAATCTATCTTCAATCCTTATCAAATCCAATTCATTCTTTCAATTTTCAAAAATTCCATTTCATTTTTAAATCTCAAAAGTTCAATCTAATTTTGAGATTTCAAATTCATTTTATAGTCAAAATTCAAATCAGATTTCAAAGTTCAATTTGACTTTGAAATTCCAAATTCATTTATATCCAAATACTCCAAATCAAATCCAAAGTTCAATTTAACTTTGAGATTCCCTTCATCTTCTAAATTTCAAATTTAAACTTAAAAAATTCAAGGTCTAATTTGACTTTGAAATTCATTTATATATTCAAGGTTCAAATTTTAAATTTCATTTTCCAAGTTCGATTCAAAAACTTAGAGGTTCTTAATTCAACAAATTCCAAATCCATGTTAGGATCTAGAATCCAACTTTCACTTTGGATCTCAGGCTTCAGATCCAATTCCTCTTTAGGATCCAGAGTCCAATTTCACTTTGGATCTTAGATTTCAGATCCAACTCCTACTTTAGGATCTAGAATCCAATTTTACATCGGATCTCAGACTTCAGATCCAAATCCATCTTAGGATCCAGAGTCCAACTCTACATTGGATCTCAGACTTCAGATCCAAATCCATCTTAGGATCCAGAACCCAATTCTACATTGGGATCTCAGACTTCAGATCCAAATCCATCTTAGGATCCAGAACCCAATTTTATATCGGATCTCAGATTTCAGATTTTAAATTCATCTTTAGATCCAATTCCATTCCCAATCCTAGATTTCAAATCCAATTCCATTTTCAGATCTCACCCAAAACTCCATAAATCCATTTCTATTCTTAAAAACTATTTGATTATCTCAGATCCATTCCAAACTTCAAAAATCTAAATTCAATTCCATCTCAAGTATTCATTTTCCTTCCTAAATCCAAAGTTCAAATTCAAAGTCCCTTTCTGACTTTAAAATTTCATTTTCAAAAGTTTCAAATCATTCTTTCTCATTTATTCTTCCAACTCTAATTTACTTCAAAGACTTAGAACTTCTTTGATCTGTCTCAAAGTTCTAAGTTAGATTCAAACCATTTCTTC